>NC_054753.1:16214357-16537357 GCF_018143015.1 Lytechinus variegatus
TTTAATAATTAAATTGTCCCTTTGTTTCATCTCACGCTTAGCAAGATTAATAGGAAGATAGTCATCATTTTCATAAATGATGGCATGTCGTAAGGATGTCCCGGTCCTATGTCAAAACTCAAAGTCATAATAATATCAGCTCTTTTTTAAGTGCGATCCATATCCACCTTACAATTTTTTTTACAAAGTGCTAGAAATATAAAGCTGAAATTGACTTTTTTCAGATCGGACTATCAAAGTTTCATGATTTTCATGATTAAAGTTGTATTTAGAATGCCTAGATTCTAGGTCTAAATATGAAACACACTCGAGCATGTTTATTCAGATACCCAACTTTCTCTAATTTAAATCATTATCCATTTTCAGATCACAATATTAAACAATTTTCTGCTCGCGCTTTGTGCTCGCATTATTAATGTAGGAAGACCCCATATTACTCATCCTTTTGATGATTTACAAAACATGAACAGAGTGGCCCCCTTTTAGGTCTAAATCTCTTTTTTTTTTTTAGGATTTACAAATCATGAATAGAGTGTCTCGTTCAGTAAATATCATGGAACTAAATCTAGAAATTTTCCGCGTCGCGCTTGATTTATTTGTTTTCTCATATACCTATTCTGCTTGAGTTAATAAAAAAGTGCTTAGAATTTCCTTTCTTTGGGTGAAAATTTCGAAGAGATTCAGCTCGCGCTTCGCGCTCGCATTATTTGATTGTCAAATCAAATGTAACAGGTATTTTTTTCATCAGTTCATTTCCCCTCGCGCTTTGCGTTCGTAGTAATTATTAAGTTGCATACATGTCTTTTTCAGGATAACAAACATTGCCCAGAATCAGTTCAACTTTAAAATTTCCCAAAAAATTAGCTCGCGCTTCGCGCTCGCATCATATAAATGAGGATTATGATATTATGTATTAATTTATGAGAATAAAGCCAAGAAGTGACTAATAAGGACTACCCCTTCAAAGAAACAAACAAAAATTATCTTCGAGCTGCCGATCGGGGAAAATATGGCTGAAAACAAATTTCCGCCCCACCCCCCCCCCTATTGGCGAAGGCTGGAACCGCCCCTGTGTCCCCCTACCTTTTGGTATTTATGTATTCATGGATTTTTTTTCAAGAACACATTAAAAAGTGGTCTTTATTTCTTTTTTAATGTGATTATAAGATAATTTAAGTTAGTCTGACCGGTAGGGAGTAGGCGCCATTTTTCGAAAAGTACACATGGGCGCCAAACATCAGATCAAATTTGCTCCCCCTCCCTCCCCTTGAAATCCTGGATCCGCGCCTGCATGGGTTCTATAACAATAACCCATTAGGGCAATCACCCCCTGACAACTACTTCAAGGAAAATATTATCCCCATATTTTTTTACCGCCGGGGACTGTTACCCCCCCCCCCCCAGAAATTTACTCTCCAGACAATTGTCCCAGATAATTATGAAAATAATAATTGTGAAAATGCCTTAACGTGACGACATGGCGTGGTACTTTATCTTACCATGTCTTAATTAATCATTGGCGGCCGAAGGCAAAACATTTAGGGGGATCCACCTGAAACTTTGGGATGGACACAGGTAAAAAATTGACAAGCAAATCAACCAAAATTTTAGGAGGGACCACCAAAATATTTTGACACGGAAAAAAAAGGAAGGTTATCAACCAAAATTAGGGGGGGGGGGGGCAAAAATATTTTAGGGTGGTCTACCTCAATTTAGGGAGAGGGGACGTAGAAAAGATATTGACGACCAAAAAAAGGTTCTCAACTAAAAATTTAGGGGGGAAAGCCCCCCCCCACTTCCGCCGCCTAAGTAATTAATAAGCTTATTATTTCGACATAGCGATATATTCTATCTTGTCAAGTCCATATGTCCACATGGCGAGATATGAAGTGTACAAGTCCCGGCAAGAATCCCGATGAATCGCCATGTTCTCGTCATGTTGACTGTTGACACATAACTTTTTATAAGTGGACTGACTTGGCAGGATAATGTATCTCGCCATGCGGACATAATAATCTTATTTAGTCGATATGGCAAGATAAAGTATCTCGCCATGTCGTCAAGTCGATGGCATTTTAGAGGCTCCGTATGGCGTCTAGAGGGTATATTTCCGGGGGGGGGGGGGTAACAGTCCCCGACGATAAAAATATGGGGATAATATTTTCCTTGAAGTAGATGTCAGGGGGCGATTGTCCAGTGGGTCATCGTTATAGAACCCCATGGACTCGTATCATTGACCTCTTTATAACATGAATTGCATTATATTGTTATGATGATAATTTTACACACACCGCGGACTATCGGACCCGCGGTCTATCGGGCCCGCGGTCTATCGGACCCGCGGACTATCGGGCCCGCGGTCTATCGGACCCGCGGTCTATCGGACCCGCGGTCTATCGGACCCGCGGTCTAACGGACCCGCGGTCTATCGGGCTGTAACCGAAAAGTCTGAGATTAGTTGATCCGGATTCAAAGCGGTGTACTCAACCCACTTCGAGAAGAGGGTTACAAACGGAGTTACTCCGCACCGGAAATGCGGTATGCACTTATCGCTGTGATCTCGCAGCACGTATGGCGCGAACTCGCTTGGAAACCATGGCAACAACTGCGGATACACCGCTGCAGTGTTTGCCAATATGAAAGGGGGTTTAAAGTCGGTCCGCAGTACAAGCGTATAAACTCAATCGGGAGTTATTCCGGAGTAACTCAACTTCGCCTTCAGTATGAAAACGGTATAAATGTCGTCCGCCCGTCGATTCCCAGAGAGGGTTAGCCGATTCTGCGGTGCAAGATAGACCATAAAAGCCAATTCTGCATCGGCTTATGGTTCTGAGCCAAAAGCCGATGCACGTGTAAACAGGGCTTCCAAACGCGTACTGAATGTTGCTGTCTCGAAATGTACGCGTGGGAACGTCTCGGTAGGTTTAACCGCAAAGTAGTAAGCAAGCGACGCACTATTGTTTCATGTTCGCCGACCGTATGGAAAATACATTCACAAGGGCGCGCTTGCCACCTGTCTTAGGTCGATGACATTGCTTTCTATTACAATTAGGTTTATTTTATACGGAGTTTTTAATGGGATGGTCCGGGCTGAAAGTATGTATAGCTTAATGAATAGAGTAGAATTCACGAGTATAATACCGAAAATTTCATCAAAATCGGATAACAAAGTTATTGAATTTTAAAATTTAGCAATATTTTGTTCGATCAATTATCATTCACATCACGACATCCATACAATTAATCATTAACTTATCAACCAATCATAACTGATTACATATCCAATATCAGAATATTCCTGAATTTGATCTGAATATAATAATGGTTTATTTTAGCTAGACGGATGCGATGGCCCCGGTCGATCTTCTGTCTTCGTTTTCCAGACACCCAACAACAGGTCTGGAAAACGAAGATCGAAGACCGGGGACATGCGTTATGTCAATGGTATAAAATTTTAATGCCAGCTGAGCTGAGCGCGATATATTGCTCAATCAATTATCATTCACATTACGATATCCATACAATTAATCATTAACCAATCATAATTCATTACATATCCAATATCAGAATATTCCTGAATTTGATCTGAATATAATAATGGTTTATTTTAGCTATATAGACGGATGCGATGGCCCCGGTCTTCTGTCTTCGTTTTCCAGACACCCAACAACAGGTCTGGAAAACGAAGATCGAAGACCGGGGACATGCGTTATGTCAATGGTATAAAATTTTAATGCCAGCTGAGCTGAGCGCGATATATTGCTCAATCAATTATCATTCACATTACGATATCCATACAATTAATCATTAACTTATCAACCAATCATAATTCATCACATATCCAATATCAGAATATTTCTGAATTTGATCTGAATATAATAATGGTTTATTTTAGCTAGACGGATGCGATCCCCGGTCTTCTGTCTTCGTTTTCCAGACACCCAACAACAGGTCTGGAAAACGAAGATCGAAGACCGGGGACATGCGTTATGTCAATGGTATAACATTTTAATGCCAGCTGAGCTGAGCGCGATATATTGCTCAATCAATTATCATTCACATTACGATATCCATACAATTAATCATTAACCAATCATAATTCATTACATATCCAAAATCAGAATATTCCTGAATTTGATCTGAATATAATAATGGTTTATTTTAGCTAGACGGATGCGATGGCCCCGGTCTTCTGTCTTCGTTTTCCAGACACCCAACAACAGGTCTGGAAAACGAAGATCGAAGACCGGGGACATGCGTTATGTCAATGGTGTAAAATTTTAATGCCAGCTGAGCTGAGCGCGATATATTGCTCAATCAATTATCATTCACATTACGATATCCATACAATTAATCATTAACCAATCATAATTCATTACATATCCAATATCAGAATATTCCTGAATTTGATCTGAATATAATAATGGTTTATTTTAGCTATATAGACGGATGCGATGGCCCCGGTCTTCTGTCTTCGTTTTCCAGACACCCAACAACAGGTCTGGAAAACGAAGATCGAAGACCGGGGACATGCGTTATGTCAATGGTATAAAATTTTAATGCCAGCTGAGCTGAGCGCGATATATTGCTCAATCAATTATCATTCACATTACGATATCCATACAATTAATCATTAACTTATCAACCAATCATAATTCATCACATATCCAATATCAGAATATTCCTGAATTTGATCTGAATATAATAATGGTTTATTTTAGCTAGACGGATGCGATCCCCGGTCTTCTGTCTTCGTTTTCCAGACACCCAACAACAGGTCTGGAAAACGAAGATTGAAGACCGGGGACATGCGTTATGTCAATGGTATAAAATTTTAATGCCAGCTGAGCTGAGCGCGATATATTGCTCAATCAATTATCATTCACATTACGATATCCATACAATTAATCATTAACCAATCATAATTCATTACATATCCAATATCAGAATATTCCTGAATTTGATCTGAATATAATAATGGTTTATTTTAGCTAGACGGATGCGATGGCCCCGGTCTTCTGTCTTCGTTTTCCAGACACCCAACAACAGGTCTGGAAAACGAAGATCGAAGACCGGGGACATGCGTTATGTCAATGGTGTAAAATTTTAATGCCAGCTGAGCTGAGCACGATATATTGCTCAATCAATTATCATTCACATTACGATATCCATACAATTAATCATTAACCAATCATAATTCATTACATATCCAATATCAGAATATTCCTGAATTTGATCTGAATAATAATGGTTTATTTTAGCTAGACGGATGCGATGGCCCTGGTCTTCTGTCTTCGTTTTCCAGACACCCAACAACAGGTCTGGAAAACGAAGATCGAAGACCGGGGACATGCGTTATGTCAATGGTATAAAATTTTGAATGCCAGCTGAGCTGAGCGCGATATATTGCTCAATCAATTATCATTCACATTACGATATCCATACAATTAATCATTAACCAATCATAATTCATTACATATCCAATATCAGAATATTCCTGAATTTGATCTGAATATAATAATGGTTTATTTTAGCTAGACGGATGCGATGGCCCCGGTCTTCTGTCTTCGTTTTCCAGACACCCAACAACAGGTCTGGAAAACGAAGATTGAAGACCGGGACATGCGTTATGTCAATGGTATAAAATTTTAATGCCAGCTTAGCTGAGCGCGATAAATTGCTCAATCAATTATCATTCACATTACGATATCCATACAATTAATCATTAACCAATCATAATTCATTACATATCCAATATCAGAATATTCCTGAATTTGATCTGAATATAATAATGGTTTATTTTAGCTATATAGACGGATGCGATGGCCCCGGTCTTCTGTCTTCGTTTTCCAGACACCCAACAACAGGTCTGGAAAACGAAGATCGAAGACCGGGGACATGCGTTATGTCAATGGTATAAAATTTTAATGCCAGCTGAGCTGAGTGCGATATATTGCTCAATCAATTATCATTCACATTACGATATCCATACAATTAATCATTAACTTATCAACCAATCATAATTCATCACATATCCAATATCAGAATATTCCTGAATTTGATCTGAATATAATAATGGTTTATTTTAGCTAGACGGATGCGATCCCCGGTCTTCTGTCTTCGTTTTCCAGACACCCAACAACAGGTCTGGAAAACGAAGATTGAAGACCGGGGACATGCGTTATGTCAATGGTATAAAATTTTAATGCCAGCTGAGCTGAGCGCGATATATTGCTCAATCAATTATCATTCACATTACGATATCCATACAATTAATCATTAACCAATCATAATTCATTACATATCCAATATCAGAATATTCCTGAATTTGATCTGAATATAATAATGGTTTATTTTAGCTAGACGGATGCGATGGCCCCGGTCTTCTGTCTTCGTTTTCCAGACACCCAACAACAGGTCTGGAAAACGAAGATTGAAGACCGGGGACATGCGTTATGTCAATGGTATAAAATTTTAATGCCAGCTGAGCTGAGCGCGATATATTGCTCAATCAATTATCATTCACATTACGATATCCATACAATTAATCATTAACTTATCAACCAATCATAATTCATCACATATCCAATATCAGAATATTCCTGAATTTGATCTGAATATAATAATGGTTTATTTTAGCTAGACGGATGCGATGGCCCCGGTCTTCTGTCTTCGTTTTCCAGACACCCAACAACAGGTCTGGAAAACGAAGATTGAAGACCGGGGACATGCGTTATGTCAATGGTATAAAATTTTAATGCCAGCTGAGCTGAGCGCGATATATTGCTCAATCAATTATCATTCACATTACGATATCCATACAATTAATCATTAACCAATCATAATTCATTACATATCCAATATCAGAATATTCCTGAATTTGATCTGAATATAATAATGGTTTATTTTAGCTATACGGATGCGATGGCCCCGGTCTTCTGTCTTCGTTTTCCAGACACCCAACAACAGGTCTGGAAAACGAAGATCGAAGACCGGGGACATGCGTTATGTCAATGGTGTAAAATTTTAATGCCAGCTGAGCTGAGCACGATATATTGCTCAATCAATTATCATTCACATTACGATATCCATACAATTAATCATTAACCAATCATAATTCATTACATATCCAATATCAGAATATTCCTGAATTTGATCTGAATATAATAATGGTTTATTTTAGCTAGACGGATGCGATGGCCCCGGTCTTCTGTCTTCGTTTTCCAGACACCCAACAACAGGTCTGGAAAACGAAGATTGAAGACCGGGGACATGCGTTATGTCAATGGTATAAAATTTTAATGCCAGCTGAGCTGAGCGCGATATATTGCTCAATCAATTATCATTCACATTACGATATCCATACAATTAATCATTAACTTATCAACCAATCATAATTCATCACATATCCAATATCAGAATATTCATGAATTTGATCTGAATATAATAATGGTTTATTTTAGCTAGACGGATGCGATGGCCCCGGTCTTCTGTCTTCGTTTTCCAGACACCCAACAACAGGTCTGGAAAACGAAGATTGAAGACCGGGGACATGCGTTATGTCAATGGTATAAAATTTTAATGCCAGCTGAGCTGAGCGCGATAAATTGCTCAATCAATTATCATTCACATTACGATATCCATACAATTAATCATTAACCAATCATAATTCATTACATATCCAATATCAGAATATTCCTGAATTTGATCTGAATATAATAATGGTTTATTTTAGCTAGACGGATGCGATGGCCCTGGTCTTCTGTCTTCGTTTTCCAGACACCCAACAACAGGTCTGGAAAACGAAGATCGAAGACCGGGGACATGCGTTATGTCAATGGTATAAAATTTTGAATGCCAGCTGAGCTGAGCGCGATATATTGCTCAATCAATTATCATTCACATTACGATATCCATACAATTAATCATTAACCAATCATAATTCATTACATATCCAATATCAGAATATTCCTGAATTTGATCTGAATATAATAATGGTTTATTTTAGCTAGACGGATGCGATGGCCCCGGTCTTCTGTCTTCGTTTTCCAGACACCCAACAACAGGTCTGGAAAACGAAGATCGAAGACCGGGGACATGCGTTATGTCAATGGTATAAAATTTTGAATGCCAGCTGAGCTGAGCGCGATATATTGCTCAATCAATTATCATTCACATTACGATATCCATACAATTAATCATTAACCAATCATAATTCATTACATATCCAATATCAGAATATTCCTGAATTTGATCTGAATATAATAATTGTTTATTTTAGCTAGACGGATGCGATGGCCCCGGTCTTCTGTCTTCGTTTTCCAGACACCCAACAACAGGTCTGGAAAACGAAGATCGAAGACCGGGGACATGCGTTATGTCAATGGGAGAACATGTGTAGGGGGCAAGGTCCAAAGTCCATTCTAACCCGCGCACGTGTTTTGTACACACTTTGCACTGCTTTGTACACGCTTCGTGCGTGAACTACAAACGCTTTCACACGAGTGTGATACGTGTCCCCGGTCTTCGGTCTTCGGTCTTCGTTTTCCAGACACCCATTCTCGCTATGCTGATAAAGGACGCATGCTTGAGAAAAGGTTTCATACAGAATGAACAAAAACACTGCAGGCAGATATTTCATTTCAAATTGGGCACCTGATAACCTTTTTTAATGTTAAATCGTGGAATTTATCAAATAACATACAATTCTCCGACATAACATTGTTTTACAGCTAACACATTCATATAATGATTGATTGGTAATGTAAGGCATTTTGGGTAGATTTACCAAAAATCAATTTACCAAACATTAAAACACGGGCAATATTTTGCATTAAAGCAACTTCAAAATACTTCAACATTTCGATTTGTTTCATTATTCTGCATCAAAATTTGATTGATGATATTCTTTGATTTAATTCTGTTTGACTCGATTCTCTTTAAATGATGAAATTAATAGTAAAAAAGTGGGACGAGGAACTGGGTGTATAAACATATCTGGCATGCAGAATGTTAGGAAAGGAAACCTAAATGTTAAGAAGATGTCTTAAAACTAGAGTAATCGAGGTTTGTGGTTTGTATTAAGGTTCACGAGAAGCGTTTTAGGTTAATAAACTTACATGGTCGAAAAGGGGGAAGGGGAGGGGAAGTCGTGTTTCCTGTCTGTGCTTCATGATTCGTCCTGTCAGTAATCATTATTGATGAACATGACCTCAACCAATCATATGATCGGCTTTCAGTAACTTTTAACAGTTGTCAGTGGTAAATTGGATCGTGAAACGCTCCCCTTGATGTCGCATCATGGTATAATCAAAATAGGTTTAGATGATGAGGTCACGTGACATCTTAATGTGGAGGGAGTGTGTAATGAGGGTTTGCGACATCGGGACACCGTCTGAGGAAAAAATAGAGGGGAATGTTTCATGAAGCATCTGGTCAATGGTTTTCAATGACAAATTTGCTCTGAGCCAATCAGATACAAGGATTTTAGTGGCTTATAACAAGAAGTCACAGCACCCTCTTCACTGCCTCCATGCTGGTAGCCCCATTGCTGCAAGGAGTTGCCTCTAGGAGTGTTTCTTGAAGCATCTTGACAGTGATTTTCACCTACAAATTTGCTCTGAGCCAATCAGGTGCATGGATTTCAGTAGCTTATAACAGATAGTCCGTGAAAATCTGTTTCATGAACTACTGTACCCCCAAAAGTTGATCTGAGTGCAATCTATTGATCTATTTCTTTGTTTTGTTTGTTATATATTCCATTTTAATGTCATACATGGAAGGCGATCCCGAGTGCGAGAAGACATGTGGTTTGGAATTCGTATACTCGCCCCCTATGGGGAATTAGGGTCACCTCGTCACCCCTATAATGATGAGAAAATCTCATGAAATCGCCGTGCATGCGCAACAAAAACTGTGCAGTGTTAATTTGCGTACACAAACATGACAAAGAACCACTCCAGTAATTTTATTTCCGGTGTTAAATTTTTAGTGTTCTGTGCTTGGAACTTTTACACTCTTTAGGGTTGTGTTAATTCTCTGGGGTGCAACGTGTTGTCGTCTCGGGACCATAACTGTAGTCAGTTTTATTAATACCCAAGTTGTTGAAATTTGGTGTCACATTTCATTTTTGTCTCACCTGCGAAGCAGAGTGAGACTTTAGGCGCCGCTTTTCCGACGGCGGCGGCGGCGTCAACATCAAATCTTAACCTGAGGTTAAGTTTTTGAATGATGTCATAACTTAGAAAGTATATGGACCTAGTTAATAAAACTTGGCCATAAGGTTAATCAAGTATTACTGAACATCCTATTAGAGTTTCATGTCACATGACCAAGGTCAAAGGTCATTTAGGGTCAATGAACTTAGACCATGTCGGAGGAATCAACATCGAAATCTTAACCTGAGGTTAAGTTTTTGAAATGTCATCATAACTTAGAAAATATATGGACCTAGTTCATGAAACTTGGACATAAGGTTAATCAAGTATCACTGAACATCCTGCATGAGTTTCACGTCACATGACCAAGGTCAAAGGTCATTTAGGGTCAATGAACTTTGGCCGAATCGGGGTATCTGTTGAATTACCATCATAACTTTGAAAGTTTATTGGTCTAGTTCATTAAACTTGGACATTAGAGTAATCAAGTATCACTGAACATCCTGTGCGCGTTTCAGGTCACATGACCAAGGTCAAAGGTCAATGAACTTTGGCCGAATTGGGTGTTTCTGTTGAATTACCATCATAACTTTGAAAGTTTATGGATCTGATTCATGAAACTTGTACATAAGAGTAATCAAGTATCACTGAACATCCTGTGCGAGTTTCAGGTCACATGATCAAGGTCAAAGGTCATGTAAGGTCAATGAACTTTGGCCATGTTGGGGTTTTTTGTTGAATAACCATCATATCTCTGTAAGTTTATTGGTCTAGTTCGTAAAAAGTGGACATAAGAGTAACCATGTATCACTGAACATCTTGTGCGAGTTAGAGTAGTATTCAAAGTCAGCACTGCTGCTATATTGAACCGCGTGATGCAGGTGAGATGGCCAGAGGCATTCCACTTGTATCATTATAATCATATGCTCTTATTTACAATATTGAAGATATTCATTTCACTTCGTTCTCTATTTTTTAAATAATAAATTGTATTTTCTTTTTTTTTCAGCAGTCTGTGAGAACCATTCGATGACCCTGAAGAGCCTCCCTCGTGATTGCTCCGAAGTTTTGTTGTCAGGGGCAACGGGAAGCGGCCGTTACATCATCTACCCACAAGACAACGGGGATCCATTCTATGCGTACTGTGATACGGAGACTGATGGAGGAGGATGGACGGTAAGATAGAGGATAGATAGATGGATAGATAGGTTAGATAATGAGATAGATAGATAGATGGATAGATAGGTTACATAATGAGATAGATAGAATAGATAATGAGATCGATAGATAGATGGATAGATAGAAAGACAGATAATGAGATAGATAGATAGATAGATGGATAGATAGATAGATAGATGGATGGATAGGTTAGATAATGAGATAGATAGAATAGACAATGAGATAGATAGATAGGTCAGATAATGAGATAGATAGATAGATAGATGGATAGATAGATAGATGGATGGATAGGTTAGATAATGAGATAGATAGAATAGATAATGAGATAGATAGATAGATGGATAGATAGATAGATAGGTTAGATAATGAGATAGATAGATGGATAGATAGATAGATGGATGGATAGGTTAGATAATAAGATAGATAGAATAGATAATGAGATAGATAGATAGATGGATAGATAGAAAGACAGATAGATAGATAGGTTAGATAATGAGATAGATAGAATAGACAATGAGATAGATAGATAGATAGAAAGACAGATAGATAAATGGATAAATATATAGACATAATTATATAGATTGATGGGTAGATAAACGAATTGAGATAAAGAATGATAGACGAATGGATATATACAAGAATAGAAAGAAGACTGTATATGTATTTTGGATAGAAAGATAGATTGGTAAATGAAAAGAATGATAGAGATAATTTACAAAAAATTAAAAATAATTTACGAAAAATTTATAATTTATATAAAAAAGTGAATTTATATGGATAGATCATAGAAGTGGACCAGTCTCTTACGGAGAGATCAACACATTGAAAGAAGAGATGATGGATGACAACAAATCGAAAGATAGAGGTGGAGGGGAAGAGAGGGAGAGAGGGGATGGATGGAGACGGAGAGGGGGAGGGAAAAGGAGAAAAAACAAAATAAGTAAAAACAACAACAAAAAAGAAAAATATAAAAACAAAATAACATATCGCTTTCTTTACTTCTACATCCCTAGGTGATTCAAAACCGCGAAGACGGAAGCGTGAGTTTCTTCCGGGACTGGAACGACTACAAGTACGGCTTCGGTAACGTCAACTCTGAGCACTGGCTCGGGAACGATAAGATTCATCGCCTCTCAACGCAGACCTACTACGTCCTTAGGGTGGAACTCGAGGACTTCCAAGGTGACCGGAAGTACGCCGAGTATGATTACTTCCGGATAGGTGACGAGGAGACGGGTTATAAGCTCCTGCTCGGCACCTACCAAGGTGATGCAGGTAGGTAGGGAGGAAATGTAGGGGGAGGGGGATGGACCCCCAAAAAATAAAAACTAAGATTTAAAAAAAAGAAAAGGAAAGGAAGTGAAAATGGCTGCAATACGATACTATTTTCAGAATATTTAAGCCCCATTCTATCAAAAAGTTGGATTTTTGTTTAAAAAAGTTAAAAAGTTCAAATTTTTGCTTCCTCACTTTGCTCGTTCGCAGCTTTTAAGATATTTTTCCTCACACATCAAATCAGGCCCCCTTAAAATTTTTAGTTCATTACGCTACTACCGGGAGGGGGACAAGGAAGCGGGTACGGGATGGTGTGCGAGGAATTCAAAGTCATAATGCATGTTCTATAACAGAATTCAAATTGGTTTCCTTTTTTATATCATCTTTATTTGAAATCATTAAACAACGGGAAAGTATCTCAGATTCAGAGAGCGTTTCATCAAGGAGATGTCTCCTTTGTTTTATCAACATCGTCATCGTCAAACACGTTTTCAATTCGACAACTTTCCTTGATTTTGATTGGTTGAGAAGCAAAGGTGTCTGACTGTTACTATGGTAACTGTCGGATATCAAGACAATCGACAAGTCATTTTATGAAAACGCACGTTATGTCTACTCTTTACAATAGGAGTACTAGCAGAAGATGAAATAAAGAAAGATGAAGCAGATGATGTAAAAGGAGAAAAAGGGAAGAAGAAAATAAAAAGGACGTTTTGATCATACCAAGGGCTATCTTAAAAATCCTATTTTAGTGTCTACATGCCTTGGCCTATTTTTCTCTTTCCGTTTTTCTCTGTTTTTTCTCTCCCATATTTGCTCTTTTCATCCTCGTTACTCCTCTCCCTCCTAATTTGTCTCTGTTTTTGTTTCCTATATATTATATTACATACACTTTTCTTGACTTCTCTATTCTTTTGTTTTTCAGAGGACTCGCTCAGTTTCCATGGCAACAAAAGGTTCCACACGCACGACCGGGATTCGGAGCACCAATGCGCCACGAACAGCAAAGGGGCGTGGTGGTACGGCCAGTGCTTCGAGAGCAACCTGAATGGGGTCTACAAGGGGCGACCACGCCCTGCCAGCGCCCATAACATCATCTGGTCGGGGTGGAAGGGGTACGAGACGGCTCTTAAGAAGGCTCAGATGAAGATCAGACCGGCTTCCTACCACAGTAGTGAGCCAACGGAGGGTTAAAAGGGATTTATTCAGAAAATGAGACTCCCAAACGTATTAAAGGGGTACTCAAGGCTGATATGATGATTTGAACAGATAGAGAAAAATCAGACAAACAAAAACACTGACAATTTCATCAAAGTCTGAAAAGGAATAAGGAAGTTATGAATTATTCAAGATTTGCATTATTTCGGAAAAAACAGTTCTATGCACGTTTCATGATTATTCAATGAGCAAACTCATGTCATATCCCCACTTATTTTTTTGTTGTATTTTAGTAGAAGAACCTATCTTCATTCTAATTTTGTCCTGTAAGAACTAATAAATGGATATTCAATATCCATACATGGATGAAAATACGAAATAATTATGATTTCATGTAATAACAGAAGGGGAAAGCAGGGATGTGACATCAGCTCACCCAATGAACATTCATAATGATATGCGTATAACCGTTTGCTAATCTTAAAATCAATAGATTTTGATGAAATTTTCAGCATGTTGCTCGGTGAATTGTACTCTCTTTATTTAGATATATTTATTTTCAGCAGAGTACCCCTTTGAAAGTACATATTAATAATATACGAACCTGGCCCTAATATGGAGGTCTGCAATATATGGGGCTTCTTATTTGAGGCTGAAAATGATATATGCTCAGTGAATAGAGCAAAGTTAAACAAGCAAAACACTGAAAATTTCCCTGAAAACATGAAATTTTGCATGATTTCTGTATAAAAATCATATGCAGGTTGTCATGGATATGCAATGAGGTGACTGATGCCATATCCCACTTTCCATTTTTTCAGATGAAATCATAATCACTTATTTTTCATTCATGTGTTTGTGTAAACATATTTTTCAGTGATGATGATCTTGCACATTAAGACAGCAGTCAATATCATTTCAGATGAAAAAAAATATCCCATAAAAACAAATGGTGGAATTACATCACTGGGTCGCTCATTGCATATCCATGAAGACAATTAAAGAACTCCCCCCCCAAACAAAATAACGCAAAAATCTCACATCTTCATTATTCCTAATCCAATTTCGATGAAATTTTTATCGTTTCAATTCAAAGCATATTATTTTCAGCCTCGAGTCCCTACTGTTCTGTGTGGTTAATAGTGGATACATGTATGTTTACACATGCCTTCAACAGTGATCCTGTATGCCAAAATAGAGGCCAGCAGGACAGCCCGGGGGGGCCACTTCCATTCACGAGTGGATACCATGCGCGACCATGGGGTCTCGAAAAGCACCCTAAACACGTAATTTTCATATTCTGAAAATGCACCCCTTAACAAGTATTGGCGTGTGAAACCCTACCCTTAACAAGTCTTGGAAACAAAACGATACTCTTGGCAAATATTCCCTGAAATGAACCCCTAAACAAGTACAGGAATGTTTTATTGTTACGGGTCTTTCGGTCGTCGGCTTTACCTTATTTGGTTTAGTAGGCCTACGACCCCACCTTCTACACCTCGCGCAAATCGGACTCTAAACGCGTAGTGTTGGGGCAGAAAGGACATCCTTTATAAAACATTTAATTTTGTTTTATCATCCCCGCAAAGTCGACCCTAAACACGTAATTTTCCTAGCGAAATAGATACCATTTTTTCATTATTTTTGTGTTTTTGACACCCTTATCACGTTACGTACGTAACGTGCCCTATCGTGAAAAAGACATCCTTTTTACGTGTTTTTTTGGTCGCGCATGGTATCCACTCGTCAATGTAAGTGGCCCCCCCGGGCAGGACAGCCCATGGTACTGTATGTTGTTTACTTTTGTGAATGATTGAAACTATTCACTTGGGTGCTGATATCTTGTAAATAAGTCATTATTGAATTAAGGGAATCCAACCCAAATTAAAACTTGTTTTTATAAGGAAAAGAAAAATCAGACAAGTTGATAGCTGAAAGTTTGAACATTATTGGACAAACAACAAGAAAGTTAAGAATTTTTAAAGGTTGTAAATATTGGTAGTCACTATACCCATGGAAACTTCAAATTGGCCACATATGGGATGTCATAGTGATGTAAGGCAAGGACTACTTTTCCATGTACTCCAATACATATCATGGCTAAAATGTCATTTTTCCCAAAAGTTTTATTTCAAATTATATTTTTCTTTCATGAGGACATAAAACAATATACTACCTGGGTTATATTCATATTACTGCCCCAGGGGAATGGGTACTTAGGAGAAAGCCACAAATCCCTGATAATAAAGTACGTGGCCTATGGGAAAGTTGTCCTTGCCCCTTGTCATAATTTACTTACCCAGTTGCCAATTTGAAATCTACATAGTATTAGTGATCTCAATTTTAAAACAGCAATAACTTTCTTATTGCTTGTCCGATTTCTTTCAAACTTTCACCATTCTGTTTAATTTATTTTTCTCCTTCCCAACACACCATTTTATGGCCAAGGCTGGATTCCCCTTTAAAACAAAAATAGAAGGTTCAAAAGTGTGTAATCGAAAGTGATGTTTTTGTACATTATATAAATTGTAAAATCAATAAGCATGAATGAACAATACAACATACTTTTTTAATCTCTGTATATTTACAATTGTTTACAAGTATTTTTATTAGCAATATCATGTACATTAAATATCAAATTGACAAAATTCATTAATTTGTTATGATCGTATTCTAGTCTTTTGTCGTAATAAACTAGGTGGTAATACCTTAGTCTGTAGGCACAGACCTTTCATTTTAACATGGTGCATAATGCATCGCGTAAGAGTCTGAAGTAGTGAGACTACATGTAGATTCACTCATGTACTGTGATGGTTTATACCATTCAACACACACAGAGAGGGTTTGGAGTCTAGTCTCCCCACTAGACAGGGTATTTATTAGTTAAAAGTGTCAAATATGAGTCTGTGCATACAGACTAGAAACCCATCTTATTGTAATGCCTCAAATTTACAGACATCAGTGGCCCGTATTCTGATAGCAGGTTTAACTTCAACTCAGGTTTAAAGTTGTGGTTTAAAGTATGGAAAGCCAAAAGTATCAAATTTTTTATTCAGTTGTAAGTATGTTTACTGTGCTCTTTTCTGATTCATCGATGGTGAAGACAATCATCTGTCTATACTTCCTAGAGAATTATGAATGATTTGAGAGCCAACTGAGCTGAAGTATGATATCTCTACTGTTAGTGATTTATGTAACAATTGGTTATCCATACGTAAACCACAACTTTAAACCTTTAAACACAAAGTTAAACCTGCTATCAGAATACAGGCCAATATGTTTCAAAAGCTTGCCGATCACTATTACATAGTCGATGCTCAAGGAAAATAGAGAAAAAAATAGAATGGCTTAACCCTGATTATGCCAGAGAAAAGAGAGATCTGTGATATTTCAAACAATCACAAGGACCCAATTGCACAAAAGTTACTATCATGGTAACTCTCATTGACTCCTGGATTCTGATTGGCCAAAATTGGCTGTTGAGACTTGTTACAATGGCAGGTACCATCAGGGGAGCGTTTCATCAATATTTTCGTCCGACAAGTTGTCAGATCTGACAACTTTCCATGATTTTGATTGGTTGAGAGGTACTGTTCCTATGGTAACTGTCGGATAAAATGGGACTTGTCGGATAAAACGTCCGACAAGTCCTTTCATGAAATGCTCCCCAGGTGGCATTTACTACATATATAATAACTTTTATGAAAAAGGGCTAGGGGCCAGTATACAAATAGCGAATAGGCATGAGTGCGATGGTGCGAGATTTCGCATGAGGTGAAAGAAAGATGCTCTATTCAACGAGGCGTTAGCCGAGTTGAATAGAGCGTTTCTTTCTTTCACCGAATGCGAAATCTCGCACCATTGCACGAATAAGAATATTCGCTATTTGTGTTGTACAACGCCTCGGAATCTAGCGAAAATATGAAAAAAAACAAGAGTTTTTCCATCCAGTAATCTATGAAAAGGGAGCAAAAATATTGAAAGCGAAAAGCAAAATCCCACAAGCCGGGCCCACAAGCGCGCATGATCTTGGACAACATTGCGCATTTAGCCAGCGGGCTGTACGCGCATTGTCACCTTATTTAATAAAATCGCATTGTGACGTCACCTCTTAAAGCCGTGCAATGGTACATTTTGGATGGTACGTCTTGTGTGCAACGGTACGAATGTGTGATATTCAGCCTCCCATTTGATCGCGTACAACAAGCTAAGTAGGCGTTGTACAACAATGGATGTTGACTAGGCCCATGTCTGTTGATGAAATGCTCATATCTACCAAACCCGTAACATAGGCCCTGCTCTTCCATCACCCTACATAGAATTCTATTGCAGATCTTTATCTCCTCTTCAAACATCTTTTAGGTTTGGCACGAAGGAAGAGCAAAAAAAAAAAATCTTGTTACAGGTTCTTAACGAGACCTTTATTGGCAATGACACTCTCTTTCTGTTACACACTGAGCATTCTTTTAGCTCTATACCTGCAGTCTCCTGGGAGCGTTTCATAAAGCTGTTTTTAAAGGTCAAGTCCACCTCAGAAAAATGTTGATTTGAATAAATAGAGAAAAATGAAACTAGCAGAATGCTAAAAATTCCATCAAAATCGGATGTAGGATAGAAAGTTATGGCATTTAAAAGTTCCCCTTTAATATTTTTCACAAAACAGTGAATATGCAGATGAGTCGGTTGATGATGTCCATCACTCACTATTTCTTTTGTCTTTTATTGTTTTAATGATAAAATATTTCATTTTTTTCAGATTTGACAATAAGGACCAACTTGACTGAACCATATAGTATTAAACAATGCTGATTCCACATGTTCAGGGAGAAATTAATCGTTCTTTCACTTGACAATGAGGGGAAAATTAGAATATTTCATATTTCATGCAATAAAATACAAAAGAAATTGTGACTGGGTGACGTCATCAGTTTCCTTATTTGCATACCGACCAGGATAGGCATATAACTGTTTTGTAAAATTAAGTTCAAATTTAAAATGTCATAACTTTCTATATTTTACATCCGATTTTGATGAAATTTTCAGTGTTATGCTTGTTGGATTTTTCTCTTTTTATTCAAATCAACTTTATGTTGGGGTGGGCTTGTCCTTTAAGTTAAGAACGACCGGTGATTCTCTCTTTCATGCCCTGAACCATTGCCGATGAACATTTACCACAAGAAAGGATCACCAATCGTTCTTAAAGTCGCTCTTAACTTACGAACATCGTTATGAAACACCCAACCAAGCTTGTAGGGCTACTTCTTCCTTATATTTATTTTGACTACTTGATTGCTGTCAGGTATAACATAGAAACATCAGCATTGGTTGCTTAATTCACTTTCTTCTGCTACATCCAGAATATGCTATTGCCTCTGTTCTTACAGTCTCCTGGACTTGTAAGGCTACTTCTTTCTTCAAAAACATTCCAATCATCTATTTGCAGTCAGGCATAACAAGGAAACATCAGCATTAGTTCTTAATTTTACATTCCTTTATATGCCGAGTGTGTTTCTGGCTCTCTTCCTTCAAAAATATATTAAAGCATTTGACAGTCACTTATCACTAATAATACTCTCATGCTTCTCCTTCTGTTTCTGGCTCCGTTCTTGCAATCTCCTAGTCTTCAAAGGCTAGTTCTTGCTTCACATACATTTCCTAGTCTTCAAAGGCTAGTTCTTGCTTCACATACATTTCCTAGTCTTCAAAGTCTAGTTCTTGCTTCACATACATTTGAACCATCTATTTGCAGGCAGGCACGACAAAGACACAAATGACATTCTGCTTGTGTTTCTGGTTCTATCCTTACGTTCTCCCAGTCTTGTTATGGCTTGTTCTTTCTTCACATATATTGTAACCGTTTGATCGGAGCCAGGTCAAACAAGGAAACATCAGCAGTGAAAAACATTCTTCTTGACCTTGCCCTTTTGCTTCTCTCCTTGCATGTTACCAGGCTTGTGAAGCCACCTCTTCCTTCAGACACATTGTAGTATTTTGTTTCCAGTTCAGGTAAAACAAAGAATCCTCAGGGTTATTCTGCCAGACCTTGCGCTTCAGGTTCTCTCCTTGCATTTTCCCAGGCTTGGAGAGCTAGTTCTAGTTTCCCAGAGTGATGTGAATCAAGTCTGATGTATGCCTGCAATACGTAGGATCAGACAAAGAATTAGGAATTGATGATAACAATCCGAGCCCCATCATACAAAGATTAGCTATAGAACCGATCAATCGCAACTATGGACGGCCAGCAACGTCAACATCCAAAATGCAAATTTGTTCAAAATATTTGCGAGATATGATGTATATTCATACATTCATTATTCTCTTGAAGATTCAGTATGATTCTCTTTGTTTTCTAAGGAGATAGTGCAAATTTCCTGTAGAAAAAATATGGTATGGATGAATTTCGATACAATTTAGATTAACTGGATCAATCGTAAATCTTTGTAAGACGGGGCTCTGATGATTGATATTTTGAAGGTTTGCCTGGTGGTAAGGATATCAAGAATGAGGTACACATGTCCTGAAGATGGCCATTCAACCTACCTGAAACATCGAGTTTCAGGCAGAATAGTTGATGCACATACAAAACCTACCACACTCTTTACCGATATGAAATATAATATAGCACAGCCGCATTGAGTTTTCAAAAACTACCGTATATGCCTGATGTTACATGACATTTTATGATAATAATGGAGTCTCCTCCAGTCTCAGTTCCTACAAAATAAGGCTCTCATGGCACTTGCTCTGAAACAAAGTGGTGTATGATTCAAAGGATGCACCTTTCATGGCAATGATATAATCATAATATGGATCACTTATATAGCGCAGCTACTATAATTGCATATACTCTACCGCGCTTGATACTTGGTATGTTATTACTCCGGCTGTAGCTGAGCCACCAACGTTCAAGGAATAAATCCTACCAGGTACCTGGTACCTGTTCACCTCACCTGAGTCGAGTGCAGCCCAATGTGGGTAAATTTCTTGAAAAAGAAAAATACGCCATGGCTGGGATTCAAACCCACGTCTTGATAAATTTCAAATCTTAATACGTGACATTAAAGACATTACATTGCACTTTTCTTTCTGTATGAAATTACACTTTTCTTTCTGGATGCATCTTTAGGTGCTCCATAAATTTTGGCATAATTTGACAATTCTTTGTAGTTTACATTAAGTTTATCTTACCTTAATAAGCTCTACAGAGTCGAGGTTTTGTGCTTTCGCCTCCAGAGCGACTGGACTCATTGGATGGATGATATTATATAAGTGGATAAGATCTACTGCATCATCAAACCTGTAATAACAAAATACAAGGAAGCATGAATGTTTGGTGCATATAAGTTAGGGAAACAAACAAACTTTCAAATTGTGAATTTGTTGTACCATCAAATGAAAAATTATACCGCAATACATTTCAGCAGTGGGTTGTTTATATATAAATGCAGCTTTTTGTAAGCTCTCCTGAAAATGTCAAATTTTCTAAATTGACAAGCCTGTCTAAAGCTTTGGTAGTGGGTCAGATCTATTACTATCTTGCTACCATGACTAGCCAGTTTGAGAAAATAGCCTGTGTGGACAGATTCTTAGAATATCTATGACCTTATGACCGAGCAGTTTGAACGAATCCATCATCTAGATTAGCAACGCTACCTACTCGAGCAATATACAGATTTGTAAAGGTTACAATCAGTTTGACCTGTGCAGTACTACCACTTCCGGAAGTTGCACCTCCCCCCCCATTGATCCTGGGAAAGGTTGTGGTAAATTGGCCAGAGTTTATTCCCACATCCATCGTGTGAACACAGCGTTGTGGTAATATTTCGAGTTTTCTTTCCTGTACCGTAAAATTTTACTCCACTAGGAAATTACGTCCAAACACAATTACTAACATCAAGTCCAGCTGGGCATACATCATTCTAAAGCCATGAATCTACTCTACCCACCCAAATTATACTTTGATGGGTGCTGTACATGTGGGCGCTCACCATGCATGGTGCCGGCGGCGTGATATAGATAATTGGAATATGATGCAGCTGTGCATGCAGCTAGCTTTGCGGTACTCGCACTGCATAATTTAGACAGGGCTGTGGAACAGAGATATTTCATAACAGGGGTGTTGTGAACAGGGCGTGCGGCTTCTGAACGGAACTTTTATTATTCAGATTATCTAGAGAATTGAAAATGAAGTCTGAAAAAGGAGATAATCAAAGGGGTATGTCCCCGTAAAGTACCAGCGGCGTGGTATAGATAATGGGAATATGAAGCCGTGCAGGCAGCTAACTTTGCAGTATGCATGCTGCACAATTTAGGCAGGGCTGTGGATCAGTGATATTTCATAAGAGGGGTCGTGTGAACGGGGTGGGCAGCTTTTGAAAGGAACTTCTGTCATTTGGAGTATCTAGAGAACTGAAAACGAAGTCTGAAAAAGGGGGCTATCAAAGGGGCACATCCTGTATTGCCCAGCCATGCTACAAATAAAAGAAAAATTAATTTTTCTTCATTCAGCTCTCTAAATGATTGAAATAAAAAGGCTCATTAACTCACAAATCTCTCTGAATCATATCTGTCTGTAAGCCATCTATCCTCTTCTGTTTGGTTAGATAATAAGCCATACCACCGAAGTGTCTGGTGGATCGAAGAAGGTCATACCTCTCATTGCTAGCAATGTCTTCATAGGCCTTTTGATGAACCTGGTAGAGAGGATGGGTTGATTATTATAGAAAAAGGTATTTAAGAAAGTAGCTGCAGCAAACAATTATTTCATGAGAAAGGGGAAGTTCACCCTGAAGAAAACTTTGTTGTAAAAATAGTAAAAAGATATTGGTGAAGGTTTGAGGAAAATCCGTTAAAGAGTAAGAAAGTTATTAGAGTTCAAAGTTTTGGATTTGTGACATAATAAACGAGCAGCTGCCCCATGTGTTATGTAATATAAAATACATGAGTTTCAAATTTTGTACATGTATGGTTCCTGGGGCCCGTTACAGAAAGAGTTGCAATCAAACGCAACTTTAAAAATCATGCGCAAGTCCCGAATGCGCGTTGTTGATTGGTCGAAAATCAAATTGCGCGTGATTTTTAGAGTTGCGATTGATTGCAACTCTTTCTGCAACGGGCCCCAGATGACTTAATTTTGTTTTCTATTCATGACCTGGTGTGAAATGATTTGTATATTGATATACAACAGGTACAGTGAAAACCATTTTCAATTTTCTGAGAAAATGACATTTCATTGATTTTTTTACCATTCGCTATGTAGGAATGCTGCTCACATATGACATCACAAATCAAATAATTGAAATTCTAATAACTTTTTAATTATTTGATGATTTTTTCTCAAACCTTCAGCAATATTTATTATTTTTTTCTGCTAATTCTACAATAAACATTTTGTCAGGGTGAACTTCCCCTTTAAAAATCAAGGTTAATTACCACAATACTATCATAGATCTAGATCTGGTATGTTGAAAGCAACTCAACTTTGTTAAATCATGAAATCTTAGCTGAAAACAGATAATTCTGATGGTGAGTAACACAAAAAGCATAATTATGTGGGACAGTGTATTAATATTGCTTGGAAAAATACCAGACATTTTATAGAATTACAAGCTCATTTCTCAGCAATTATATTTTTTCCAGAGCCAACTGACACATATTTTTCATTCACACATATATATTCACACAAAAAGCATAATTATGCGGGACAGTGTATTAATATTGCTTTGAAAAATACCAGACATTTTACAGAATTCCGAGGTCATTTTGCTTATTTCTCAGCAATTACACATTTTTTTTCCCAGAGCCACTTGACATATTTTTTTACTCACACATACATATTGACATAAAAAGCATAATTATGTAGGACAGTGTATTAATAATGCTTGAAAAAAAGATCACCTGGGTGGACATTTTATTGGATTCCATTTGAACTTATTTTCAGGTCGATACCACGACTGGTATTTATCACCAAACTTACCATTTGTTGCAAAGCAAAATATTTATACCCATGTTCATATAATACTCATTATTATACACTGCACTGTATCTCTGAATATCCTTTTTTTGGAATATTGAATAAAAAGAAAAGGAAAGGGGGCAACCCGATGATGATTAAGACTAAGGTAAATTATCTCAAAGAGTGGAAGGAAAATATTTACTATCCATGGAAACGTGATTTTTTTGTTGTTGCAAACTTACTGCCAAGAATCCGGCTGCATCGGGCTCAAATTGCACACACGCAGCGTCCAGTAGAAACTCGTGCCTCTCGTTGGCAAATACAGTCTGAAAGGACAAGAAATGCGATATGATAAGAAAATGAGATGGTTACCACTGTAGCAGCACCTATGCCATCTATGACGAAGGGTGGATGTAACTTGCAGTAACTAATTACCTTATTCTCCCTACAAACAATTCTTCTATATACCAGTCAGTTTTCCTGACCAGATTTATCTTCAGATCAAATCACCAAAGAATCAAAGTTCTTTAAATACCTCTCTCAATAAAACATACATAACCATCAACACTGATCAACTTGGGTTTTGCAGAGTGACTGCCTTTTCGCCAGATAAAAGAAGTTTTAATCAAGAAATAGCAAGATGCTACATTAAAAATGCAGGATCTCATCACAGCATGTATCTGAAGGTTCAATTTACTGCAATGTATCTCAGACTCAAGAGTTGAAAAAATTGTCAGTATATCTTCGGTTAGATCCACAATTGTTTGTATTTGGACCAACTAGATCCTAAATGCTATTAAAGGTATTGTTTAAATTTGTGAGCAGCCGATTTTAAAAATTCTCAAACCAAGATGAAACATGTGTACAAGTGCATGTATTAGAACTAATTAAACCCTGAAAACAACCATTATTGAGAATGAAAAGCTAAAACTACAAGGCAAACCCCGATTTTGTTAATAGGCATCTTATAGACACCTAAATAGTACACATAAGTGCATGGGATGAAATTAAGATGGTGTTTCCGGTCACTTTATATTTCAATTTTTGAAGCACTAAATAATCATTTTCGAACACAATTTTTTCTGGGCTTCATGTTTGGAACATATCACAGACACAGGTGACAAGTGTGACTTTCTAGCTCAGATTTTTTAAAAGTCAAACCAATGTTACCAATCACTTTAAGGTAAGATTTACAGTTTTTACCTGAAGGCGAACGAAAAAGAGACTTACTGGAAGTTGTTCATCATGGAACAAAGGCGGTACTTCCACCTCTCTCCGCTCCCTGGGGAAATAAATCTGCATGATCCTATCTCTCTCTTCCCAGCTCGCCTTCCGGAGTTGCCCGCTTGGTTCTCGAACTACGACAAATCTTTTCTGGGTGCGGAGAAACAAAAAAGAGATAATGAAAAATAGAATGCATTGCTGAAGATTTCATTGAAAGATTGTGGATGGTGCTTTAGAATATGTATATTCAGAAGGCAACTGCTGCATGAACTGATTGCTCAGTCACAAAGGAAACATTTTAAAATTTGAATTTTAGTTTTGAGATTTGAAATTAGTTGCCAATTTGAAATTTTAGTGTTTATTCTTATTTTTTTCATGCCAGTGAATGAAATATACAGATGCATTAAAAATGAGCCCAGTTATGTACAATCTAGTCTTTTTTTTCTTTTGATGAATTTTTATGACTTATAAAGTTCTCTTTCACAAGTTATTTGGTGCAACCAAAATAACATGTGATCAATTTTCTTGAATGGGATAATCTACTAAATAAAATTTGATTAGATGACAGATTCAGCAGAATCATGCTCGTACAAAGTTGAGACAAGGTGTATTCTCGAAGAGAGTTGTCACTCAAAGGAACAATCTACCCGATGATGATAAAAACATTTCAACAGTCAATTCAAATCACATGAGGAAAATGTGTGGAAAAGGTCCTCAAAAGGTCGTTGAAAATGTTCTACGTCCATCCATACTCTACTCAAGCCCCTCGATACCATATAAGTTTAAGCTACCCATTTCGGGATGCATAGGGGCATATAAGTTGTGCCTGACTTCATGCCTACTTCCAGGGTAAATCCAAGGTAAACTCACTCTGTCGTTGAGTCCGTATGTGATGTCCGTGAAGACGACGTTGGCAGTGTCAAGACCAGCCAGACCCTCGTCCTCCTCCAGTACCTCATCAATGGGTGTTCTTTCAGGCAGGACCGGTGGCATCTGAAGTCTCCTCGCAGCCTCTTCCTCTGCCTCTTGATGCATCTATTTAATGGGTAAGGAAAGTAGAGAACAGTTTATAAAAAAAATTAAAAAACTTGGGAGAGCTAGTTCCCAGTAGATATTGACAGAATGTATATAAAAAAATTAAAAAGGGACTTAAATAGAAGAGAAACAGAGAATTTTGAAAAATCTGTTTAAAAACTTTCATGTTGCAACTCATCATTATTAGGTCAAGCAACATGTCAAACCTCCTTCATAGAAAAAAGCTAGATCATCAACTGTCATCCCACTACCATTTTAAAACTTATTTCAAAGTCTGTGGAGTAGTTTTGCCCTGCTGGGTTTTTATTTTTATTTAGTGAGAGCCTCGAGTCACTACATGAATACTACAAATTCCTACCTCCTCTAGCTTCTTGGAGCTGACAAGTTTGTAGCTGGGAGCCTCCAAGGTCTGTTTGGCAGGCTTGAAAACCTTGTCCAGCTGGAGACCAGTTATCCTCTTCAGTAGCTTCTGGACTTCCTCATCTTGGAACCCTGGAGAAATGGGATCACAGATGGTAAAATGAAGAATCAAGATGCTGAAATCATTGTATTATATTGGATGGCTCGGAATGGAATACCAGAAATATTCCCAGAGTTCGGGAAAATAACTATTCAATATGCTCTCGTATTCAATAGTAAATTTTGTACAGGAGCCTATGGGATATTCGACAGATTTCGGTCCTTTTTTAGGGATCATACGCTCTGATACTGCACGGGCAATTGATACAGACCAAAATACCAGTTTTAATGTATGGCTAAAACACAGAGCTGCCAACTTCAACAAGAACATTTCAGTATTTTTAAAGCTGAAAATCAGTATTTTGGCGAGAAAATCAGTATTTTCAAAGAAATACCATAGGACAACACATAAAAATGAAACTTGAGAAATCAGTATTTTGCATGAAACCATCAGTATTCTTTTCATTTTTCAGTACTAAATACTGAAAATCTGTACTACTTGGCAGCTCTGAAAACACTATATAGATGATAATTTGATTTACAGGATTGTCTGTCAGTTTAAACAGCAAGCAGAAGGTATTCGTGAAGCAAACTCCTCTATGATACAACCAGAGGAGGTGCATTCCATAATGGCTGTGTTACTTCCAGGCCAGGCTCTCTCTACCTCACCTCTAAACTGAATGATGAGCTTATTTTTTGCCATCGTTGACTTTCCTCTATAAAATCCATAGAAGTTTCTAACATTATATCTCTTTCCTGCTCTGTATAAATTCATTTTACTAGTGATATTTATGCAACATCCTGCTATTGATAAGCAGAGGAGGAGGAAGAAGAAAAAGATGATTGGTCATTGGAAGTGTAGCAATGCCTTTATCAAATCACTCAAATGTAGGCTGGGCAATGGCACTAGATTTGTGCTGTAGACATGTGTCCAAAAAGTCAATAGGCAAGTTGGCCTAAAATTTTCTTTCTCTATTTTGAGTGATCAATGCATTGGGTTAAAACTAAGTGTCATCTTCACATTTTTTTGCAGCCATGTTGATGTATCTATTGATGTGGCATGTTTCCACGGCTCCTCTCAGAGGCTCAAACAGGCTACGTCAGCATAAAGACTTTAAAATGCCTATTTTTAGCCACGAGCCAACACAGTATAGCCTATAGGGATGGACCAATATGCTATATGCATTTCCTGGCACATCTAATGGAGTATTTAACCCTTATTTTTCACTATTTTGGAAATTTCAAGCTTTGAGCACTGTGAGAATAATGCTAATAAAGAATATATTACGCCCATGCTTTTAAGTAGAAATGCTGTTTTTTTTCCCTACCTATCAAATGAAGGTAATTTGTAGATGGCCATCATGACCACTTGAAGTATTTCCACACTTTGCTCTATCATTTTTTTAAAAGCATTCATAACAATTTTGCTTTCGTCATGGAAAACCATTGTCCATTGCACCAGTTGATGTGCTGGTCCAAAAATTGGGATTGTCCCAGAAAACAAGAATATGATCATTATTACCGGGTATATGATAAAAGGAAAAAAAAAGTTTTTTTATCATAACCTTGGTAGCTTCATTTGGGGGGGGGGATTTAAGCATACAACCTTGTATGAGAGTTAAAATTATCTTCAAATAGACAAAAAAAGAAGAACAAGAAAAAGGGTAAAGAGAGGAGAAAGATGAAAAACAGACATTATATAGAAGTTTGTACATATATTGTAATTGACAATTTATTTCATTTGTATTTATTTCCTCTTTCTTTTCATTAATGTGGCTTTTCTATGTACTTGTATTAAAGGGGAATAAAACCTTTGGAACAAATAGGCTTGTGTAGAAACAGAAAAATCAAAGAATAAGAGTAAAGAAAGTTTGAGAAAAATCGGACAAATAATGAGAAAGTTATGAGCATTTGAATATTGCAATCACTAATGCTATGGAGATCCTCCTATTGGCAATGCGACAAGGATGTGTGATGTCACTGATGAACAACTTTCCCTTTGATGGACTATGAAATACCCTCAAAATGTCTCTTTTTACTTTTTATGATGATACAAACTCTTTATCCATGATTTATTCTTAAAAAAATATGTATTACATGCCCTCATGTAGAAAGAACACATGATCTATGGACAGATGTGATAAAAGAGGCGATTCAAGTGAAATATATACTAAAGTATAAATGGGGAGAGTTGTTCACAAGTGACATCACACATCTTTGTCGCATTGCCAATTTGCTATCTCCATAGCAATAGTGATCGCAATATTCAAATGCTTATAACTTTCTCATTATTTATAAAATTTTTCTCAAACTTATGTTGATATGTTTTTTTTATTTTTCTGTTTTCACACAAGCTATCTTGTTCCAATGGTTTCATTCTCCTTTAAGTAGGGACAGTGATTTTCCATTTCAAAAAATTGCCTTTTCCGTTTCAGAAAATCACAAATTCCGTTTCAGCACGTCAGAAAACGGAAATTCCGTTTCCCCATAGACGTTGTACACACGGAAAAGTGACAATTCCGTTTACACATTGAATAGCAAAATCAAAGCGCATACACTCGCACTGGCCAAAATTTGTATCTGCTACTGTACCAACAACACAATAGAATCCGTTCTAATCGGATCTATGCTGGTGTATTTAATGATTTTTCAAACTGATTTAGCATGCATACATCCTCACCTTTCACATAATTAGCATTATTTTACGGTGAAATTAAATTTCATCGATAATTTTGGGTTTTTTTGGACATCGTTATCATCAGTCAACGACTTTCGCCAATCTGCCATCTTGGATTTTAAGACGATATCGTGCTGTTACATCTTCAAACGTAGAGGGCAGCAACACACGACCGTGCAGTTGAGCGATCTGAAGCGATGTGAAGCTCAACCCGGCCGGCCGGGTACGATCGCGGGGTACTATCGAGTGTGCTGATGTCGAGAGCAATCACGATGTGTGAATTGTCATGATTGTAGCGAAGTGAGATCGTGTTTTCTGGGGTTTTGTGGCCATTTAATATTCTCATTTTGTTGTTATTTTGGAGTAATTTCTGTTGCTATTCTGTGTATTTTGAGGGAAAATACGTTTTCCGTGATTTTCCGTTTGAAATGCCACTTTCCGTTTCAAAAGGCCTTTTCCGTGAATTCCGTCCGTTTTCTGCGATCGCGGAAAATCACTGTCCCTATTTAAGTAATGGGTAAGATTACTATGTAGGGCAGGAGACCCTGCCCCTGATTCCCGTTTCCCCCGATCAACAGCCCTTGCTGCTCAGTCAACCATAGGCCCGGCAGCCACGTATAAAAGAGCTGCAACACCGGGCCACGGCAGTGGGTATTACCAGCGAAAACATTCAGAGACCAGAGACTATTTGAGATACTACAGATTATGAGCTACTGCATGGAGCTTTGTGGGCATCGTAGCCCGGTCCACTGTCTCTAAACCATCAAGGTGAGTAAGATTACCTTAAGTTCATTACTCAATTTAAACTGACATGTTTTCAAAATCCATGAACATCAGGAAAACCGTGAAAAATCTCTTTTAGACCCCATGTTTCTTTACTACGATGTTAAGAAGTACCGAATACCGATGGTGATATTTTTGACCGGAGATGGTGATTTAGGCAAGAGGATTTCACTTTTTATTTGTGATTTTGCCCATATCGCCAGATGATTTTGCAGTGTGGGAGTGCATGTGTAGTGTACATGTCTAAAGTGTGTTGGTGATCAATGGAATATTGCCGAGTCTGCCGAACGGCTGCACATCAACCCCGGGCCGCGCACAGATGCAGTTACTCCCTACCCCCCCACGCCTAAATGAGGCAAAGCATAGGCTGTATAATTAAGACTATGCAGTATGCATTTCTATTCATTTACAAAATATGAAAATATTTTGCAGCGGTTTTGCCTGGCACCCATTTTTTTGCAACTTGACAAGTTGTTCTTTCTGATTTTGACTTTTTGTTACGACTCTATACGAGAAAAGAAATAAAAATGAAGAAAAAGATCGACAGAATAACCAAGAAAAAATAATGATAATCAGAGAAGAAGCAAATATTCTTTTAGAATGAAAACGCCGTTAAAATAAGGCAGTGTATACAGCCACACGCGTGTGTCTTTACCATCCAGCCACACGCGTGTGGTTATATCCAGAACACCTATCTGTGGATACCGCCACACGCCGCCAGTAATAACAGTAAAACGCGTACCGGTATGTAGGTCTGACCGTCTATATCACGATCAAAATAACCTCATTTCTTCATTAAATTCTTACATTCTAAACCCTTTTGATATCCTTAGATCGTTTCAATTTCATTCTCACCGTCTTCTCTCCTTGCTTTTCTTGTCTTGTTACAAACGGTCGTCTGTTTAACAGCAAATTCTCTTTTTCTACTTGTGTCGATTCTGGCTTCCTTCGCGGTGGCAGACCCATACAGCGTTAGCGCAGCGCAGTAGTAGACATACACAGTTTGGGTTTCGCACGTACGCGCACATAGCCTAGAGTCAGTAGAGAATCGACACAAGTAGAAAAAGTGTGGAAATTTGCTATTTAACAGGCGGCCTTTTGTAACAAGACAAGAAAAGCAAGGAAAGAAGACGGTGAGAATGAAATTGAAACGATTTAAAGAAATCAGAGTGGTTTAGAATGTAAGAATTTAATGAAGAAATGAGGTTATTTTGATCGTGATATAGACGGTCAGACCTACATACCGGTACGCGTTTTACTGTTATTACTGGCGGCGCACATAGAACTTTCCCCATAGACACACAGTAGACGGAATCCCTGCACGCTGATTGGCTGATCGCGCGACCCTCTTCCCTTCCTCGCCCAGCGCTGTGTGTGAGAATCTTTACACCACGCGATCTGCTCACTCACGGAGCACAACACTCTGTCGGGTAAAGATGCCAGCGTGTAGATTTCGGGCGCATTTTCGGATGATATCGGCACTTCGGCAGGCAGTGTCCGAAGTCTAAAGATAAACATGTGGTTTTCATCGGGTTACGCAATGCTGAAGGCCGCTTGCATAAATTGTATTTGCGTTGAGTACAGTGCACAGCGTATCTATAATGTACATGTATACTTGTCTGTACTGAATTCTGCGTTGCCCCAGCGATAAGTGAATTTCCTGGTAGACTGCCTTATGATTAGATGCTCGGCGCAGACTTCATACATGTATATTAATGTCCTATAAATTAACTTTGTTTTTTAATAGAATAATTAGATGTTCAAAAAGAGTGTACATGTATATTTGAACCTTGAAAGGCAGTACATTTTAACTGTTGGAGCATATAATTTATATTTTCTGTGTGCAAACGAGAGTTCATGTACTTGTGACATATTGTCTGGAGTGTGGGAGTGCTTCTAGACTAGCATGAGCTGAATCTACCCAGTTGTATGTCTGGACAAGTTGTATGTCTGGACAGGTTGTGTGTCCGGACGATCAATTTTAGAAAGTCATTTGGAGAAATAATACAAGCAAAGTTTCATCAATTTTTACTTCAAGATATTAGGAAATACTATCGAGAACTAGATGATTACAACCATTGAATTCATACTTTTAGTGTAATGCAAAGACAAAAAAGAATGCTTCAAAAATATAGTGTCCGGACGCCTGACCCCCCCCCCCCCCATCCTGCAACTACGAGAGTGAGAACGAATGTGACGTGATTGCATTCTGTGTTATAATTTTCATATTCCCTTTGACTCGATTGTTTGTTTATAATTCAATTATTTTTCATTAACTATTTGACATTTTTTTTGGTGGACAATATCATTATAAGAGTTTGAGTATATTCATTTATCTTTGTATTATGCACTTCTACTCGAGCTAGAGTATTCCATCAATTTTTAGACATGATCTTAGAAATCAATTTTAACAGAAAATCTAAAATTTATTTTACAGGAGATTTCAAAGTGATTGTTTTCAGAAAGGTGATTTAATATACATGTACGATCTAAAATGGGATTATTTCAAATTCACAATAGTCATATAAAATATATTTTCTATATTAAAAAATCATTTCTATTGTCAATATATTGACATTGATTAAACACATGTAATAACAATGATTACTGAAATGTTTTTAACATTGTTAAAGCTAGTATTGTACTATTGAACAATGCAATATGAATATTGTGCATTTAACACTTTGTTTATTTCGTTCGTGTTCATGAAAATATTGTACTTTTGCACTTCATTGGAAAATGAAATACTCTCCCTCCCCATACCCTCTCCCCCAATTCCCTCAGTCCTAAACGTGATTATCATTTAATACCAATATAGGGTTTTGGTATTGTTTTTTCCTCACTTCGATGTGCTGAAAAAAAAGAAATTCCCCCCCCAAAAAAAAAGAAAGGGGTAGACTCCGATGATCCTGGTCTAATCATGGACTCATTATCTGGATACCGATGGTAATGTAATTTTCTTACCCATTTTGAAACATGTTGCACAATGGAATGTTTATATTAGATGACAAGAATATCTGACCTCTATATCAAAGTGCAAAAACTGTTTTATGTCAAAGCTTTCAGGCTTGTCATAGCCACGGCAATGGTGACATTTCATGGAATAATTGTGAATATATTTATGAAGATGTCGTCGATACCTAACAATGTAACACGATATCATTAATACATGGGTATGTGACCGTATGTTATGTATGGTGATTGGGAAATCTACCTGGATCGGGAGGGGTACGTGATTCAATAAATTCCAATAGAAGTTCACATTCAACAGTCTGAAAAGACTTCATGATGAATATTTCTGATGGAATTGAACAATCAATCGAAAGTTACATTTAATTGGTTTGTTTCATCCCTAGAGATCTACACGAGTTGATACTATTTTTATTTGAATATCGTCTCGATTAATTGTTCAATTTCAATTGTTTTATATATTTTATATCTGAATAACACTTAAAGTTTTCTACTTAAAAAATAGTCATCTTAATCACAACGACATCGGCCTAATTTGTAAGAGTGCCTATTTATGAAATGATAGTTGGAATGTGAACGAGAACACTCGGCCCTAAAGCCGATGGCACGTGATCGAATTGTATTGCTTGAAAATGGTGTTTCCCGAATTCCCGTCATTGGGTGAAATCCTCTTCTGTATTACTTTAAAACTGCACTTCTATGGAAATTTACTGAATCACTCACCTCTCCCCACCCATGATACAAGAAAACCGAAATCCCCTTAATTAATTTTGGTTGAAACCCTTTTCCATTTTTTTGTTTGTCAAAATTCCCAAATCGCCCAAATTAAGATGTAAAGATTAATCAACCATCGTCGTAATCAGCAGTGACAACATTCGCTTCGAATATTCCCCCCCCCCTCCCAACACTGATCTCAATTCTCAACATCCCCTCTTCATAACCCCTTCGTCTAATGCTCGATCGCTCTTTGCGACCACCCCCCCCCTTTCTCGTGCATTACACGCTGATGCAGACTGCAGAGTAGCAACAGTAACTCCATATGAGTGTGGTATATTAAAAAAGAATTAGGCCTTTCGAACTACTTCCTAACATTTAGAATCGTCTTTAAAAAATCGTAAGGTAAATGTAAGCATTTTGAAAACCTTCGAGATCATGGGTGAACAAACAATAAAAATCACTGGCGGATCCGGGGCGGGGTCACAGCCGGCCCGTGCGCCCCCCCCCCCTCCACCATTGAGAGGCACAAGTAAAATTTGCAATGTAAAATGTTGTTGAAACAGAAGCGTGCCCCCACCCTAGAAAATGAAGACTAAAATCCTCTCAATTATTTTGGGTTGAATTTTTTACTTTTTTTGCTTGTAAAATTTTCCACGGGTAAACGTGCCCCCTCCTTTAAAAAAAAATCCTGGATCCGCCCCTGATACAAATGAAAATACTGATAATTCATGTTGAAAATGAAATAATTGGATACGAATTATAAACTTTAACAGAGAGCTATTAATTATGAAAGTTATAATTTATCCGAAAATTAAAAATATTCAATTTATACAGAGAGGTTTGGGACCCCGTCTAATGAATGCAGATGTCCATTAATTATTTGGAAGCCTCAGAACAATTAATCTTAGGATTTCACGGACGGGACCAAGGGGCTATGGTCCTTATATATCGGTCACATTTGCTCTACGGCGGCCGTACGGCGAGTCGAAAACAGTCGGTTTAATATTGTTTTTGTACCAGCTACATTTGTGGTTTGTACATGTATAAAAATGAATAATAATGTTGTTTTCGACTCGACGTGCAGCAAAAATATGACCGAGGTACAAGTCTGTCAAAGACGTGAAAAACAATGGTTGACAGAACCAAAACACGCATTCGGAAAATTAAATCACAATATCAAAAGATGTAGAAAGTATGTGGTAAATTTATTGATCAATATGTGAATAAATCTGGCTTTAAGTAACTTTGTTGGACTTCATATCGATCTTTTCCAGTTTTCCATTAAAAGATGTTCTACAAATTTTGATGCACGGGCTTAATTAGTGTAGTATTCACATTTGCTCTACGCCGGTTGTACGGTGAGTTGAAAACAGCCGTTGCCGTTTTATTCATTTTTATTCAAACCATGTATAAACAGATAAAAAAAAGTATTTCTAAACTGCTGTTTTCGACTTGCCGTAAGGCCGCGGTAGGGGAAATGTGACTGGGGTATTATAATGACATAAAATAATATAGTTGTTGCAGTTGCAAATTGTTAAATCTTTATTAAAAGAAATCATGATATAGGGGTTGGCTTACACTTTACAGTTTGGCTTTAATTTATTATGATGATCTTCATTTTACTTAACATGATAGTTTTTAGTTATAACAGTGTTTTACATGTATTCCGTGAAAGTGAATGTCCTTCAAGAATTCCATGTTTTTTATAATTCATACTGAACTGGAAACTCTTAGTAAAGGCAAATTTAATGCATAATAATTTATTGAATATATATATGTTCAAATAATTTAAACAATGCTGTATACTAAAACATTTAAAACAAGTGTTTAAAATCTGAAACAACCATGCTTTATTTATTGATAATTAAATATTAGAGTTTAAACTTTGTTGTTTATAAAGTTCTTAAACACTTGTTTAAAATGTTTAAACTAATATTCAATTCACATATTAAACAACGTTGTTTGAATTATTTACAACAGTGAAACAACATATTAATTACAAATAAATCACAAGAATATTATGACAATACATAATAGTATTTTTACAGTGCATCATTGTTGACAGAAAATGGTTTTACTCTTCTCAGCATCATATTCATAATTTTTAAAGATTTTTTCTCTTCTACAATAGTAAGTAAAAATAAAGTTGAAAGATTATCTCATAAAATAAAATTGTTTCTATATCCGACGGTCTTGTTTTAGTGATCCCCAAATCCTTCACCTTCTTGAGTAGAATGTGATATGAACTTGTAGCTCTCAACCTTTGTCCTTTGGGTCTTGTGAACAACAGTGTTTCAACCAGTGTCAGTCAGTCATCTTCGGATTTATGCTGTAGATTATACAATGAAAATAGACCATAGTTTGAACTTTTGAGTTTGATTTATTGCTAATGACATAATTGGTCATTCAAAGATTTAAAAAAATAGATAAGAAAAAGAACAGAGCAGGAAAATATTTATGATTTTTGTAAAAAAAATACTGAAGGTAACAAAATCAAAACCAATCTCCATCCATATCAATTTGGTACACTTCCACACTTCAGTGATTGTAAATTGCATTATTTTTTCAATTTAATTTCCACTATTTCTATAGGGTCTGTAATTGTTGATGTTAAATGTCAATTCCATTGATTTTCCCTGGCCTTACCGAAAAAAAAACTAAAATCAGTGTCCAGTTTAGAAGTTAGATCAGTATCACATCAGTATCAAAGTTCCAACAAATAAAATGCCCAAACTTATATTCCTAAAACATAAACACTACATTCGCCCTGAACAAAGAGAGAGCTTCGATTTCAGAGGCATACAAAACAACAGCTGCAGCTGCCACTCATATTACATTCACGCCCCAAGGCCGCATGGCCGAGCTCCACACACACATTCCACGGCCGTTCACGAACACCCGAGCGAAGCCCGATCACAACGCACCGCTCCCATGCTTAATATACACCAATGCGGACTAGCACTAACACCACCGCAAAGCAGTCCACAAAATCAACATCGGTGGAGACAGTTTTCACTATGTCGCTCTGTACATACACATGTCGCTCACATATACTTTGCACACATTGATACACAGTAAACAACGAACACAGTCATGCGATTTTCACTTCTCGACGGTAAATATCTTCAAAAATATGACTTACCAAATGACGAGAAGTCCGCAAAATATCATCAGATTTTCCGAGGTAATGTAGCTACACCGTACGAAGAAAATGAGATTTTCAACTCGAAATCTTGAAGGAAATATGTCGTGTTTAGTATGAGGTTGATCGGTGGTTCGCAGAGAATCTTCTCGCACTACATAGGTTTTGTATTATGGGAAAATATGCAAATGAGAGCCAAAACACCCAATGAGATCACAGCTCAAGATTTGTGAATGAAACATGACGTCACGCACTACGCTGGCGATCGAACGATCGTACTGCGCATGCGCGGGTTTCCTGTACAATTCTTCTTTGTGCTGCGTGTGGCGGTATCCACACTCACAGATAGGTGTTCTGGATATAACCACACGCGTGTGGCTGGATGGTAAAGACACACGCGTGTGGCTGTATACACTGCCTTAAAATAAACACCAACCAACCCTCACTGGAGTCAGAAATAACTTTGACGACGATGCACGGGATCACTCAACTCACACAATCTGTAAGGTATGGGACCACACCTGACACTTCACTCAAAATACGAAGACGTTTTATAATTGAAATCAAACAAAAAATGAAATATTTGCTTCCAATTTCTACCTCTACTGTTGAAGGAAGATTTACATAACTTGCGTCCGGTAACAGAAAGGCTTAGCAATGAACGAATCGACGAGTATGTCGATAAAAGTTGGCGACTTCTCTGCATCATCTTGCCAAAATTCAAGCATGAGACGTTTCGCCTAGCTCCGGCGTCAAATAAGCTCTGACGTAAATCTAATCCTCACGAGCTATTCGCACTGCACTCAAAGGCAAGTTGGGGGATACACTGCGACTAATAAGAATAGGGATATTTTTACGGTCTATTTTCTTCTTTACATCTTGAACAAGTTTGTAGTGTCTTCGAGTAGACCAATTGAAAAAATGTCACATCGAGGACGAGGGTTCGAAAATTACGAAAAATTTTCAGTAAAGTAGCTGGGATTATAATTATGTTTTATAATAAAAATTTCATCCGATTTCAATGACCTTTTAGCACTAAAGAAATGATAAAAAGAATGTAGGGCGTATAGATGGGCAAAACTTATAAAAAGTGGCGAGATTTTGTTAAAACCTCTCAAGAACGGGCTTACATCTGGGACGCCCATTTCGTAAAACTTGCTATATGATAACAAATTTCTGTTTCTTCTGTTTCTGTTTCTTTTAATTTACAGTTAAAAGCTACTGAAATCCTTCAATCTGATTGGCTGATAGTAAATTTGTTATAGAAAATGTTCATGTGTTATTGTAAAGGCTTTATGAAACGGAATCCCAACAGGATAGCTGCTGCAGGAAACGATTTTCATGTTTTATTTAGGGCCGTTGCCGATGTAAATTTGACAAGCAAAAAAAAAAGAAAAAAAATAAATCACAAATAAATGAAGATCATTTTGTTCCAGAGAAATATGAAACGCAAAAGAAAAAAGGAGCGGGGGGGGGGGGGTGTGTTTATTACAAAGTGTATAGGTCATTCAGTATCTCAATGCATTTGGGGGTACGTACCTCTGGAGAACATGCAGCCCCCCACCCTACTCCCCAGGACCATTTACCCCAATCGTGTCTACTTTTGACAGAATTATATTTCAACCTTGTTCGTTTCATTTTTATTTCTCTCCTTTATTTTGTCTTGGTATGAAACTTTTAGGGTCAAAGCTCCCGCTCCGGCCCTGATTGTTTTTTTTTTATTCCCACCTGCGCGCAAGTGCCCTTTGAAATGGTAAACCATTAATATTTATTTACCACATTACCCTCGGAGGACCTTAAGCCGTAGGTCCTATGGTTGCCTGCTTACAAGCATTCGTGCTTTCATGAGCAATCGGTAAAAATCACCACTATTTACACAAAAAAAGTTTGTCATTATGAGAGCTCAAAGATATTAAGCGGGGGGGGGGTGGGATGGGGGGTTCTGCCCCCCTAAATTTTAGGTGGGTGGCGGACCCTCCAAAACTTTCTGTTGATAACTATTTTTTTTTTGCTTGTCAATATTGTTTCCTGCGCAACCCCTAAATTCAGGTTGACCCCCTAAAATTTTGAATGATAACTTTTTTTTGCTTGTCCAATTTTTTACTCGTGTATATCGCAAAATTTTAGGTGGACCCCCTAAACTTTATGGCTTCCGCCGCCAATACCTGGGCCCGAGGGCAGCACTATGTGGCATGACTCTGCATGGGAAACCCTCCGTGCAGGGAATCAAACCCACATTGAAAGACGATTCATATAACCACTAGACCACGACAGTCGATACCCCCACATTTGATTGGGTTGATTAGATGGCGGATACCAGCGATGCAAAGAAAACTGGACAGCAAAATAAATTCACCGTTTCTGTATCAATGTGCATGTTTTCGTTTGTACGTCAACGGCAGCACATCTTGAGAAAAATATCAATAATTTTTTGTCACATAACTCGCGTAATGCAATTTTCTTAACAGACTAGGCACCCCAACATCCGATTCTGATGAAATTTTCAGCGTTTTGCTTGTCTGATTTTTCTCTATTGATTGAAATCATTTTTTTTTCTGGGGTGGACTTGACCTTCAAAAGCAAATGCGTTCTTGCAGCCTTTTAACACACCTGTAACCCCCTGTAACATTCTTAGCAGAACAGTTTTTAAAAAGTTTCTTATCAGTCCCCACCCTGAGTCAATAAACGTGTAAAAATGATGTGAATTCATATGACCGTGATCAGTTAAATCATGACATTAACTAGCCTTCTTTTTTCAATATTGTTCTGTAACCCCGGTCTGCAACTTGCCCCAAAAGACCCAATTTCAATGATTATCAAGAATTTCCCCCTGAACTGATCGAGTTCCCCATAATATACCAGTTTCCAGGCGCGCCGGAACACTTTCAGTTTTTGGGGGGGGGGCAAAATCCCGAAGGGGGCACAATATTTTTGACAGCGTGAGATACCGAAGCGATCGAGCGGGAGAGGCTGTGGGACCCCCCCGGTAAGGACTTTGTGTAAAAATGGAGTATAAAAGTTGCATTTCTAAGAGCATCCAAAAAAAAATTTCTTTAGAATTAAACAGTCTTGGAGTTTTTTGCTCCTTCTGTTTCCTAATTCTGACCCAGAATGGTGTTTCTTTATGATCAGGGTCCCAGTTCCAGTAAATAACGAGCCTTATTGCAAACGAAATTGTTTCAAACCAATGCAATATAGGCCTTTTAAAGACCTGTGACAAATATGACCGTACGCAGCCGGGGGCCGCAAATCGAGAGGGAAAAATTCACAAAAAATTCACAAAAAATGTGAACGAAATCCTTCAATTTTATTCTAGAAAATGCAAAAGCTCCCCCATCACAAACCCCCTCGCTCCCAGTTAAGTTTCTTCGAAAATTTAGGTCTTGCAGCCCCACCCACTCCCGGACTCTTCTTTTTTATTTTTGCAAACGTCCATGAATAACAAAAGCTGGGATGAACCAGAGAACATAGCTGCCATCTCGATTTGATTAGTAACAGGTAATGGGAAGAAGTTTTGGAATCTAAAATACATATAAGTGCTATATCATATGAGCTGAAATAGTATCAGACAAAACGCCTTCCAATCATGCCAATGAAAAGGAATAGAGGAAAATACGGGGCTGTAAAAATATCTTACGATATTTTTTTATAGTAGAGCAGTACTGTAACGCTTATTTTATTTCTTTTATATTCTTTATTTACATTTTTATTCATATCTCGGATAATATGAGTCCGGTCAAGAAGACACTTTCACAGATGATTTTATTTTTTTCATGTCTAAACATTATCTCAAAGTTGCTTTCGAGTGGGATTCACCATTTTCACAAATTGTAAATTATAATCCTCTACACATGATTATTCTGTGTGTAATTTTCTGATAACATGTCTATATTGAGTTGAAATGACCATGATATTTTCTTTAGGGCACTTACTTGTTATCACTGTATTAATAAGATATTTGAAACAAGTTTCTCGAGATGTTATGGTTTCTGGGCTTGACAGCTATGACATAATAATATAGAGGCGCGATAGCTCAGTCGGTAGAGCGGGGAATTCGTATTCCGGTGACCCGGTTCGATTCCCACTTGGTGCGCTAGTGCCCTTTGGTAAGGCATTAATCCTCAGTACCGGGTCCTTCGGAGAGGACCTTAACCTGTCGGTCCTCTGTTTTCTTGCTTACAAGTATTCATGCTTTCTTAGCAATCAGGTAAAAAATCACCACCAATCAATCAATCAATCAATCACATAGATTCCATATGTGGCTCGAGTAATTAGTGTTCACGCGCGTTAGTGATATCGGGTCCGGAGCGTTTCTGGGCGACCGCGCGTTTGTTAGACGGACGACACAGCCAGCATCATCATAGAGCTATAAACCTTATAATTGGTGGACTACTATCAATTGGCCATTCGCTTTTAGTCTGAAATGTATTCAATAAAGGTTAAACGTTTTCACACTGTAATAAGATGGAAAAGGGGCTTATCAAAGGTATGTTTCACAGAGGAACTGTTCGTCAAAAGATGCGAGGCTTACTATGATAATGTATTTGCCCCGTCAGGGGCAAAAAAAAAATATTTTTGACAATGGAAATGACAAATTTCAGGCAGAAAAGTGCCTTCGTTTACTTTTGTCCTTCAATAATTTATATTTTTCTTCTTTCAGGGGGGCACATTGGGGGGGGGGGGCAAAATCTCGTTTTGCCCCCCCAAAAATTTTATTTGGGGGGGGGGGCAAGTGCCCCCCTGCCCCCCCCCCCCGCTTCCGGCGCCCTCGCCAGTTTCCTAGTAAAATCTAGAATGGTATGAATTGCCATCTGAGCGAGTGCACATTATGATGTGGTGGAGTGGGGGATTCGTATTCCGGTGACCCGGTTCGATTCCCACTTGGTGCGCTAGTGCCCTTTGGTAAGGCATTAATCCTCAGTACCGGGTCCTTCGGAGAGGACCTTAACCTGTCGGTCCTCTGTTTTCTTGCTTACAAGTATTCATGCTTTCTTAGCAATCAGGTAAAAAATCACCACCAATCAATCAATCAATCAATCACATAGATTCCATATGTGGCTCGAGTAATTAGTGTTCACGCGCGTTAGTGATATCGGGTCCGGAGCGTTTCTGGGCGACCGCGCGTTTGTTAGACGACACAGCCAGCATCATCATAGAGCTATAAACCTTATAATTGGTGGACTACTATCAATTGGCCATTCGCTTTTAGTCTGAAATGTATTCAATAAAGGTTAAACGTTTTCACACTGTAATAAGATGGAAAAGGGGCTTATCAAAGGTATGTTTCACAGAGGAACTGTTCGTCAAAAGATGCGAGGCTTACTATGATAATGTATTTGCCCCGTCAGGGGCAAAAAAAAAATATTTTTGACAATGGAAATGACAAATTTCAGGCAGAAAAGTGCCTTCGTTTACTTTTGTCCTTCAATAATTTATATTTTTCTTCTTTCAGGGGGGCACATTGGGGGGGGGGCAAAATCTCGTTTTGCCCCCCCAAAAATTTTATTTGGGGGGGGGGCAAGTGCCCCCCTGCCCCCCCCCCCCGCTTCCGGCGCCCTCGCCAGTTTCCTAGTAAAATCTAGAATGGTATGAATTGCCATCTGAGCGAGTGCACATTATGATAGATCAAAAAACAAAACAGAACAAAAAAACCTGTAGAGTAATATTAGATACACATTATAATAAAGGAGAACAAATAATCAAAGAAACGAAATGGGGAAAAGTGTGAAATATGATACTGAATATAGTAAAAATCTATAGTATTTTTTTAAACATAAAAAAATCATTTTATTTGCTTTCTCGCTTTGCTTCTCGCAGCTGTTTATAAATCTCACCCCATATGCCAGGGGTTCTCAAACTTTTTCTTTGAAGGACCAGATTAGACTCCAAGTAAACCTGAAAGGGCCAGGGTGAAGTGGATACTTGGAAAAAAAAATCAGTGCAAAGACCCTTCCGGTCGGGGTCCTAGATGCTCTCTTGTGCAATCTTGCCCTTATTTTGGGAGCATTTAATCCAACAAATTTATAACAGTTTCATATGTTTTGACTGTCATTAATTTTATAGGTCTAGCTGGATACATATAGAGCTATGTTTCATATTGTGACTTAAAAATTATTTTAAAAAACCCAGAAGAGTATCGCGGGCCGGATTGAGAAGCTCCAACTCCAACTCCAAGGTCCAGATCCGGCCCGCGGGTCGTAGTTTGAGAACCCCTGCCATATGTCATGTCTGGCCCCCTCAACCTCAAACAAAAGTTTTTGGCTCAGTGCAGTATAATATACGCTGCGGACTTTCATCAAGGTTGAGATATAACACCCCCCGGCCGCGCGTTTCCGTTTTACACCCTGGCGAAGGCATTTTCCGGAAAAGTAGCTAAAAAGCGACTAGTGAAGAGTCTACGTCTACGTTTGTTTACATTATCAGCTGGGCGCGCGATCCAAAGTCCGCACCGAATGTTTGCCTAGATCATTTGCCTTTGCCGATTTGCTGATGTCTGTCTTTCTCTCTATCTGTCTATATATCTATCTCTCAAATTCTATATCTATCTATGTAACTGCAGTATCTATCTATCTAATAATCTTCTCTGTCTCTCTCATTCTTTATCTAACATTTATCTATCTCAAATTCTCTATCTCTCTCTATCTATCCATCCATCTGTCTGTCTTTCTCTATTTCTCTCTCTCTACCTACCTATGTAACTACAGTATCTATCTGTTAATTTGTCGCTCTACTCTCTCATTCTTGATCTATCTGACATCTATCTATCTCTCTATCCATCTATCTATCCATCTGTCTGTCTTTCTCTATTATTTTCTCTCTATCTATTTATCTATTTTTTTAACTAGAGTATCTATCTATCTGTTAATTTGTTAATAATCTTCTCTGTCTCTCTCATTCTTTAATTATCTATTTAATATCTCTCTCTATCTATCTATCTATCCATCTGTCTGTCTTTCTCTTATTCTCTCTATCTATTTTTTTAACTTATCTATCTGTTAATTTGTTAATATTCTTGTCTCTCTCCCTCTTTATCTATCTAACATCTATCTATCTCTCATCTATCTATCTCTATCTATCCATCTGTCTGTCTTTCTCTATTTCTCTCTATCTATATATCTATCTATGTATCTATCTATCTGTTAATTTGTCTATCTTCTCTGTCTCTCTCATTCTTTATCTTTCTATCAGGCTATCTAACATCTATCTGTCTCTCAAATTCTCTATCTCTCTCTATCTATCTATCCTTCTCTCTCCCTTTCTCTCTCTCCCCCTCTCCCTCTATATATCGACCTCTCTGTCTCTCCCCCTCTCTCTATCTATCCATCCATCTCTCCCTCTTTCTCTCTCTCTCTATCTATCCACCTCTCTCTCTCTCTCCCTCTCTATTTCTATCTATCTTTCTGTCTATCTTGTCTCTATCTATTTATCAGTCTTCTATATCTATCTTTCGGCAGCTTCTAAGTGTATCAATCCATCAAACTTCAATTTGTCTTTCCATTATAAGTATCTGTTTATTTTGATTTTGTCTGTCATTCTATTCATTTAGTTAATAATTTATTTTTAGAAAAAAAACTATCATAAACAACGCGACTGCAAAAGCATGTTCGGATTTCACTCCTGACTGCCGCTCTCTCTGTACATGAAGTGCCGAGGAACTCTGTGCTCTGATCAGTAACATGCGGTGGTGGACTCGCCTGTGTCGCACGCTGCATGCAACCAGCGACGTGTGTAGACTCTTCACTAGTCGCTTTTTGGCTACTTTTCCGGAAAATGCCTTCGCCAGGGTGTAAAACGGAAACGCGCCCCCCGGCCCCCTCCAACATCCGTACGAAAATTGTGGCTAACTTCAACTCGTCAATAAGCACGCGTTGTGCCTGAATCCATACGGGTGCAGCGTAAGGTGTACCCGGCACTTACGGGGAGCTCAGCGAAGATTTTTCGAAGCTTGACTAATTTTTTTATTACGTATATTGTACGTTATCGCAGCCTGCATGCACTGCTCGCATTGGATTGAACTGAGACGTGAATAACCACTGTTGCAATGGCGAACATAAACTGGGAGGCGGAAATCCAAAAGCAGGAAAACAAGGTAAAAACATGTTTCAGTATCACAGCAAGAATTTGTCGTGAATTTTCCAAACCTAAATATTATTCTCTCTTCGAAGTTTGGACTTCGGGATCGACGTCTTCGACTCGAGCAGTACTTCGAGTCGACTTCGGTCATGGGGGGGCGGGGGGGGGTCGGGTGTCTGGACACTTTTTTGAAGTCTTTTTTGTCTGTGGATTACACTAAAAACAGTAGAGGCGCACGGCCAATATGGGAGACTCTCTCCAATAGGCATGATAGGGGATACAATCTCCCACATTTATTTGGAGACTTGCTTTGCAAAAGGACAAGACCAACCATGCCAACAAAAGCATGATTTTTTCAACCCAAAATTTTGTCTCACTGAGGTCAGAACTCTAGAATTAAGCCCATTTGTTTTGTGTGTGATTGACAGCAAAAATCCTTATCAAAACAAAAGTAGACGGTGAATTTTTAAAGTAGCTGGTGAAAATGGGTAATTTGTCATGAGGAATCTGCTTATCACATTTTTATTTGCCATGGTCATGGAGCGGTCACAAGGTCACCCTTTTCCAACGCAACCACATCGGAGGGGGTGTGTGCGGTTGCCATAACGATTATCCTCCTTTTTGAGGACGGGTGCTCGTAAAAATAGTGCTTATTATTTTCAGAGTTTATGAACCCAATTTTTATTGAATTATCCGCATTACTCTTAGGCGGCTAATTGGAGGATAGGTTTATGAAAGGGGTATGAGGAGAAGAATAATCATGCAAAATATGGTGACATATGACCTTGACCTTTTATAGAGAGAAAAGATGTGCTGTTGTGTTGGGGTGCAGAAAAAAAGACTATTTTAAAACATTTTTTTCAAGTTGAGAATTCTCTGAAAGTATTTCATTTTCAACTTGTAACTTAGTGTGATAAAAGTCACAACACCCCAGTATATCTAAAGACCCTTTCACAATTAACGTACGACCTGTTTACGACCGCCTGCAACACTTTTTTCTTGTTGCACGATCGATCCCTTGGTGTCTTGCGAGCACTCACAGTCATTGTAGACGATCGCACGAACTCGAGGTGGTCGTGACTGGTCGCATCTGAACTTTGAACATGTTCGAAATCCAAACGCGATCAAATACCATTGATTCACTCGCATTAGGTCGTACCATCGGTCGGGCGATCATCGTGTGAGTGTTGTTCGACGTTGTACGACTTGGTGCGAGAGGTGGCACAACTAAGTGTAGTCGCATTTAGTCGACTGGAGGTCGTACAACACTTGCACATGTGCTAGAGACCTACAGAGACCAGTCTTGCGACTGGATGCGATAATATAAGACTGTTGCAAGACCGATCGAAATTACGGCTTACAACATTCCACTTCCGTTAAATTCACATGTATGCGACCGTTCAGCCCCTTTCACAATTGATGTCCGACCAGTTTACGACCGTCTGCAACAGTTTTTTTCTTGTTGTTGCACGATCGATCTCTTGGTGTCTTGCGAGCACTCGCAGTCGTTGTAGACGGTCGCACGAACCCGAGGTGATCGTGACTGGTCACAACTGAACTTTGAACATGTTCAAAATCCAAACGCGATCAAATACGATCGATTCACTCGCATCAGGCCGTATCCGGGATCGTACCATTGGTCGGGCGATCATCGTGCGAGTGTTGTTCAACGTTGTACGACTTGGTGCGAGAGGTGGCACAACTAAGTAGTCGCATTATTTGACTGGAGGTCGCACAACACTTGCAAATGTGCTAGCGACCTACATGTATAGAGACCTGTCTTGCGACTGGTTGCGATAATAATATGGGCCATAAGACTGTTGCAAGATCGATCGCAACGGCTTGCGACATTGCACTACCGTTTCATTCGCATTTATGCGATCATTCTACTCGCAATCCCTTGTACAACACTCGCATGTGATCGCACGAGCACAATAAGAGCATACATGTATGTGACTTACTCGTGCAACAGGGTTTACTGGTTGTTTTTGTTGTACGACAGCTGTTGCAACTGTGAAAGCGTCTGTGCGATCTTATGAGATGACTAGCGATTGATGCCTGTTGCAGCCTGTCGCACGACCAAAAGGTCGCAAATGGTCGTACGTCAATTGTGAAAGGGGCTTTAGGCAAGTTTCATGTCATAAGCCAAAACCCTCTAATTACACACTCTAATTAAACAAATTAATGACATGTTACATATAGAACATTTTGCCCCCATAGAGAACGTATACAATTTTCTCCATAATTTAAAGAATTACACTAATTCAAAATATGGAAATAACAGATTTTTTTCTTTTAAAATGTTCTATTGAGACATATTTTATATGACTGAAAAGGAAATTAGCCATTTCAACAATTTATTTTCTTGTTTTTCATGGTTTCATGAATTTCTTATGTATTTCTATTTTTCTTTCCATTTTCATAATTTTTTGCTTCGATTGTTTCCATTAATCAGCATTCATAACAAGTCAGTCTTTAAAAATAAAGAAAAGGTAAATGATCACTTTTTAGAGCACTCTTGAAATTTGTTTTTCTCCATTCACTTTGTACACAAATCTCCCCATTGAAATTGTGTGTAAATGTTCCATACATACATGTAACATGCTGTCCCATGTGTACATGTAACAATGTTTTCATTAACTTTTTTTTAAAGTAAACTATATTTTTGAAATATTTGGGTACTTAATAAATTAGAACTTCCCAGAGATGCAACAATACAAGTATTACATGTATGAGAAATAAGTGTAAAAAAATCCTTGAAATGTTATGTATGGGACATATTCCATCCTTGACAAGTCAAGACCTAATTTGCATTAATACTAGTTGTAGATGACACCACTTTGGACCTCAAAAGTAATAAGATGTTAGGGGGTCCATGTGACCATGTCCCACCTACGTGTATGACTAAATCTCCCAAGTTTTGTTTTGATTTTCTATGAGTTTTTATAATGGTCCCATAGTTAATGTCCATTTTACCAATTATGCAAATTTCCCAAAATTAGCATGAATATGCATATTACGAAATTTTTGTGCTTTGTTACCCCAGTAACCCCATCAAAGATAATTTCTTAAATGAAAGATGAAATGTTGCCTTCTAGGGTGACCTTTTCTTGGACTTGCCCAGGATCATCTTTCCAATTCTGTAAATTTATGATGATATCTTCAAAAAGCAATGAAAAAGCAAAATTTTCGCCATCAAAGTTACTGCAAGACAAGTGCTGCGTAGCTAGGTTTTGAAAAGTAGTACCCGGGATTATCGGAGTTTTACTGAACTGGATACATATTTTCTGAAGCGCCGCACCCATTATTCTAAAAAATCCACTCAGTTTACAGCGATAATGCATGGAAGTAAGAAGTGGAGCGCCTCTGGCAGTCTCACCTTCATTGCGCGATTCAATATAGCAACAGTGCTGACTTTGAAAACTACTATAAAATAATTATTCACAAAAAACACCATTCATATAATGATATGATACACGTTCATTGACTCTTAATGACATTTGACCTTTGATCATGTGACCTAAGACTTGTCAGTGACACTAGCTATGTCCACAGTTCTTAAAACTATATCCATAAACTTTGAAAATTGTGACAGCAATTTAATAATTACCTCCAACCTGACTAAAGTTCATTGATCTTAATAACCTTTGACCTTGGTCATGTGACCTGAAACTTACACAGGATGTTCAGTGATCCTTGATTACTCTTTTGTCCGAGTTTTACGAACTAGACGGTTTGATGGTGATTCAACAAATACCCCAAAAGTGGCCAAAGTCCATTAACCTTAAATGACCTTTGACGTTGGTCATGTGACCTGAAACTCGCACAGGATGTTCAGTGACCCTTGATTACTCTTTTGTCCCAATGTTTACGAACTAGACATTATGATGGTAATTCCACAAGTACCCCCATAGTGGCCAAAGTTCATTGACCTTTAATGACCTTTGACCTTGGTCATGTTACCTGAAACTCGCACAGGATGTTTAGTGATACTTAATTACTTTCATGTACAAGTTTTATGAATTAGATCCATAAACTTAAGTTATGATGGTAATTCATCAAATACATGTACCCCCAACTTTGCCAAAGTTCATTGACCCCAAATGACCTTCGACCTTGGTCATGTGACCTGAAACTCAGGCAGGATGTTCAGTAATATTTGAATACCCTTATGGCCAATTTTCATGAAATAAGTCCATTTATTTTTTAAGTTATGCTGTCATTTCAAAAGCTTAACCTTCGGTTAAGATTTGATGTTGACTCTGCCGTCGAAAAAGCGGCACCTTTAGTCTCACTATGCTATGCAGAAACTTGGACGTCAGCCCATCCTATTGAATTGGCACATTAAGGAAAGAAAAAAAAGTGGAAAGGATTATCTTATCTGGATGTTCAAGCTTCACAAATTATGTTCATGTATATCCTGGAAGAGTTACTCTCCCTGCATACATGTATTTTGGTCACATATATGGATCGTTGCATGCAAGACTGACTACGAGGCAATCTCCAGAAGGTTGTAAAATATCAGATGCGCCATTCGCCAAGATGATGGGTGAAGAATAAAACCAAATGTGCAAGAAGCTGATGGGACATCTTTTTTCTAATCACAGAGCTGTATTATTAAAAACTCAAGTGATCTGATAATCTTGTAGTAAAGATAGAGTGATAATAATTTAAGAGTAACCAAGTATCACTGAACATCTTGTGCGAGTTATAGTAGTTTTCAAAGTCAGCACTGCTGCTATGTTGAATCGCCTGATGCAGGTGAGACCGCCAGAGGCATTCCGCTTGTTTTTCTTTTGTGTTAGAAAAATAAACCGTAGATCTGCATGTAGTAGATGTATGCTACAATTGATTGCTTTTTTTCTCTCTCTTTTTTTGATTGGTCAGGTGAAGAACCTCGGGATTGGAGATGAAGCGCCCCCTACAGTCTCTCAGGCCGCCGCTCCTCCAAGCACTGCTCCGTCAGCCTCAGCTCCCCCTCCCAATCCGGCTGCTGTAGCACCAGAAGAGAAGGAAGATGATGGTTAATATTTTTATCTTCATATAAACAGAATGAATAATTGTGTATAATATCAAATGAAATATATGATAATAATTATACTTGCTTATATAGCGCTTAATACTTACTTTGTCAGAAGTCTCTAAGTGCTCTACAGTATATGCAGCATAATTACCCTGGCTTTAGCAGTGCAGCTGTTAGGCGCGCTGCGTTTGAAGGAATAAATTCCTGCCAGGTACCCATTTACCTCACCTGGGTTGAGTGCAGCACATTGTGGATCAATTTCTTGCTGAAGGAAATTACGCCATGGTTGGGATTCGAACCCACGACCCTCTGTTTCAGAGTCCGGAGACTAATCCACTGGGCCACAACGCTCCACGCTATATGAATAATACATGTAATAAATGAACAAGAGAATGTGTCTATAGACACAGAACAGGTACTGTATCCACTAAGGTCACTGCATGCCTTACAACTGGTCCATGATCCGATTTTGAAACAAATCACACTTTTTCTTATTTTCTGAAAATGTGAATGAAAAGTATCTTTCTATTTGAGGTTCAAATTAAGTGAAAGAATATTAATATAACAATTTTGGGTGATTGCAAGCCTTTATTTTGGAGTAAAGGCCAAATTAGTTTCAAATCGTAGCCAAACGTGTGATTGCCATAACGTCATTACAACTACATGTAGAAAATTTGCACTTGTTCTAATGAGGATGATGGCTTAGAACAATACACAGTTGATATTCTATGTTTCAATATTAGCATTTCATTCAACTACAATTTATTTCAAAATTGGATCACCTAACAATCGAAAGGTGTGTGGTGACCTTACAGCACTAAAAGAGACACAGTCAGTACCAGTGTTCTAGCCAGACCCATTTTACTGGTGGTCGTTACAAAGTTGTTTTTTTTTCAGGCTGAGTGGTCTAATAGCCAACAGTGAAGGAACATTAATGTAATAACAATCTGACGTTAGCAAATATTCAGAAATAAAGTAATACTTATCAAATATAAGCAAATGTTTAATGTAGATAATGCAAATAAAACAAGATTAAAGATGGAATTGAACCCAAGTGCAACTCATCTTTGCAATTAGTTGGTTTTGAAACACTTCATTTGAAATTGGTGGTGGATGGAAGAAATATTTTCCATGATGAGTGGTGGTCAGAAATCTTCTTTGCTGGTTTGGCCGACCACTGCCGTCCACTGTAGCTATAATACTGGTCAGGGCATCAACCTCTGCAGGATGCTACATAACTTTTTAGAAGCACTTGCCTGGTTGGGCAAGTAAATTTTTAAATTGTTGGAACATACTTGCCCCTAAATCTTTTTCACTTGCCCGAAAAAAATTCTTGAAAAAAAAGGTTTACCTCTTCAAAGGAAAGTTTTGCGGTTATTTAAACCATTGACCTTTTTCTCCCTTTTGACATGAACTGATCTGCGTTGTTATTGCATTTCTTTTTCCAAGTGATTTTATCTTGCTTGCCTTGACCAAAATTAGGGTCAATATCATATCATATTGACCCTAATTTTGGTCATTCTACTGTGAGAATTTTGCTTTGCCAATTTGGGCAAGTAGTTTTGGTCTTTACTTCAAAACACTTGCCCTACTCTAACTTTTACTTGCCCTGGGTAATCGGCAAGTGCTTATGTAGCACCCTTCCTCTGTATTTAATCTCTGATGATTGTTTTTTTTTTGTCTTTAGCTAAGGAAGCAGCTGAAGCATCCCTTCTCAACGTAGCTCTTCATTCCCGCCTGATCCAACACACGGCGAGCTCTCAGCTTGAAGTCCAACAGAAGGACCCCAATTCTCCGCTTCATTCCGTCAAATCATTCGAAGAACTCCGCTTGTAAGTACATGTACAATATGAACAATTGCGGAGTCGCGTTTCCCCTATGATGGACGTACGGCGAGTCAAAAACGGCCGGTTTATTTTGTACCAGGCCTGCCAGCTATATCTGTAGGTGGGCTCAATATAAACGGCCATTTTCGACTCGTATGGCCACTGTAGGGGGAATGTGGCTGTGCCATGATCCATGACTTATTTTTTCCTTGAATCATGAATGCACAATGCAGCTGTCCTCCTAAGGCCGAACTAATTAGGGTTAGAGTGTTTTGCAACAAAATTCAGAATGATGAGAGCTTCGACACTAATCAAATTCTTGTTGCTTCAAACATGTTAGTTCACAATCTCCATTTGGAAAGAGGTTTATATGTCAATTCTTTTTATTACCTCATTGATTATTAAATAGTATGATATATTTCTGACTTCTGAAAAAGGAAGTGGTGAGGGCTATATGTACGTGTAAAAATACATCCAAACTATTTTTATGTTGCGTATCGTGTTTATAAATTTTCCCAATTTGGTAAAATAGTGTTTTTTGTGAATAATTATTTTATAGTAGTTTTCAAAGTCAGCACTGCTGCTGTATTGAATCGCGTGATGCAGGTGAGACAGCCAGAGGCATTCCACTTGTTAAAATTCCAGGGAAATTCCAAACCCTGTTATCTTTAATAGGTGCTTGTATTTGACATTTATATGACATGTTGTTGTGCTACTTGGAATAAATCATTTGTTTTTATTCATCCTCCCAGGAAACAGGCACTTCTGAAAGGAGTATATGAGATGGGGTTCAATGCTCCATCCAAGATTCAGGAAACGGCACTCCCTCTTCTTATGGCTGATCCGTGAGTATACTGTGACTTTGGTTTTGACATATTCTCTTTGTTCTCAAGTTGCCAATGTCTTGCTTCCCTATCCTGATGAACTTCCTCCTCATACTCATATTGCTTGTCGTAATCATCTTTGTCATTTTCATGATGATGAGAGTGATGGTGATGATCATTTTCATCAACATCATCATGATCATTATCTTTATCTTCATCATCATCATCATCATGATTATGATCATCATCTTCATCATCATCATCATATCATTGTCATCATCACCACCACCACTATCATCATCATCATCATCATAATCTTCATCATCATCATTATCATCTTGATCATCACCATCATCATCATTACTAGCATCATCGAAGTCATCATCATCATTGTCATCATCATCACCACCACCACCAACACCATCATCATCATCATCATCTTCACCATCAGCATCATCACCTAAATCATTATCATCATCACCATCATCATCATCATCTTGATCATCATCTTCATCATTACTAGCATCACCATCTAAGTCATCATTATCATCACCACCATCATCATCTTTGTCAACATCATCATCATCAGCATTTTTAAAAATCTACATCATAATCATCTTCACCACCATCAACTTTGCCATCTTTATAATTTTCATCACATTACCATTATCCCATTTATCTTGACACTGTTGACTGTCATCTTGCTCCTTGTCATGTTCTATCCTTATCTAGTCTGGTAAATTACTCAAACTTGCTAAACAATCCCTGGGGGTGTTTCACAAAGATTTAAGTGTGACTTAGAGTTGCACTTCAATTCCAAGTTGCGTACGGTATAGAAGACATCAGTGCATTGGTCAGATCATGTGCACAGGACACGCACTACCTCACATCCATCAATCAGATTGCGCGTTACAGATCATGTGCGCGCCGGCACTTTGTGAAACACCCTTATGCAAAGCTTCTTTCTTTTTAACAAATGTCTTCAATTTTTCATCAAAGAGTCATGCATGTAGGATATGTCTTTTGTTGAAATCTACTATGACTAAATTTTGTCATCTTTTGTATCATTTAACAGGCCCAAGAACATGATAGCACAATCTCAGAGTGGTACCGGAAAAACGGCAGCCTTTGTATTAACTATGCTCAGTAGAGTAGATAACAACCAATACCCACAGGTAAATATCCTTTCACATACCTGCAAAGGTTTCCTTTCACATTGGAATATTCATATTTTGTGTTCTTATTTCTTAGGTTTTTTTTGTCTGTAGCATTGAATGGGAAATTTGGATAATGATTATTTCTGGAAATTTCTTCCTCTTTCGATTATGGTAGCAGACTCCATAGATCTGTTTTAAAACGGTGTTGTTGTTAAGCTGTGGGATCCACTTATGCACTGGAGCCTCTGATTGGCTATGATGAGCCTAGATTCTTACTAATCACAATACTGTTTTAAGTCATTAGCATAAATTACAAATACCCTTTGTACACACGCTAAAATTCCCTTAACCCCATACTATACATAGGGCTAAATTGCCATTTAGCCCCACCTATAGTATGGGGTTAAGCTTAGCCCACTTTCTTTTTATGCAGCATTTTTGCAAAGTGGGCTAACCCCACCTATAATATGGGATTATTTGGCCCTGCAAAAAGCAGGGTTATCCCAGCAATTGCGGTGCCGAGAGCGATAGTACGGGTTTAAAATCGCTAGTGTAAAACGAAAGTGGGCTAAGCGCTCCCATTCATGCCCCCCAACAGAGCCAACCCTGTTGTCCAATCAGAGGTAAGCATAATGAATATTCATGAAATTAGGTCTATTGTATAGCCAGTAAACAATTCTGAGTGAAGTACTTGTACTACGAATGATCGACAAATGTATTTAAAGCATGCACGATTTTGGATATGACCCAAATGACCCGTCAGTGCAATCGTGAATATTCATGAGCTACCACTAGTTCAGGGTTAGCGAGTTTTGTGTGTGAAAAGCAGGCATTCCTTATTTGGGGTTAGCAATAACAATTTGACATGTGTGAAAAGGAAAAAAAAATAGTACGGGACTAGCGATAGTCCGAGCCTGAGAAAATCCTGTTTAAAAAGGGTAAAAGAGAAAATAAATCTGTTCATCTGGACTTACTGTTATTGAGAAGGAGAACAGTTTCATGTCCCATTCGGGACGCTTCTTCATCTCATATGAACTAACGGGAAATTGTTTTTGCCACTTGGCCCGACGCATTATGGGAGTTTTGTCTTCGAGATATCAAGGAACTTTCCAGATTACTGGATTTAGAATCTGAGAGAGGTTGTGTTGTAATCCTCCTTTGTTGAAAGATGGGTCCTCCAAAGTGACGTAGACAGCCTCATGGATCCCCCCAATCATCTAGGTTCTTTTTATAGATTGAGTACATCTTCGTCTTTGAAGCTGTGTTGAGATGTGGGAGTATACAGCATATAGTAACAGTAAGTCCAGATGAACTGATTTATTTTCTTTTCGTAATTTGTATTTCTTCCTGGATGAATCAAAACATACATCAGTTTATTGTGTCATTAGTACATTTTCTCATCTCAGCCTTTTGCTTAACAGCCACCTATGAATTAGATCACTAAGTAGGAATGGTGGTAGAAGAGATCCATGGGAAACACCATTCTGATATCAATATTGGGTCTTGATATTAGAATTCAATGGTACATAATTGTAAACAATGTCATAACTTATTTTCTACTCCTGCAGGCTCTTTGTTTAGCACCCACTTATGAACTAGCCAGACAAATAGGAAAGGTCGTAGAAGAGATGGGGAAACATCTTCCTGAAGTTAGTGTTAGGTATGCAGTCAGAGGACAAAAAGGTGAGATAAAAAAAGAATATTTGTTCTACAATTAAATGGTATTAAACATCTTGGGGATGTTTCTGAAGGCCGTTTGTAAATCGCAACCTACTTTTCAACAAATTAAGAGATTAGAATGTGTTTGTGGGTTTTAAAATGTATTCTAAATAATCTTGATTCCTATCAGCTTTATGTTTGAATATGAATTCTAAAAAATGATTTCTTTTGCTGTTTACACACACCTATTGAATTCAAGGTATATTTGTCCAGTATGGTAGGGTTTTTTTCATTCACGTGGAAGCGTCATGGTGTAGTGGTTCTGACTCTCACCTTGTAATCAGAGGGTCATGTGTTAGAATTCCACCACGGCCTAGCGTCCGTTGGCAAGGCGTCAATCCACACTTTGCCACTCTCCACTCAGGTGAAACATTGGTACTCGGTAGGATGCAAAAGCTAATATAGTTTGCCTTGCAATTGAGTCCTGTTGGAATGCTCCTCAGGGAATGGTGCATACATTGTGTGCGGGCATATACCAGGGTCCTATGGCTAGGGTTACATTTCTGTACAGCCTTTAGAGACGTTCCAATGCACTAAGGCCTATATAAAAGAGTTTCATTTATTATTTCTATTCCAGTTGCACGGGGAGAGAAGGTCACACAACAGATCATCATAGGAACACCTGGTACAACCCTTGACTGGTGTTTGAAGTTCCGAAGCATAGACCTATCAAGGATGAAGGTGTTCTGTCTTGATGAAGCTGATGTGATGATTGCGACGCAAGGGCACCAAGACCAAAGTATCCGCATCCAGAAGTAAGTTGGGAATAAAATTTGTCATTCCTGGGGTCATTTAATCAACATTTTTGTCTGACAAGTTGTCAGATCTGACATCTTTTGTTTTTATTCTGATTGGCTGAGAAGCACTGTAACTATGATAACTGTTGAATAATATGGGACTTGTCGGATAAAACGTCTGACATGTCTTTTTCATGAAATGTTCCCCTGGTCTCCGTAACACAAAGGTTTGCGATGAATTGCAGATATGAAAGAACTGCTCCGAGTGGTTCCTGGTCAGTGTTTTTATCAGAGTACGTATGCAAAGATGATCTTGATTGGTCATTGATAATTAGTGATTGATTGCAAATCTTTGTGTCACGGAGCTCAGGTGGGTGTTTCATAAAGTTGTTTGTAAGTTACGAGCCACTCTACAAATGGCTTGTGATCCTTTCTTGTGAGTGATACACCCCATAATTCAATGGTGTTGATCTAGTTCCTATGAAAAGATCACCGGTCGTTAATAAAGTCTTTTGTAACTTACAAAGAGTTTATGAAACACACACCTGGACAATGTCAAATAAGTATCTTTTTCCTGTGTTAATTTCAATTGCTGAATTATGCTAACTTTCGTTTTTGTAGTTTTCTCAGAGTTTATCTTTTATTCGGCCGGATCGAGGAAAAAAAAGATTTATGCAGTGTTTAAGCTAGAGTTTGAATTAGGGTGCTTCTTGATCTAAAGAAGAATGTCTTTGAAAGTGTTAAAATTGTGTAGGCCTACTCTTTATTTATTAAAATCATCAAGAAATTCTGTGCGAATGCATAAAAGAATGTTGGTTTCAATTATGAAATCGCAGGGTAGAGAGTTTGAATCCCTGCTCTGCCATTGTCTCTACTTTGATAAGTAGGCCCGAGAGTAATTTCTGTCTTCTATACGGTCAGCCACTATGCCTGATTAACTTCGACGTAAAATGTTTCGTATTTAATTGTAATGTACCAGCTTGGCATTTACCAGCAAAACACCGTCCCGCTGGGACCCTATGGGAGTCAAGTTAAACAGAAACAGAAATTGTTTTGAAGTAGTATTGGGTATGGCTATTTCAGAATAATATTCAGTGAAATTTGGTATGAATACTTTCCACTTTGCCCACATAAGGAAACTTCCAAGCTCGTGCCAAATGATGCTGTTCTCCGCCACCTACGACAACACTGTCATGAAGTTTGCAACAACGGTCGTGCCGGATCCCGTGGTCATACGGCTGCGTCGGGAGGAAGAAAGTCTTTCCAACATCAAACAGTACTACGTCTTGTGTTCAAACAAGGAAGAGAAAGCTGAATCCTTGTCAAACATCTACGGCACTATCACTATTGGTCAGGCAATGATCTTCTGCCAGGTGAGAAATACTTTATCCTTTAAAGGTTAACGATAGAAGTTGTAGCAAATAAATATTTCATGAGAAAGACGTTAAAATCGAGATTAATTGCCTTCATATTGTTGTAGATCCAGATCTGAAACATTGAAATTAACTTATCTTTGTGAAATCATGAAATCTTAGCTGAAAATCGATAATTCTGTTGATCACTAACACAAAAATGCTTATGTGGGACAGTGTATTGATATTGCTTGGAAAAATACCCAACATTTTATGGAATTCTGTGCTTATTTCGCTCATTTCTCAGCAATTGAACAGTTTTTCCCAGAGCGATTTAGCACATATTTTTTTTATTTTTACATACAAACACATGGGTGTCATTTTATTGGATTCAATTTTGAGATCATTTCCACAACTGGCATTTATCTTTAATTCACTTTGGCAGTGGAATTTGAACCACCTATGAAATAGGTATTTGGCGTACAAATGTGCTACATAGCGACATGCTGCTGGATAATTTTTTTTTCAATTTAAAAGAAAAAAGCATTTCTAAGGATTTTCTGTAATAGCAATTCAAAATTATCTTCTTTATTAATTGCCATGAAAATTGCTTATTTTACATCCTATGCCATTAGGATTATACTTTTTTATTCAAAATTCAGAAAAATCAAATAAAGAAATTAAATATGTAAGGATGAAACATGATAATCGCATGGTCAAAGGTTTAGTTTTTGCAGTACAGATATTGACTATATCTGACTGTTGTGAACTAATCATGGCACTGGATCTGTGTCAATGTGATAAAGATTAATTATGAGAATAGTAGTGTACAATATTTATGTAGTGCTTAATGCAAATGCTTCGAGGTACTGCGTATTAACAATGTACTTTTCCACTCTCTCAAGGTTTATGTAAACTTCTTTTATCGTTTCCGGGTTTTCTCCAATACATATTACTTGTAATACCTTTACATGTTTTATACATATATCACTTTTATGCTGAGAGAAATTGATCGTTAAAATGAGCCTCTAATTCATTCCATGCAGACAAAACGAAATGCCAACTGGCTCGCAGAGAGGATGACACAAGAAGGACATGCGGTGGCGCTGTTGAGTGGTGAGCTGACGGTGGAACAGCGAGTAGCAGTTCTTGAGCGGTATAGAGCGGGGAAAGAGAAGATCTTGATCACGACTAACGTCATGGCCAGAGGTAAGGATTGGTGAAAGAACTTGTGTATTTCATAGATACATTATCACGGGACGCTTTTTAGTTGAGTAATTTTTAAAAGATGTATGAGATAGCACAGGTCGCGAGTACAAATTGAAAACAAAAAGAAATATTGGTCAGAGCCATTAATTTCAAGCACAGGAGAGGAGAATTAATCAGAAATATATTGTGCGTGCTTCAGTGCCGACTCGCTGGAATACTCCCCAGGGAGTGGAGGATGTGCATACATTGTGTGAAGGAATGACTGATTGAATCCATTGACCAGGGTAATAATAAATCTGTAACTGCTTATTTTCAATTTATGTCTTAAGCGCATTCTAATAATCAGATTATTATTATTATAAAATACACTTTTCTCATTGACAAAATCCCTTTAAGCAGTTTTACCAATCTTATCTACATCTTTTTCATTTTCCCCCTTATTCCGGCAAGTTATATTTCATCTCAATTCTTTAGGGAAGACCGTTTGTTTATAAATTTCTGGGGGGTTTTTTTCATGCAAGCTTGTGAATTACTGACTTTATCCTCACAGAATCATACTTTGGTTACAACTATCCAAGATTACTGTTATCCCATGTATAAAATTATTCTGCTCTCCTTTCTTAAATTTCAACATATAACATTCATTTTATTGTCTCACCTGCGAAGCAAAGTGAGACTATAGGCGCCGCTTTTCCGACGGCGGCGGCGGCGGCGTCAACATCAAATCTTAACCTGAGGTTAAGTTTTTGAAATGACGTTATAACTTAGGAAGTATATGGACCTAGTTAATAAAACTTGGCCATAAGGTTAATCAAGTATTACTGAACATCCTATTAGAGTTTCATGTCACATGACCAAGGTCAAAGGTCATTTAGGGTCAATAAACTTAGACCATGTTGGAGGAATCAACATCGAAATCTTAACCTGAGGTTAAGTTTTTGAAATGTCATCATAACTTAGAAAATATATGGACCTAGTTCATGAAACTTGGACATAAGGTTAATCAAGTATCACTGAACATTTTGCATGAGTTTCATGTCACATGACCAAGGTCAAAGGTCATTTAGGGTCAATGAACTTAGACCATGTTGGAGGAATCAACATCGAAATCTTAACCTGAGGTTAAGTTTTTGAAATGTCATCATAACTTAGAAAATATATGGACCTAGTTCATGAAACTTGGACATAAGGTTAATCAAGTATCACTGAACATCCTGCATGAGTTTCATGTCACATGACCAAGGTCAAAGATCATTTAGGGTCAATGAACTTTGGCCGAATTGGGGATATCTGTTGAATTCCCATCATAACTTTAAATGTTTATGGATCTGATTCATGAAACTTGGACATAATAGTAATCAAGCATCACTGAAAATTTTGTGCAAGTTTCAGGTCTCATGATTAAGGTCAAAGGTCATTTAGGGTCAATGAACTTTGGCCGAATCGGGGGTATCTGTTGAATTACCATCATAACTTTGAAAGTTTATTGGTCTTGTTCATTAAACTTGGACATTAGAGTAATCAAGTATCACTGAACATCCTGTGCGCGTTTCAGGTCACATGACCAAGGTCAAAGGTCAATGAACTTTGGCCGAATTGGGTGTATCTGTTGAATTACCATCATAACTTTGAAAGTTTATGGATCTGATTCATGAAACTTGTACATAAGAGTAATCAAGTATCACTGAACATCCTGTTCGAGTTTCAGGTCACATGATCAAGGTCAAAGGTCATGTAAGGTCAATGAACTTTGGCCATGTTGGGGTTTTTTGTTGAATAACCATCATATCTCTGTAAGTTTATTGGTCTAGTTCATAAAAAATGGACATAAAAGTAACCATGTATCACTGAACATCTTGTGCGAGTTAGAGTAGTATTCAAAGTCAACACTGCTGCTATGTTAAACCGCGTGATGCAGGTGAGATGGCCAGAGGCATTCCACTTGTTACTTTTACATGTCATTTTGTTATAGCAATTGTTATTGTATATATTTGTGTTTTACCTTGTACAGAATTTTGCAATTCAACGTTTGGCTGCGATGAAGTTTTCTTAATAAACCATTTCAATTTCAAAATAACAAAAAATCAATTTCAACAATTTTTCTCCTCTTCTTCCCTCCAACAGGTATTGATATCGAGCAGGTCACCGTTGTGGTGAACTTTGACCTTCCAGTTGACGTTAATGGACAAGCTGATTGTGAGACCTATTTGCATCGAATCGGACGAACTGGACGCTTTGGCAAGTCGGGTCTAGCAATCAACTTTGTAGATGGACGTAGGAGTATGGAGATCATGAACAATATCCAGGAACATTTTGGTAAGAATTTTTTATTTTGCTATTTGTTTCTTCTTCTGTTTGACAATATATGAATAGAATCATCTATATTGGTTCAAAGACCTTCGTTCGGTTGAAGATAATCAAAATTCAACTTACGATGCTAAAATCATACTCTGATTCACATGAAAGAAAATGAGAAGTTTTCACTCTAATACAAGTATGAAATGTAAGTTTTTATTGAAAACAAATCAATTGAATGATTACTGTATTAGACATTTGTTCTTACTTTTCATTCTCTTTCTCCACTGCATAGAGACGCTTTTTTCATGATTTTGATATTTGCCATAAGTAGAGATTATGATTAATTAATGACTGAGGTCATTTGGTGGATTTTGAAGTCCCGTGCTTCAGAGTACTTGAAAAGCCCAGTACAATATTGATGAATGGGAAATAAAGTGTATTGCCATTGACTTTGTTATAATACAAACAGAATTAAAAAAAAATTGAAAATAATGTGAAAGCATTTTATGGTCGCAAATCACTAACCCACATTGTTTTGCACTTAACCCAGGTGAGGTGAATGGGTACCTGGTAGGAAGAAATTCCTCAAAAGCTTGAGCGCCTGAGGTAGCCAAGCTAAAGCCAGGGTAATAATGGCAGGGCGAATACTTTTTGGAACTGAAGTGGCTACTCTGGGTAAATATTACTTACCCACATCTTTTCTTTTTCTCCAGGCCGAAAGATTGAGAGGTTATACACAGACGATGCAGAAGAGATTGAGAAGATAGTTTGATCACTGCATTCAACAGTCACCTGATCTCCACACACAACGGTCACCTGATCACTGCAACCAGGTCACCTGACAAATGGTTATTAGTTTCCAAATAATACACATTACTTATGGTGTTGGTGAGAGAGTTTAACAGGATAATGACTTGGAACCTTGCTGACTCTTTCTTAGCCAAAATAAACATGTTTTAGACGATTTAGACATCTCTTTTCAGACAAAATTCTGAATACTACCCCAAGGATGGCCATGTATTTCAGGCCATCATAAAGACTTCTTTTGTGGAAATTGGTTGATTTTACATGATTTTCAAGATTTGGGCTCCATGCAAACTGTCAGCTCAGCGCCCACCTGAATAATGTGCATTATTTGAGGTGTAAATTGATAACATGAATCGTTGTGTGATGATGTTAGATACAGTGGCCCATATTCTGAAGTCAGGTTTAACTTAAACTTAGGTTTAAAGTTGTGGTTTAAGTATGGATAGCCAATTGCTGCATAAATCACAAAGGGCAGAGATATCATATTTCAACTCATTTGGCTCTCAAATCATTCATAATTGTCTAGGAAGTATACATAGATGATTGACTTCACCATTGATGAATCAGGAGAGAGAGCACAGTAATATATAAGTAGCATATACTTAAATAATACAAATTTTGACACTTTTGGCTTCCCATAATTCTAGTACAGAGTTAGACCATGGTCTAGGTTAAACCTGACTTCAGAATACGGGCTATTGAATGTCCTGCATTGCGCAATCCAAATGCAAATAACACGCAAACAATATGTGTAATTAACCCATTGAGTACAGAAGCCTGTAATGTATACAGGTACATACACTTGGCGAGGGACAGTGGGTTACTGCACAATTTTGAAACGATCCCCACTCTGAATGTCAAGTTTTAGCGCACTTTGTAATACCAGAGCCCTGTTGCATATATAGTTACTATTATGGTACCTTTGCCATTCAATGGTAACAAGGCTCAACAGCCAATCAGAATCAAGGATTCCATGAAAGATACAACTGGAAGGCAGATTACTATTACAGTAAACAAATATGTCAGGCTTTGAGAAAGTATAGTGGAATTATTTATCCAAGGTTGGTCTGGCAATTACTATTTGTCTCGAAGCCCCAAGGGAAATATAGTAGTTTTGCCAGTCAACCGAGGATTATTAATTCCCACTATGCTTTCGATTGAAACGCCTGATATATTTGTTTTATATCCTACTTTTAGTAATTTATAACCAAAATCTATGTGCTGAGCTTGCAAAGTCCGGTTACTTGAGTTGAATTACCTACTTTTCTCCGATGAAACGAAGAGTTTCATTTCCCACTCAAAGTCTTGTAAAAAGAGTGAAATACCACCTAATTAGATGAATGGATATATAAATGGATAAATAAGTAAATTTTGAAGATTCATTAGAATAATGCTACCCTTCCATTTCTCTCGCTAAATTTTGAAGGGTAAGGGCAAGGCATGATGTAAATGATTTCCTTTTCTCATGATTTGAACCCAGCCATGCCAGCAGCACCTTAATACTCCGCTGGTACACAACCTGGCCTGGGTGATTCCATTGTTTAGCTTCCCGTACTTACCATAATCTCAAATTTTGTCTCAAAATCACCTCTTTTATGGAAGTAAAATTCAAAAATGGCTTACCCATAGTCGGTACACGACTCGCCGTGTATTATCATACGAGCCTCCTTGGTAGGGTAGTATATTTTGGTCATTTTTTATGCTGAAACCTTATAGATGAAAGCCAGTTGTCGACAAAGTTATCAACTGAATGTCTATCAAATGACATAATTTTCAAAGGTCACCTGATATCAAATACCCTTGCTTTTCGAGTCACATGACTTAGAGCTGGTTTTCCGGCTTTTCTGGAATATTTGTGGTCATGGTGAAGCTGGTGTTCTGACTTTTTGGGGTCCAAAGGGTTAACGCTGTTCAATCATAGAAGCAGGTCGTTATTTTACAGCTTGACGGTAATCACTTTTTGTTAAACGAATGAAACTGAAATTTTGAAGAGAATGAGAGAGCTGTGTATGAGTGTTAGAAATCAAAGACAAGTATCGAGAGTGAGCATGTTTGGTTTTTAAAGTTTGTGAATACCAAATTGATGAACAAAAATTTATAAGAAAAAAGGGGAATATTTTGTCAAAACTGGTTGAACCAAGAAAAGCTGGTCTTTATTAGTTTTAGTTTTGTTGAAAAGTGACTTGAGAGAAATGTTTTTTCTATTACATTGCATCACAATTAAAAGAAGCTATTGAATTAAAAAACTCCATGCTGTAGATCAATTCATAAATATGTTGGGATTCTGAAATGTTCAATCAGAAATGTTTGATAAAAACTTAAATGTTTCTATTTATTTTCTTTTAAGATATGTTTCTTTTGGTATACTAGTACTTTGGCAAAAAAAGATATGGTTTTGTAACTTAACTGCAAAGTGTGTGATTTATGACTACGTAAAAGTGAATAAAAAGTCAAGGAATACCTATTTATCAAAAGGACTTTGAACTACATACATGTACATGTTTAACTGAAACACAGCAGCAGTCTATGTAAATGTACACTTGTTCTCCACTGTCTTTTCCGTAATATTCAGTTCATTCAAAGTAAAGTGAACAAACATTGTGTTGTGGATTTAAAACTGGATGAATTCTGGGCTCATTTCATATCATCTGTTATGAAAAAAAAATGAAAGCAAAATTTCTGTATCCATAAGCCAATCAGTAATGCTATTTCAGATGACGAGAATTAACTGTGTAGAATACTCTAGACCTTGTGCATCTACATTGTCATGCCGCCATCTTAGAGGCTGGAGCCATTGCCTTGCATGCGTTGGTGATCTGCAGCTGGTGAATCTCTGACAACTCTGTTTACATGTATTCCTATATCCTCTGAGGGAGGGCGCTATGAGATTATAATGTCATATGCAAAGGGTGAACTTGCAGAAGTTGAATAGTTGAAAGCAAACTTTAAGAACAGGGACTTGTCTTACAAAGAGTTACAATTGATCCGATCAATCTCAAGTATATGGAAATCCATCAATGCCATATGATGCCAAACAATGTCCTTTGAAAACAATGCGAAGATACTGAATTGTCAGGAAAACAGTGAATGTATGAATATACATCATTTCTAGAAAATATTTTGAACAAACATGTATTTCAGATGTTAATGTTGCTAGCTTTCCATAGTTATGATTGATCAGATAATCACAACTCTTTGTAAGATGGGCCCCAGGGGAGTGTTTCACAGAGTCAAGTATGACTTAGAATTGCACTTGAATATGCAGTTGCTTGTCGTATAACAGGCATCACAGCATTGGACACATCATGCTAATTATTGTAGGATGCGCACCACTGTGTAACAGTGTATTAATCATTGAGATTATGCATTTATTGGCCCACATATTCAAAAAGGCGGTTTTGAAAACCATTGGTTGAACCCCTGGTTTATGCAGATTTCCTGTGTAAATTACGCTTAATTTACTGCATAAATACTGAATATTGTCCGATACTGATGCATGCTTTTGTCACAGTGTGCCAATTTGACGCCTGTTACCATGGTTATCCAAGCTGTATTATTCATGAGTCCATTGTTTTGAAATCGTTACTCATTGGAAATCCACCAGTGTCATAATATTTTTCTACAGGGAATTTTGCAAAGTGTCCTTTTGAAACAAAGGAGAATACACTATTTGTAATAAATCAGTGAGGTAATGGAATATACATCATATCTAGAATTCTTTTTGAACAAACATGTATGTTATATGTTGACTTTGCTGGCTTTCCATAGTTGCGAATTATCGGATCAATCGCAACTCTCTCTGGTTTCACAAGATTGACTTTAATAAGCAGTTTATATCTGCAGGATGATTGTGCTCATAAAGTGAGAGTGGTATTTTTTATGTGGTAAATTGTTGTTATTGTTCATAATTCAAAACACGTTATGTACCTCTTCTGAGTCACATTTCTCCTACAATGCGTTTTCAGTGAACAAGTTTCTGTAGAATGAACAGCTTTTAAACAGCTCGAATTTGAGCAAAGGCAAATGAAAATAACACCCATTATGCATAATTCATGTACTTGTCATTAATGTATTTAAAACAAGGGGGGGGGGGATAAAATAGACATATCAAAAAATATTTTACTGAATACCTTTACCGTAAAGTTGCCTGAAGTTTTGAAGGAATTCAGTTGAGGTCCCCCTAAATCACAGATAAAATTCGGTATAAAAAAAGTTTGTGCTGTGTGTAGAATTAGGGCCTGTAACATAAACCTTCGCAATCGATCGTAGAGATGATGTATACGTTTGATCACAAGTAATAATCATTGCAATCGTTTGTAGAAATCTTTCTTACAATCAATTACTGAGCTTTATGTTGCAGACCCACAATTACTCCATTCATACTTAAAATGGAAGAATATTCTTTATGTAAGTTCCAAGACTTGAGTCGGAAAAAACACAGAAAATTCGGATTAAAGGACAAACTGGCATATTTAACTCTAATAACACGATTTCCATTCCGTTCCAGGCCCATTTTGGAAATGCCCTTTAAATTCAAAAGGTAAATTCCGACGCGCTGTGAAAAAAGTTTTGTTTTCATTGGTATTTGTAAACATTAACATTGGAATATTTTGCCAGGTTAAGTCTTATCAGAAGACTATAAATGCAATATGATTTTTTTTCTATTTTGTACTTGAGCAAGATGCATATGATTCATCAATCTTCGATACTCTTGTTTAAGATATTTCTGTGTCAGGTTTCCAAAAAATCTGTTTTTAAGTCAATTATTTATTTTCTTGTCGGTAATACATACATTGAGGTAGACTAAGAGAGAGGTCTTTGTGTGTAATCATAATGCAAGTGCATTCAAAATGTTAAAATGCAAACATGATAAATTTAGGTTCATTTTTACAACTTTGTTAAAAGATTTTACCGAAAATAAAACGCAAAAGAATATGTTACTGTACAATATGTTGCTTCTGCTTTTTGTGTTATTGTGGTGATGAAAATGAAAAAAAAAACATGATATAATTATTCCTCAATCACAATTCCCCTTGGTGGCTATACGTCTACTCGAAAATGGCCGTTTTAACATTTTTTTTGTACCAGCTTCATATAGATGGCTTGAATAAAAATGAATACAACGGCTGTATTCGACTCACCGGACGACCGCCGCCGTATGGGAAACGTAGGTAGTGGGTAGAATTTATTTTCCGGATTAAACAAATAATTATATAGTAGGTAATGGGTAGTATTTATTTCCGGATTAAACAAATAATTATATACGATAAAATACGGTGGATAGCCAAGATTCAGCGTGACTGACAGTCACGCTGCTCTTCCGTGGGGTCCAAGAACATTTAACGTTATCATTTAAGTGAGACACAATAAAAGCAGATTAAAATATTCAGATGGACAGAAGATAAATGAAAACAGTGAAGGACATAAGTGATTAAAAATGTATCAACAAAAAAAAACGTAATGTAGATAAAGCACAGCTAATAGAAAAAAAATGAAGGGTTGCAAACCTAACAGGAAAGGGGAGGGGGGGGGGGGGATACCGGAGTCTATGTGCTACAGATCAATAATCGTAGATTTTAATATATCAATACTAGGGGATGATTTAATGTGAGGAGGAAGGGAAATATATAAAGCCATGGCGCTTTTGTAATTGAAGGATCTTTTGGTGTAATTTGTTCTTGGTTTGGTTAGTTTAAATTTGATTCCAAGACGGGAGGGATACCTACGTGATGCTATCTCAAATTCATTTCTTAAATATTTTTGTTTGTTTATTTATTAGTCATGATCATATACATGGCAATAAGGGAATGATCGTTTCTTCTTTGTCCAACACTTGCCAATTAATTGAATTATGCATTTCCAAAATAGAACTATGAGATTCGATTTTAATCTGAAGTATAATATATGGAAGCTTAAAAGTGCCACCGAGATGTTGAGATAATTATCTTGGGAAGTCGACATCATGAAAGCAAAAGATCAGATGACGAGATCCCGGATCTCGTCATGTCGACATCTTTTAGAAGAGATGATCAGGTGGCAAGATCTTCTATCTCGAGATGTCTACATCCAGTGGAAGAGATGATCAGATGATATGATCATGGATCGAAGATCTTGTCATCTGATCATCTCTTCTAAAGGATGTCGACATGACGAGATCCGGGATCTTGTCATCTGATCATCTCTTCTACAAGATGTCGACATGACGAGATCCGGGATCTTGTCATCTGATCATCTCTTCTACAAGATGTCAACATGACGAGATCCGGGATCTTGTCATCTGATCATCTCTTCTACAAGATGTCGAAATGACGAGTTCCGAGATCTCGTCATCTGATCTTTTGCTATCATGATGTCGACTTCCCAAGATAATTATCTCAACATCTCGGTGGCACTTTTAAGCTTCCATAATAATACGTTCTGAGAGGTATGTGATGGATGTATTAATGGTTTAACATTTGATATCCTAATGCCCAGTGGCGTAACTACGGGGGGCACGTGCCCCCCCCCCCCCACATCGGCTGACAAAAAACGGGGAAAAGGAGAAAAAGAGGGAGAAAGGAAGAGAAACGTAGTGGGAAAAAAGACATTATTGTTCATTATAATGTGATATATCATAATTACATTATGTTATATTACATAAGAAACATTTTTTCCGAACTTTATGAAACATAATTTGCTCAGGGCCTATGTCTTCATCGTTCCTGGTGCTCGCATTGTCTGTATACCGAGATATATAATCCTGTTATACTAAAACCTCCCGTTTTCAAGTCAATATACACCAAACTGCCAAATATATTTCCTTGCACTTCGAGTTATTATTTTATGTACAATAGTATGCTTTTTGATGATTACTTAAAGTTATTGCCCCATTTAAAGGTCTTAATATAATACATTTCCTGTCCGTGCTCTCCATGAATTCCTAGAATCAGTCCTTAAAATGTCCCTTTTTCTAATCTAAATATAAAAAATTTCAGCTCGCGCTTCGCGCTCGCATCATTTGGTTAGTGAACTACATATGGTCTTTGTGAATTCCTTCAAACAACCTTAAAATGCCCCTCTTCAGGTCTAAATTTTCTTAAATTTTCAACTCGCACTTTGCGCTCGCAAGATTTGATTAGTGAGATGGGTATGTTTATCATGATTAATCTGATAATCATGATTACAAGTGCTTTATGTGCATGTTAAGATGTAATTCTAACAAAATCAACAAGCGCTTATTGGCACTCGAATTAGATGACTATGGTGAGATGTGTAAATATAGACCCTATATTTACAGCAATTTCAGCTCGCGCTTCGCGCTCGAATTTTTTAGCGAGACAGGTACGTATCATGATTACAAAAGATTGATTATAATGTCCTTTTTTATATATAGGCCTGAATATAAAAATTTTTAAGCTCGCGCTTCGCGCTCGCATTATTTGACTAGTGAGAGACATATCCGTCTTATGGCACTGTCTTTAAAATGTCTCTATTAGGTCAGTATACCTGGCAACTGGGAGCGCTTCGCGCGCTCACTTAGTGACTCAAAATATTTAATGGACCCACGGTACGCCACTGCTAATGCCAATGTACATGTATTACAAATTTTATTTACTAATTCTTGCCTCGTACATTTTCATTTAAGAAAAACCATCTAATTTACTACTTCTGACAATTCAATTCGGGACCAATTAAACTGATTAAAATTCATGTATAGGGGCAGCATTTGTCGTATTCCCATTAAACGATATCAAGAAAAATACTGAAGAGATCACATGCAAAATAACTTCCAACCACTTGGGTTTTGAGGTTGTCTTATGCTCTTTTCCCCCATTTTTTTTTTATTCCGCCCGCTCTTTCTTCGCCAACCACGTGGGAAATTCGCTGAAATGTACTAATCGGGACCTAAATCTTGGTTAGTTTTCGTCTTCTATTTCATATAATTTGTAAAGCTACATTTACTCCTAACCTTTATCTATAACCGCAGGCACTATCCGGAATACTCGCCCCCGTTTATTTTATTTTATTTTCCTTTTCTTTTCTTTTCGTTTCGTTTCTTTTCTTTTCTTTTATTTTCGTTTTTTCTTTTCTTTTTTTCTTTTCTTTTTTTTTTCTTATCTTTTCTTTTCTTTTCGTTTCTTTTCTTTTTGTTTATTTTCTTATCTTATTGTTGTAATGTGAAATTGGCTACCCCTATTGGGTTGCATCAGGCTATTTAAATTTGCTGTAGTTTGGTGAACAATGGCTATTGTTCAAAGTGTATTCAGGTATGCATTTAATCATCCCTGGATATACTTGGCTGGGTTGATCTCTTGACCAATCAAGACTCATTTGGGGGTAGCAATAATGTACCCCCAATAGGTATAGGAGGCTTTCTTTTCAAGCCAGCTAGAGCACGAATTTGGCGGGAAGAGGGCAGAAGAGATTGAGCTTTTGAAGAAGGTTGTCTTCCCCGTGTCAGTTTGAATAAAAGTACAAGTGAGTTAATTATTATTGTTATTATACTACTGTATACTTGCACTTGTTCACTGCTACTATCCTGCCTGTGGAGAATCTACAGGTAGGACTATGGACGATGCTGTATTGAGTACACACTTTAAAAAATCATTAAAAAAATCACTATTGTGACAAAAATGATCTATTTCCATACAGTTGCAATTCAATTTTTATTAGAAACATAGAATAATTTTTGTATTGACCAGAGCATTCAAAAACTTGAGTTTTGGGCATATTTTTTTGAACGCCCTCTATTGGTGGAAAGTAATATGGCAAGAAAATTTTCATTTTTCAAGCTCTATTTTTAATTAAAAAAATAATTTAAAGAATCAAATTTACTTAAGAGCCAAGTTATATAGTGAAAAGCTGTAATGGAAACTGACACTCTGACAGTGTAAAACAAAATCAAGCATTTTTCCAAAAGAAAAAGAGAAAATTATCCAAACATTGTCAACCTTAATTTGTCACACATAGAGATATAACTGAGAACAAGGTTATATCATAACCTTGTTCATTGAATGAGTGTATACTTGTAAACTTTGTGTGATCATGTATTTTACTCTTACTAAATAATTATTGATGCCTACGGGAGTACTTTATTTGAATTTTCAAATGTAAACTGACCTATTTTATGCTTCTAAAGTTAAGATTTTTTATAAATGTTTTTACATTAATGTAACCCACTCTGTTTCATGATATTGATTGTAGTTTGTTTTATTTTCCCTTTAGCTCAACCTCACTAGAGGATGTTTGCATCTACACTGTAGGCCTAATTACCAGAGTACAGTAACCTAGAGATATTGAGAGTAGTGGGCGGTGAGTTATTTTAATTGGATCGTATTGCAATAAAACCTATCTTTTATTATGTAATATTCAGGTCAATGTTTTCTTTTTGCATTTTTATCCAAACTGCAGTTTAGTTATAAATGATATGAATGTATATCTTATCAACCCTCATGTGTGAAGCAAGAATAAAGAAATGTCATATTGAGACTTATAATCATCATATTGTGTAAACTATTTATTGAAATAATTGTAAATTATCACATGGAATAAATGTTGTACATGGGTCATAAAATGTTATTTTATCAATATGTATTTACATTGTATTTTTATTATTCTTTGTCTCTGCAGCGAGGCTGTTTTTCGTAGAATAGAATACCTGTACTACTGCAAACCAGTCTGAACTTGGCTTTCTTTCATTATCTTTCCTTATCTCATCTTTTCTTGTCTTTTCTTCCCTTTTCTTTTCTTTTATTCCGTTCACTTCAGTTTTTAATGATAACCGGATCGATTATTAAAAGGGTTGACGATGAGGGGTTTGCAATTACAAGATTGTCTGGGAGACTATACGAACTCGGCTAATTTCCATTACTCTAAAATTCTAAATGTATAATGTTGCCTATAAAGAAATAAATGAGCACATTTTTAATTGATTTATGTACTCATTAATTCTTACTAATCACCGGAGTTGATAATGGATTATTTTTTCAAACTGACCTAATAAAGGTGAGATGGAACACCAAAATAATACGTTGGATACGTTCTTTTTGTTTCTTTACTTTTATTTTTTTATCTTTTCTCTTCTTTTTGTTTCTTTTCTTATCTTATCTTTTTTTTTCTTCTCATTTCTTTTCATGTCTATTCTTCTATTTTCTTTCCTTTTTCGTTTCTTTTCTTTTCGTTTCTTTTCTTTTCGTTTCTTTTCTTTTCTTTGCTTTTTCCTTTCTTTTCTTTTCGTTTTTTTGTCTCACCTGCGAAGCAGAGTGAGACTATAGGCGCCGCTTTTCCGACGGCGGCGGCGGCGGCGTCAACATCAAATCTTAACCTGAGGTTAAGTTTTTGAAATGACATCATAACTTAGAAAGTATATGGACCTAGTTCATGAAACTTGGCCATAAGGTTAATCAAGTATTACTGAACATCCTAGTAAAGTTTCATGTCACATGACCAAGGTCAAAGGTCATTTAGGGTCAATGAACTTAGACCATGTTGGAGGAATCAACATCGAAATCTTAACCTGAGGTTAAGTTTTTGAAATGTCATCATAACTTGGAAAATATATGGACCTAGTTCATGAAACTTGGACATAAGGTTAATCAAGTATCACTGAATATCCTGCATGAGTTTCACGTCACATGACCAAGGTCAAAGGTCAATGAACTTTGGCCGAATTGGGTTTATCTGTTGAATTACCATCAAAACTATGAAAGTTTATGGATATGATTCATGAAACTTGGACATAATAGTAATCAAGCATCACTGAATATTTTGTGCAAGTTTCAGGTCTCATGATTAAGGTCAAAGGTCATTTAGGGTCAATGAACTTTGGCCGAATCGGGGGTATCTGTTGAATTACCATCATAACTTTGAAAGTTTATTAGTCTAGTTCATTAAACTTGGACATATGAGTAATCAAATATCACTGAACATCCTGTGCGCGTTTCAGGTCACATGACCAAGGTCAAAGGTCAATGAACTTTGGCCGAATTGGGTTTATCTGTTGAATTACCATCAAAACTATGAAAGTTTATGGATTTGATTCATGAAACTTGTACATAAGAGTAATCAAGTATCACTGAACATCCTGTGCGAGTTTCAGGTCACATGATCAAGGTCAAAGGTCATGTATGGTCAATGAACTTTGGCCATGTTGGGGTTTTTTGTTGAATAACCATCATATCTCTGTAAGTTTATTGGTCTCGTTCATAAAAAGTGGACATAAGAGTAACCATGTATCACTGAACATCTTGTGCGAGTTAGAGTAGTATTCAAAGTAAGCACTGCTGCTATATTGAACCGCGTGATGCAGGTGAGACGGCAAGAGGCATTCCACTTGTTTCTTTTCTCTTTTTCTTTTCTTTTTGTTTCTTTTCTTTCTTCTCTCTTTTTTCTTTTCTTCCCTTTTCTTTTCTTTTATTCCGTTCACTTTAATGATAACCGGATCGATTATTAAAAGGGTTAACGATGAGGGGTTTGCAATTACAAGATTGTCTGGGAGATTACGATTTGGGCTAATTACCATTACTCAAAAATTCTAAATGTATATTGTTGCCTATATAAAGAAATAACTGAGCACATTTTGTAATTGATTTATGTACTCATAAATTCTTATTATCACCGGAGTTGATAATGGATTATTTTTTCAAACTGACCTAATAGAGGTGAGATGGAACACCGAAATAATACGTTATCTATTACTGCATATCCATTATTGTGAGAGTCCAATTTTCCTAGCCTATAAAAGTTCTACTAGAAAAAAATAATGAGATCGGATTTTTCGAGGTTTACAAATACCTTAGTCAAATTTTACAATATTTCTCGACTGAAATATTTGACAGAATATGGTAAAAAGTAATGAGGTGGTGTTTTTTTAACCATTTGTGCGCTGATGTTGCAATTTTGCATATTATTTTGTACAATTAAATCCCACAATCGTAATAATTAGTTTTCTCCCCAACATTCAAATTAGATAAGCTAATAAAAGGAAAAAGTTGTTGGATAACATCTATATGATAATAATAAGTATCAATGGTGCAATATGGATATCTTGAATTAAAGACAATAACATGGAAACAATTGTCAATATTATCCCCCAAAAATTAATTTAGCGTGCAAAGCCCCCATCTCACTAGGATGGCGATCATAGCGACCATGGCGATTTGTCTAAATCCCGCATAGCGTAGCAGAATCGTCCTCGAATTCTATTTTTAGCCGGAGAGGCGATTGCACTGCAACTTCACTACGACGGATCTGCGCTGAAGGCGATGATAATACGTTGATAGTACGACGCTGCCACTCTCTTGCCACGATTTGAGGCAGATGTGATGCCTTGCTTCTGCGATCAAAGTGACCGTACAACGAGGCTCATCCGCTAATTAGTACCTCGGTACGGTGCACAGTGGGCCGGGGCGAAACAAAAGTGCTCAAAAAGTCATTTTGGGCAATTTCAGATTTTTAATTTTTGTCATGCCAAGCTGAAAGACAATACTTTGAAGAATATTTCAGCAAAATATTTCATTCCGGAATTTGCATAAAGGTTGTTAATTTCCTACATCAAATCGTAAAATGTGACATTTTGCGAAATGTCGCGTATATGACATCCTAGTTGAAAAACAGGCCATTTCACAGACGGTTTTTCATGTAGGAATCTGAAATGGCTCCCACATAATCCTGACATATTCTTTTTTCGTGTGAAAGGGTTCAAAGTAGATAAAAAACACATTTTAAGAGGTTTATAGGATGATTTTTTTCCTCGAAATAGGCTGAAAAATCCATGTTTTTTTGCATTTACAATAGAATAGTTTAGATTTCCGTGGATTTCCGTCTAAATTCTATAAACATCATTTTTCCCGATGTCTAAGCTTTAAGTCGATACCAAATTTAGCTGCCCGTATTTGCCCGTTTTTATATTAGAGCCGATTTAACTTGACACAATACCCCAAAAACCTGTTCAAAAACGCGCAGTCATCTTTAGCGCACCGCATGGGGGTACATTGCCGTTCGCTTTTGCACGGCGAGGACGATTCCCCTTCCATTCCATGAAAGTGACGTGAATTCCGGGCTTAATTTAAACAAAATAAATGTTGCTAAAACAAATAAGGGCTATACCCACAACTCTTCCAGGGAAAAAACTTACTTGTAGAATAATTTCATCCCAAAACCCTCGTAATAGTGATACATTCGTGGTGTTATTTACTCCGCGTTTTACACAAGTCAACACAGCTTGATAAAGCACGGTTAATATTTTTCAGATTTTAAAGTTTTTTTGTTTATAAATGTAATCAATAATCATTTTGATGCAGTAAAAATTATTTTCGGCATCTCTTAAAACACTTTTAAGGCATAAACTAACATTCACTCTGCCCAACTTTAAAGTAGCACATAACACAAAGTTTATATACTATATGTAATTTGTGTTTTCACAGATATTTCAAGTAGCCAATCAAAATTTGGTATGAAGGTGACGTCATATCGGTTTTAGATTATGTTCAGTCGATTCTACGCCCAAAATTACCCATAATCAACATGTTAAAGTAAAAATCTAACACGGAATATAATTTTGGCGCACTTTCATCCCATTCTGGCCCACTGTGCGGTGGTGCTACGAATGGAGCGATTGTGTTACGTTCATGATGGGCTCTTGAAACGATTTCAAGCAATCGGCATATTAATCGTGGCACATGAGACATTTTTCAGTCGAATGCCAAACTCCGACCAAGATGGATGACCAGAATTTGGTTGGACTTATACATCTTAGCATTATACAACAACATCAGTTAAAAGTCGAGTACGAGGAAAGGAGAAGGAGGAGGCCAAAAAGATACTGGGTCCGATCCTGACTGTCACTTAAGTCATAATGTACAATATCTATAATAATTTCATTCAAAAGATGTCGATGAGCCTAATAAAGGGATAATAAAAGGGATGCATCCATAATTTTATAAAAGAGCATAAAAATCTTTGATATTCTGTTTTTTTTTCCACAAAAATTTGTCACTCAAAATTGTTAGGTAAATTCCTTTCAAATTTGCTTACTAGAAGTGAGAGCACTCATAAGGGAGGGGGGGGGGGGCACAATGCCAGAATCCCCATAAAGTGTGCTTTCCCAATCAATACATCAGTGACAAAATTCTAATATTGTCTACTGTCACTGTAGTTAGAATTCATTCTATTTTTAAAACATAGTCAATTTATATATTTTTGCGGAGGTAACCCATTTCGTCATCAAGACATGTGAGCGTCTTTTTTTCTCTCTTTCAAGCTGGCTCTTCCTCCTTCTCTACCACCACCATAACCTCTTTTACTTCCTCTTGGAGCGCCGGCAGCCGTTTTTGGTCCTTTTTCTGGGAGGTATATTTGAAAACGTCGTGGTGTCGCCATTTTATCTGTTGAAAATGTGATAATCCGCCACCATCGGGACGGTGTTTTGTAGCAGCGCGGACGGTCGCTGCTCAATCGCTGCCCAGTCATCAGCGGCGCAGCAAAAGCGCAACGCGAATGCCTGCAGCGGGCTGAGAACGTGTGCCACATGCCACCCAAAGGGAAAGCGTCGCGGTGGAAACGGTGTGAAGCGTGTCGAGCGCAAGGCAGTCGCCTTGTAAACGGAAGCAGCGTAGCAGAATTGTCTTGGGAACGGGCCTGAAAAACACGGGCGATCGGTGCCGCTTTTAATGCGCATCTACTACGCTTTATGCGTTGGAGCTCCGTTACAGCTACGAAAATGTCGTTTGTAGTACGCTCTTGACTCGATTATGATGCGCTTTATACCCCCATCTCACTAGATGGCGATTCCGCTGCGATCGTCAAAAATCGACAAAGCGTGGTATATCGTAGCTTGAACGTGGCTTGATCTTTTCAATCTTCTCCGTCGTACCTTGATCTTTTCTGAAGCGGCAAGGATCGCCACCATCTTCCTGGTCGCCACAAAATTTTGAACATGTTCAAAACTTACGTAGCGAGATCGCGGAGGTGCTAAAGCGCATAATAATCGAGTCAAGAGCGTATTAGAAACGACATATTCGTAGCTGTAACGAAGCTCCAACGCACAAAGCGTAGTAGAAGCGCATTAAAAGCGGCACCGATCGCCCGTGTTTTTCAGGCCCGTTCCCAAGACAATTCTGCTACGCTGCTTCCGTTTACGAGGCGACTGCCTTGCGCTCGACACGCTTCACACCGTTTCCACCACGACGCTTTCCCTTTGGGTGGCATGTGGCATACGTTCTCAGCCCGCTGCAGGCATTCGCGTTGCGCTTTTGCTGCGCCGCTGATGACTGGCCAGCGATTGAGCAGCGACCGTCTGCGCTGCTATGAAACAACGTGCCGATGGTAGCGGATTATCACATTTTCAACAGATTACGAGGCGACACCACGACGTTTTCAAATATACTTCCCAGAAAAAGGACCAAAAAGGGAAGCTGCCCAATCTGTTATGCCGGCGGTCCAAGAGGAAGCGAACAAGAGGTTATGGTGGTGGTAGAGGAGGAGGAGGTATAGTAGGAGGATGAAAATCTAACTTCTGAGCCAGCTTGAAAGAGAGAGAAAAAAAGACGCTCGCATGTCTTGATGACGAAATGGGTTACCTCCGCAAAAATATATAAATTGAATATGTTTTAAAAATAGAATGAATTCTAACTACAGTGACAGTAAACAATATTAAAATTTTAATGATTCGATCACTGATGTATTGATTGGGAAAGCACACTTTATGGGGATTCTGGCATTGTGCCCCCCCCCCCCCTTATGAGTGCTCTCACATCAGTAGACTACTTCTTGAAAGCAAATTTGAAAGGAATTTACCTAAGAATGTTGAGTGACAAACTTTTGTGGAAAAAAATAAACAAAATATAAAACATTTTTATGCTCTTTTATGAAATTCTGGATGCATCCCTCATATTAACTATTAGGCTCATCGACATCTTTTGAGTGAAATTTTAATATATATTGTATAATGACTTAAGTGACAGCCAGGATCGGACCCAGTATCTTTTTGGCCTCCTCCTTCTACTGTCCTCGTATCAGGTCCTCGTATTCAACTTCTAATTGAAGTTGTTGTATAATGCTAAGATGTATAAGTCCAACCAAATTCTGGACATCCATCTTGGTCGGAGGTTGGCAATCGACTGAAAAATGTCTCATGTGCCGCGATCAATATGCCGATTGCTTGAAATCGTTTCAAGAGCCCATCATGAACGTAACACAATCGTTCCATTCGTAGCACCACCGTACCGAGGTCCTAATTAGCGTATGGGCCTCGTTGTACGGTCGCTTTGATCGCAGAAGCAGCGCATCACATCTGCCTCAAATCGTGGCAAGAGAGTGGCAGCGTCGTATTACCAGCGTATTACCATCGCCTTCAGCGCAGGTCCGTCGCAGTGAAGTTGTAGTGCAATCGCCTCGCAGGCTAAAAATAGAATTCGAGGACGATTCTGCTACGCTTTGCGGGATTTAGACAGATCGCCATGGTCGCCATGATCGCCATCCTCGTGAGATGGGGGCCTTAGCACCTCCGCGATCTCGCTACGTAAGTTTTGAACATGTTCAAAATTTTGTGGCGACCAGGAAGATGGTGGCGATCCTTGCCGCTTCAGAAAAGATCAAGGTACGACGGAGAAGATTGAAAAGATCAAGCCACGTTCAAGCTACGATATACCACGCTTTGTCGATTTTTGACGATCGCAGCGGAATCTTCATCTAGTGAGATGGGGGTATACGAACAGCATTATGAAACACCAACCTGATTTGTCCAAATAACACTGCACAGCAAAAACTGTGGTGTTAACCGGTGTACATAGAGGACCACACCAATTATTACATCGGTGTTAAATTGGTGGTGTGAGTTTTACACCTATAGGTGTTATTACAACACCTTTAGTTGCACATTTACACTCTTTGGTGTTATGTTCAATCTTTAGGGTGTAATTTTAACACCTCAGGGTGTGGTCCTCTATTAACACCAATTGGTGTCAGTTTTAACACCACAGTTTTTACAGTGTGCAATAATCATAATTATTACAAAGTATAACGAATTTCCATGCACACCTTTATTTTTGTCAAATATAATGATATCAAATAGTACATGTAAATGCGATATAAGAAGAACTTCGACGTGTATATGGCAGAACTAAATATTTTACTTCATAATACTAGAATTGTTAGCTTCATTATACAAAAATAAAACATTAAAAATAAAAAAATAAAGAAATAAATCCCCAAAAACTCAATGGGAGGCTTCATTTCGATTAAAGCCAATACAATTCAGAGCTCCATATTTTTAACCATACATCTTTTCAAAATAAACTTTTGTTGTTCCTCTTCCTCAAATTTTTGTAAAATTCATTCCACAATACTTCTTTTGCATTTGCGCACTAACACCCAACACCCACAGTCATGTCTGACTTGATCTCTCTTCTGCACATGCTCTCCCATCACTTTATGTTTGCAATTAATTATTCTAAAACAATAATTAAAAGAACCACATTTGAATTGAAACACCAATTTCATAGGAATAACAGAACATATAAAAATATCACGAAAATGTCCAAAATCTGTATCACACAACGGTAATTGAATTCATCTTGCTGCTACAATTATTAGGACAAGGATAAATTCATATTCGTGTGAAAGCTACACGAGGATAAATTTATCTTCGTTTTAAAGGTGGACGGAGATAAATATGTATATAGATATATTTGATGTTTCCCTTTAATCCGACTCCTGCATGCTACTCACACTGTTGCCAAGGCGCTCAAACCGAATTACAATTTCACTGTCCTTGTGTCGCCATTTCCGCTCTTCCAGTACGCTAGCTACAGCCACACTTACGAAACAGAATCCAAACCAATCGATAGTATGTCATTTGTAATCAACGTAATAGATTTAATCGGTCTCAATTCGGTTTCCGTAGTCTGACTGCAGCACGACACCGGTCACAACAATGTAACTGACTCCAAACCGACCGATTGTGTGCCATTGAAAAAAGATACAAAAGTAGCTGCTTTAGTTTGATCGGTCTGAAATCGGTTTCCGTATAGTCTGACTGAGTCTCAATGCCGGTCACAACAACGTAACCAACTCCAAACTCAACGATAGTCTAGTATTGATCATAACGTAAGAGCTTTGATCGGTCTGAAATCGGTTTCCGTAGTGTGACTGCAGCACAATGCTGGTCTCAACAACGTAACCGACTCCAAATTCACCAAGAGTCTATCCTTTGTAATAATGTAATAGCTTTGATCGGTCTTAAATCGGTTTTCATAGTCCGACTAAGGCACAATGCCGGTCTCAACAACGTAACCGATTCCTAATTCACCAAGAGTCTATCATTGGTAATAATGTAATAGCTTTGATCGGTCTTAAATCGGTTTCCGTACAGTCTGACTGAGGCACAATGCTGGTCACAACAACTTAACCGACTCCAACCCACCGATAATCTATCATTGATCATAACGTAAGCATCTTTATTCAGTCTGGCGTCAGTTCTGCCAATGTGACTGTGTTTGCATTGGACATGTTAGATAGGGGTGATTTGGGATCATAATCCATATATTGAGTAGTACCGATTGAGGTTTTATTCTGAAATTGTTTCAGACATTTATTATCAACGAGAACGCAGCTCTTGTTTATGATTTTTGTAAAATGATGATGAATACTGTCATCGCACATACGAAATCTCTGTTTTTGTGCTTTATTAATCTTGATCGTACAGTATGAGATGACTGTTTTTATTATTCAGAGTTCTTAGGAATATTTGTCTACGGATATATATTTTTTGTACTCGAGAATGGTCATATTGATTTCTTTTCCTTTCCTTGAGTACTGTGAAATTTAGGAATGAATTTATTTATTGATTCATTGATTTCTTAAAAATATTTTGTTTTATTTGTTATTTCTGTTTCTAGGGGGGGGGGGGGTGTAACCCCGACAACCTGTGTCCTTCGGCTACGCACAAGATAATCCGTTATTATTTCAAAATGGACCTGGGGTCCGTTGCAGAAAGAGTTGCGTTCAAACGCAAGTCAAAAAATCAATCGCAAGTCCCAAATGCGCGCTGTTGATTGGTTGAAAATCAAGTTGCGCGTGATTTTTAGAGTTACGATTGATTGCAACTCTTTCTGCAACGGGCCCCTGAACCGATAAGCGCCATTGATGGGCAGCCAGCCGAGAAGGCAAAATTTGGAGCCAAGTTGACATTTCATTTTGACCCTTTCACGGAGTCATAATGTGTGTCTGCATGGTTAAATGTGATGAGAGAGAGAGAGAGAGAGGGGGGGGGGGAGGGGGTGACATGTGGGAGGGGGCTCTGTTATCTCACAATTTCATTCTTTCTTTTTTTTTACAATCAACTGAAATCACTTGGGGAATATTGGTACGATTTAATGGAATTTTTAAAGAAATAACATTTTGCTTTCTAAGGAAGATGTGAAGTCATTACACTGACACAAAATATCTATATTTCATTCAACTTAGACACTGAATGCCATGATGATTTTTGAGTCATAAAACGTTTAATTATAAATCCATTTCATCGCCTATCATAATTAATGTAATAAGTATTAAAAGTATCCGTGAAATTGTTAGATTCATTAAAAGCTTACTCGTTTACAGAAGTCATCATATTAGTATTGTCAACCAAAATTTTCTACTTACATCTAAAATCTTCATGAATACAAAATAGGCCTATTTTATGAGAATCGTTAAAATGGTAACGCGTTCTTTTTGTTGAAATAAACTCATGAAACTTGTGTTTTGTGATGGCTATTATTTTTTTCATGATTTTAAGTTACACCATAGACAGTATGCCTAAAAGCAACAAAAGTGAATGTGGACTTTCGACACACAAGCGATTTCTTATTCAACGTATTCATGGCGTGTAATGAAACATGACGGGCCCTGAATCTCCAGGGGTTTTAAGTATTAATCGAAATCATGAAGTAATTATTTAGGTTGTGATTAAAGGAATTTTAAGAGTTTGTTGATCCTTGAATTTTTCAAATCATCAGATAAAATGGGCATAGAGTTTAGCAAACAGTCATTTTGGTCGCATTTCCACCCATAATAAATAGATGTGCTGGGCCAGGAAAGTGTGTGATTTGTGTGTGCGCACGGGGAACTAAAGTGTGGACACGCACATACTGACAATGTGGTCGCCGCATCACTTGGGCGTCTCCCTCTCGAAAAAAGGGCATCGCATTGCATCGCATCGCATTAGCGGCGGCGGTGTGTGGAATCAAATTCTGCCAAGCATGATCGCTCTGAGATGCATACTGGCTTAGTATCATAAGTTTTGGTGCATGCCCGTATAGCGGCAGCGATACCGTACCTTTATTCACGCCACCTCGTTGTGTACGCTTCGCTGACATCGGTGCGCCAATTCCAGCAAATTAAAGGGTCCCCCGTTTCCAGTTGCCTTACTATCGGATACGGTTGAGCCTGTGGCGGGGGAGAGGGTAGTAATCTCGAAACCCTTTCGGACACACTCGTCCATCCCAACCTGTCAGTTTCACGTCGTGTTAACCAGGCGTCTTCTTCTTTCCATCCCATCGATGAAAGCACTTCGGATTACTAGCATCTGGATGAGACTGGTCGCTCGTTTCTGAGAGGGGAGGACATTCCTTCAGGGATATTTTATATAAGGAATTAATCCAAGGATCTAATTTTCATCGCAACGGTAAGTTGATAACATCTTAACTCTTAGGTAACTTTGGCGTTCTTTTGCGTTTCCTACTCAAAGAAAATCTGCATGCATGTGAAGGAATGCCTTAAAATCAAACAAGACAAAATGCCATATGTCACTCTTTTCCATTACAAGTATCTTAGGAAAACCGATGGTTAAACATTCAAAACATTAAACATATATACGTATTACAGGACCTGGTAAGTAGATTTGCAATGGCAATTTATCATTTAACGTTTTTAAAAACTCGAAGGTTAAATTCTGTGGTATCATTTCTCGATGTAACTTGCAAGGATGAATGCATTAGATCCGTTGTGATGTGAGTGAACTTCCGATCTCTCCATGGATGTGTCAGAAAACTGTAAGTCATATTATCGTAATATTCCAAGAGTATTGGCGTACTTCAATAGCTTTCTTTTAATGGCAGATGTATATATTTATTAATGAAGTGATATCAATTGGATGATCTACCCTAGTAAAGGCCTATATGTTCTTCTGTAAAAAAATATTCAATTCAATTCAGTTTATTGTTTAACCATCAAATATAAAAAAGTACAAACAAATTGACAACAAAATGAAGGGAAATGCAATGACGGTAAGGTGATCCCAGAGAAGCAATTAAGGCTCGTAAAAAGGGGCCATCAAGTAACAAAAATATCAACAATAATTATCAAAAATACAAACATAACTACAATAATACACTTATCTATAAATAACACACTTAGGCAAAAAAAGTACCTTAGTGTTTGAGGGAGGTTACACTGTAAAAACTGTGGTGTTAAAACTGACACCAATTGGTGTTAATAGAGGACCACATCCTGAGGTGTTAAAATAACACCCTAGAGATTGAACATAACACCAAAGAGTGTAAATGTAACAACCATAGGTGTTGTAATAACACTTATAGGTTTAAAACTAACACCACCAATTTAACACCGGTGTAAAATAACTGGTGTGATCCTCTATGTACACCGGCTAACACCTCAGTTTTTTGCTGTGTATCATTGCGCTTCATGACTTTTTAAATCTAGAAACAATAGAGCTTTTTTAATGTCATTGGGAAGTTGATTCTATCATTTTGGTAAATTAATCTTAATTCTGTACCGTCATAATACGAGGACATCATATTATTACGGTTGATCATAATTCATTCTAACATGATACTAATTGGTAAAATGTTGTTTAGCTCAAAGAATGATTAAAATAGTGAAATGAATAATACATGTATATCTAAATTGATAAAAAATAATTATAGGTAGATTTCATCTAGTCAGAAAGAAAAAAACGCACAAACTTAAGAAAAATTGTATTCTGTGCTTTCCACTCTCTAACAATCAATTCAAAGTCAATTTATTTAATATCTATCAAAAAAATCAAACATTTTTTTAAACTAAATTGATTCTAAAAGACAAGATACTTGTCTATTCTGACTAGAAACTTTTTATTTTGATAGACATTGTATTATTTTAATGACCCTCCCACATTATCTGATTAAGTACCGAACAGTATATCTCACTAATTTGAGTAATATTTCTCCAATTCTTGATACATCAAGTATGCCTTTGAAAAAGTTCGCTTTTTTCAAATTTGGGCTTTTATGCGAGATAAAATATCATGAAATCAACGTATATCATCACACGTCTTAGAATTCTTGTGTTGATAGCAATGGAGTGATAACAAAGACGACAAGGATTGGCATGTTCATTGGAAGAAAGGATTGAAAGGAAAAACCAATCTCCAAAACAGGAACCTCTAAAACGCGATATAGATTCAATTTGTTAGAGGGACGGAAATTAAGGCTATTCTGCACCAGCACGACCACCACTTAGGCCTATATCTTTTTTCTTTCCCTCTCCGTAAATGATGTTGTCTAACTCTCTCTCTCTCCTTCCTCCATTTCCCATACCTCCTCCACATTCCCTCTTCTTATTATGTTCATTCTTATTTCGTTCTTTGCATCTCTTCCCCTTTAATCTTTCCCCTCCCCCTTCCCTTTCTCTCTACCTCTGTCAAGTTCTCCCCTATCTATTTATCTATATATCTATCTATCTATCTCTCCATCCATCTATCTATATCTATATATATATCCATCTATCCATCTATCTATCTATCTATCCATCCATCTATCCATCCATCCCTCTATCTATCTATCTATCTATCTATCTATCCATCTATCCATCCATCCATCCCTCCGTCCGTCCTTTGTCTGTCTGTCTGTCTGTCTATCTATCTATCTATCTATCTATCTATCTATCTATCTCTCTCTCTCTCTCTGTCTATCTATCAATATATCCATCCATCCACCCATCTATCTTCTTATCTATCTATCTCTATCTATCTATCTATCTATCTATCTATCTATTATCTATCCATCTATCCATCCATCCATCCACCCACCCACCCATCCATCCAACCACCCACCCACCCACCCATCCATCCATCCATCCATCCATCCATCCATCCATCTATCTATCTATCTTTTTTTCATATATCCCTTTCACACCTTTCCTTCTCTCTATCCATCTCTTCATTCCGTCTTCCTCTCCCTTTTTTGACCCACTTCCAGCCTTCTCTTTCCCATCATAATTTCTATCGGAATCCCTCTCTTTCTCCTTTCCTCTCTTCTTATTTCTCCTTCTCTTCCAGTCTCAGCACCCTCCCCTCTCAAGCCTCTCTTCTTTATCCCTCTTCTTAACTCTTTTCTAAGCCATGAATATAAGAGCAGCGTCCACTCCTCGGAAAACCCAATGCCGCTCCTGAATTATTGATCGGTCAAGAAAGCAAAAATTGCAGTTGACATTTCACCCCTCTGGAGAATTCTTTATTTTATCCCTTTTATTCTCGTCTTTCCTTCTTTCCCTCAACCACACTTTCTAATCTTGCACAACTTTCTCCTCCCCGGTATTTTATAACGTATTCAAGCATTTTGCATATTGCAGTGTGCATTTTTGGTTAAGCGATGTTATTTTAGGCTTCACGTTCTGTTAAAACAATGCACATTATCAGCGATCTACCTAGACAGGTTAAAAGTTGGACCGAAACGATGAATTTGTACCATTGAGCATTGAATTGTCAATTGAATTTAAGCTGTTACTATTTCGTTCTTTTATAAAAAAATAATTCATCAGAATTCGAAATGTTTTTTTTACCATTCACGAGATATCAGTTTACCGTATTAAAAATTCACAATCGCTATACGTCTGCCCAAGGGCGGATCCAGGATTTTCCAGGGGGGGGGGCACATTTCCCGAGAAAAAATTGACAAACAAAAAAAAATCTCCAAAAATTTAAGGTCATTTCGTCACGAAAAAAAAGTGACAAGCAAAGAAAAAAAGGGGGAAAAAGGTCCTCGCTTTCAAGGGGGGGGGGGGGAGGCACACTTGCGTTAGAACGGCATATCTACATTAAAAACTATTATTGTGCCTCTCAAAGAGGGGGGGGGGGGGCACGGGACGGCTGTGCCCCCCCCCCCCTGGATCGGCCAGTGCGTCTGCCTGATAACATGCAGTTTCCTTTCTTTGTTTGTGATTATTTTGGGAGTTGTATAATCTTGAATCTCAGATGAGAAGTTAAGAAAATGAAGTAAATCCACGGTATGTGTTTCCAGCCTAATCCCCCAAATCGATAATCCTGTGGTTACTTGAGTTGCAATTTCAAATCTGAATTTAATTAACACTGATTTCTTATGGGTTAAAGGCAAACCTACCTAAAATGTCACATGAAAAAATGCCCGAAATGTGATAGGATAACAATATTTTGGCTTATAAAAAATGGGTTTCCATGATAAGTATTAATTGCATCTTTTAAAACAATGAAAAAGAAAGGTCTGCACTGGTGAAGACTGCATGCAAGAAACAAGGGACTTTACTTGAGTGCAGTAACCAATTTTAACGTCATTATGCCATTCGAATTGATCTCATTAATCCAATGAAACTTGTTTTCTTTCCACCGTCTTTTCGACGGATTTTACTCGTTTATGATTGAAGCCACCTAATTAATTCCTGCTTTACAATGCCATGGTAATGAAAAATTGACACGCGTGCTTGCAATGAGCACGTTTTTATTGGGTGTTGAGGTCATAAAACGCTTGGATCTTAATTAAGTTTTCCCTTCTCGGTCAACAAAGCCATGGTCTTTGTGAAGCAACAATGAATAGTCATGAGGAAGATTAAATAAGTATAACTTGTTGAAAAGATACATGCTAATGATGCAAAAATACCAAAATATACAAAGGTTAATTTCTGTATCACATTGTGTAAACTCTGCATTTGAATCGGCGTCTAAGCGGGTAAACATTCATCACGATCAGGGATGGTTGGTGGCGTCTCCAAGTTGTTTCCATGGAAACGAAGTGGGAGCATCACATTGCTTACTAATATACTTAAATTCCTTTTGCGGTGTTTCCTTTGTCAATACCACCGTTATTCTGGTTACCTATTCACTTACACCTACTTGAATATTGTTTACACAGGTAATGGCTGTTAATGGATTAGAAAGAGAAAGAGTACAGGTTCGATACTTCATGGCGTAGTCATTCCTGGCCCCATCTTAAGGGGCTTTCACAATCGCTCATGCGATCGTTTGCAATCATTTGGTCACAATATATGTTGCACACAATCGCAACGGTCGCACCACCAATTGTAAAAGGGGCTTTACAAAGAGTTACGATTGATCAAACCAATCGCAAGTCTGTAAAGCCAGCAAAGTCAACATCTAAAATGCATGTTTGTTAAAATATTTTTTCTTAGATACAAATGTATATTAATAAATGCATTGATTTCTTGACGATTTAGTGTGTTCTCTTTTGTTTAATAGAAGGAAATTTTTCAAATTTCCTGGAGAATAGATTATGACAGAGATGGGTTTCCATAGAGGTACGGTTGATTGGATCAATCGTATCTCTTTGTAAGACAGAGCCCTGATGTTAGCGTAGGTTTAGTAAATGAAGAAACATTAAAAAAAACATATTTGATCAGATGTGGGGAAAATTCATAAAAAAATTAATTGCTGGTTTATCAATTTTCACACTGTAAATGTTGTGACGTCACAGTTTGAGCCTGCTCCCAATAGCCTTAATTTCATGTCTTTCATAAAAAAATGGATTATCGCTGCATGAACATCGACGAGTTCATTGTGTGATATAAAACTGCTCGCAGATGATATAAAATGAAAGTTAAAAACCCCACTTTTTCAATCATTTGTGAATTCTCAAATACTTTCATCTGACATTACACTTTGGCATCAAATTGGTTCTGATAAAAAGGAATAAAGAATATACTAGTGAAGTTTTGGCAAAAATAAATTAGAAAATGAAATCATGTGTTACAGAGTATTTCTTAGGTTTATTTTTGACGTCATAATTTATGATGCAAAAACAAACATAAAGGTGGTGTCACACCTTGGCGTTTTAGACAGCGTATGCCCGACGTATCAAAATTTCTCTAAAACGTCGGCATACGCTGAACTTTGATTTTTTTTTCAACTCTGGGCGTATACTTAGCGTATTCATAACGAGTTGGACGTATACATAACGTATCAGTAACTTATATCGAACGCTTCGTTAACTTATAAGTAACGTATTCCAACGAATGCTTAGCGTATTGCTGGCGTACACAACTTATGCCCTACGATAGCGTAACTTACGCATAGCGCGCGGCAGCGTATTGCTGACGAACACGTGTCGTAGCCTATAAAAAGGCTGCCGCTCGAATATTCAAATCATAACCGCACGATACATCACCTATCAACACCACCGCCATGCCGAAGAAAACTCCTGCGAACCCCACCTTTATACACCAATTCCTATAAACATGATAAACGTTGTCAATACGCCATTATACGGTAGCTGTAAGTTATAAACACGTTCAGTAAGTTTTGTGGTCGTCCGGAGCACGTCTTCATACGTCAATATACGTTGGAGTTAAGTTACACATACGTTCAAAGCACGTTACTCATAGGTTAGAAGTAAGTTTTAGGGTACGCTGGACATTATCTCGACGTACATCGACTTATGAGTAACTTATGAGTAACGTGTGTCAACGTGTATCAACGATCGCGTAACTTGCCTACACCTTATGGCCCGCGTATGCGGGACGTATGAGCCATACGCTGGCATACGTCGAAAAATTTTGTGCTTGCACAAAATTTTTCGACGACCTCGCCGTATGACGACGTATACCAGCGTGTTTTAGCGTACTCTTAACGTATGCAAAACTTACCCGTAACGTATTCGACGTACGCCAGCGTATTCGCCAAATTCCTCATACGTCGGGCATACGCTGTCACACCAAGGTGTTTTAGACAGCGCCTTAAACAGTAAGCTGGGTGCAATTGATCCTTCTAAAATAATTTTCCGTACTTTAATCCAGTAAGATATTTTTTTTAAGTCATATGACCATTTCGGCTACTCATTTTGACTTAGCTCGTTTTCAGAGTGTATATGCGAGCAACTATACCCTCCGAAATCCGGCGCCACATGTTTGAAATAAGACAAACCACCTGTCAGTCCAATCGCAACAGTATCACCAACATCGATAGGGGAAGGCGGGGTAAGTTGAGCATAGGGGCAAGTTGAGCCACCAGCCCAAGGCCAATAATGAATGAGTCAGACATTGTGGTGGTGTCATGTATTGATGACCCATAGCATAACCCCTAACCCCACCACATTGTTTTCCACTTTGAAACAAAAAGTAGTTTTTTAGAGGGAAAAGTATGAATTTCAGCCAAAAAAGTAAAAAAGAGTGTGAAATAGATAAGTGCTTTATATACACACACGTCTTTAAATACAGTAAAGACAAGATAACAACATTGTTAGCCCAGGTATGGATCTTCATTCTTGTCATAGTCTTTTATATGATGGATGCATAATAAATGTGTGGATACAAAATTATCACACTAAGTTCGGACTGGGGTAAGTTGAGCCAAACAGCATGGGGCAAGTTGAGCCATGGTAATTCTTATGGTAATGTATCTTAAAAAAACAAACAAACCATAAAAATCGATTGAAATGCAGGCTGAAAGGAGCAAATTTACATGACTGCTCTTTTCCTTTTAAAGGATGTTAGTATTTATAGAGAATTAGCAAGTGAAAAGACTTTAAACAAAAAATTGACATGCTGGTTCTCCCCCATACATTTTGTACATAGTTTTTGTGGCTCAACTTACCCCAGACGGTGGCACAACTTACCCCATATATGGGGCAAGTTGAGCCATTTGACATCGGTTTTTTCAAAGGTCACGATGACTTTCAGTGTGGGGGTAGAAAGATATATGTAGGTGAAAAACATTTCCCAAGAATCAAATTTAAAGGCAAGGTACTTATTTCTACAATAGTACTAGTCATATCAATTCTAACATGCAAAATGCAAAAAGTGTCACAACTTACCCCGCCTTCCCCTACTGTCCCCATCAACCCTTGCAACAGTGGCGTACCTAGGATTTTCCACAGGAGGGGGGGGGGCAAACTCGTCCGCTAAAAAGTTTGACAAGCAAAAAAAAAGTCTTCAAGTTCAAAGGAGCGGGCCAGGGATCAGTTGTGACTCGTCAAGGGGGGGGGGGCAGTCTGCCCCCCGTAGGTACGCTAATGCCTAGCAACATTAAAACAACATTAACAAAAACAACAGTAGTAACGACAACAACAACAAGTTCTCCTTTACAAAAATAACTTCAAAATGGGCATGCATTGAAAGTCATCCATTTATACTCTTCCGAATTGAGCGGCATAAAGAGAAAACTGCATTGACGTATTTACTTCAAGTACAACTTTCTCTGGTTATTGGCTCGTGTTTGGTAAGCACATGGTACTCGTAAAGCTGTTAACCGAATCAGACTGAACCTTGCATGGCAACCACCCTTCCAGGGGACTCGGTTCAGACATGTTGCCAAATAAGTTTTAATTTAAAAAAAGGAAGAAGACATACAAAGAAAAAGAGTAGAACACTCTAAAAAAATATTGGGTAAAAGTGCTCCATGAGGGTAATTATGTGTCCAACCAACATTGGACATTTCTTTTGGGCATTTTTATTTATCCAGTGTGATGAAGATTTTGCCCATTCTAAAGTAATTGCTGCTTATTTTTTTAACCTTACCGGACAATATGCTTCCCGCATTGGGTAAAATACTGCCCCAAATTGGTTCGACACATATTTACCCTCGTGCTGGTTAAAATTTTACCCATTATTTTTTTACAGTGAAGGGGGAGAGAAGAATGATAAGAAGCACACGAAGAAGGAGATGCAGTAAAATAAGAAAAAAAGAAGGAGTAAAAGATGAATAAGAAGAAGGAAGATAAGAAGGAACGGAATATCTTATTTTTGGTCTTTTTGTCGATTCAGTTCAATATAATTTCATCACTTTATTTATTCCTTGTTTCAACTTTGATATTTTTACTTATTTTTCAATTCTTTATTTCATTTCCATTCAAAACATAATACAAAGTAATATAAAGCAATACAAATGAAGTACAATTTTATAGAAGGGCATTCTTACTTCGTAAAACAGAAAAAAACAGTATAATATAGAGCATAAATTTCCTCAAGGCAGTTGAAAGATCGCTATAATAATGTATGATTACTTTGTTTTTCATATTAACATTCCAGAACATCATCAGACACCTTGTTATCCCCCAGCTATTCTAAAAATACAGGGGCGTTAAAAACAAAATATGATTTTCATTATCCCCAAAATGACATCATAATTTTGCGTTAATTTCCTTTCACAAGTTTGCTTTTGTGAACAGCTGCCTGTTTGGAAATCAAAATATAAATCGTCGGACATCAAACTTTTTTCGATAACGTTTCTTTTATAAGAAAAAAGTTGTTCCTGTTGTTTTGTGTGTGTGTGTATTTTGGGAGGGGTGGGGTCACGTCTTACCTCGTTGACGTTGTCATGATTGTACACTGATGGGTTTCAGTATTTTTCTGAGCTATGTCGCTTCGTATCTGAACACGCCCTAGTGACTAACCTTCTCTAGAGATGATCAAGCTCGCTAGATGCAGTGAGAGGTAAATAACCTAGGGAGAAAGGTTAGCTCGACCCTCAAGTGACGAACGCTTTTCAGATCTCCCGCGAAAAGGATACCGCCTGAATTGAGGGACACAAAACATCCAAAGGTTGATTAAGAATCTATGGTAGAGAACGTAAAAAGTCTATGGATTGTGCACAGTAAAAAATGTGGTGTTAACCGGTGTATATAGAGGACCATACCAGTTATTTTACACCGATGTTAAATTGGTGGTGTTAGTTCTACACCTATAGGTGTTATTACAACACCTCTTGTTGTTACATTTACACTCTTTGGTGTTATGTTTAATCTCTAGGGTGTAATTTTAACACCTCAGGGTGTGGTCCTCTATTGACACCAATCGGTGTCAGTTTTAACTCCACAGTTTTTACAGTGTGTAAGATTGCCCTGATATACATATCCACGTGTGCATCTCATGATTCAGATGTAATTTGGAAATTGAATCAAGCAACATTCGAGACACACGGTTATGGTTAGAGTTGGAATGCCACTAAAATGGCAGCAAATGTTTGGGTACACAGTAAAAAAACAAGCCAGCCTGTCATTCTGATAAAAAATATTGTTTCAACTTTGTTGTAATAATTGTTCTAACTTTTTAAACAAATTGTTTAAAAAGTTTAAGCAGTTATATGAAAAGCCTAAACAGCTGTTTAAAAAGCTTTAACAGTTGTTTAAAAAGCTTAAAGGTATTGTTTAACTTTGTGAGCAGCCGATTTAAAAAATTCTCAAACCAAGATGAAACATGTGAACAAGTGCATGTATTAGAACTAATAAACCCTGAAAACAACCATTATTGAGAATGAAAAGCTAAAACTACAAGGCAAACCCCGATTTTGTAAATAGGTGTCCTATATAGACGCCTTAATACTACACATAAGTGTATGGGATGAAATTAAGATGGTGTTTCCGGTCACTTTATATTTCAATCTTTGAAGCACTAAATAATTATTTTCGAACGCAATTTTTTCTGGGCTTCATTTTTGTAACATATCACAGACACAGGTGACAAGTGTGACCTTCTAGCTCAGATTTTTTAAAAGTCAAACCAATGTTAGCCAATCATTTTAAGCACTTGTTTAAAATGTTTAAACAGCAATTGTTAGAGTGACGGGCTTAAACAAAGGGCTTGAAATTTTAAACGGTGTTTTTTTACAGTGGGGTTCAAAAAACCTTTATTGTACCTTCAGTTTGTTGTATAACTTGACAATAACTATAAAAGAAAATAAATGCTGCCTCATATCCTCCTCGTTATATGCATATCGAATAGTATATACTATCATAAGTGAACTTTTGTGCTAAATCAAGTCACAAACAAGAAATACATTTGAAACACTGGCCTTCTGCGTGCAAAATTGTAGCAAACCATGTTTTGTAGAGTTGACGCGCTTACATTGTTATCTGATAATCCAACTAACACTCATATAATACCTACATTGTCTGTGGACCGACTAGGTGCATGTATCGCTTCACCCTCGCCCTATATTTCATCCAATTATCCGAATCCAATTACATTATTCTATCCTAGTTAATCACTCCGTACACAAATAGGAATAAATTAATTATGTTGAAGAAATTGGCTACGCGTACTCGGTGCGTGCTGTGGCTAAAGTCACATTCTACATGTTCTATGGGTGAATAGAGTATCAGGATAAATTCAATAGTGGGATATGACCACTGATGGATATGACTCATAGATTATCTTGAGTAACAAGAGAGTGTGTTCCGAGAAGTTAGACAGATCGGTTAAAACAATGTGATCCGTCGGATGATGTTGTATTTATCTAATTCATTATGAATTCATTTATACATTTTTCAGATGATCTATTCATTTAAATATTTGCACTTTATATTGTCAGCAGTAGAAACTGCATGTAGTAGCAGCAACACTATATTGTTGGTGTTTAGTAGTAGTATATTGGGAAGAGGAGGAATAGTTGTAGTAGTAGTATATAGAAGAAGAAGTAGTAGTAGTAGTAGTAGTAGTAGTAGTAGCAGCATCAGCAGCAGTAGTAGTAGTAGCAGCAGCAGCAGCAGCAGCAGCAGTAGTAGTAGTAGTAGTAATAGTCATAGTATTAGTAGTAGTAATAGTAGTAGTTATAGTAATAGCAGTAGTAGGAGTAGTAATAGTAGTAACAGTAGTAGAAGCAGTATAGGAGTAGTAATAGTAGTAACAGTAGTAGAAGCAGTATAGGAGTAGTAATAGTAGTAGCAGTAGAAGAAGCAGTAGGAGTAGTAGTATAAGTACAAGTATTATTATTATTACTACTACTACTATAACTACTAGTAGTAGAAATAGTAGTAGTGGTAGTAGTAGTAGTAGTAGTAGTAGTAGTAGTAATAGAAGTAGTAGTAGTAGTAGTAGTAGTAGTGATAGTAGTAGTAGTAGTAATAGTAATAGTAATAGTAGTAGTAGTAGTAGTAATAGTAGTAGTAGTAGTAGTAGTAGTAGTAGTAGTAGTAGTAGTAGTAGTAGTAGTAGTAGTAGTAGTAGAAGTAGATGTAGTAGTAGTAGTAGTAATAGTAGTAGTAGTAGTAGTAGAAGTAGCAGTGGTCATATTTAGGAACAAGGGTGTCATTTTCCCTCTTTTCTTCTCTTTTTCATTTTCCCTCTTCTTTTTTTGCTCATAAAGCGTTCAGGAAAAAGGTTTTTATTCCTGCTGTCCATCTCGTTTTCCTTTTCCTACTCTCATTCTTTCTGCTGCTAAATTCGAAATGCAGCATTTTTAACGATCCAGAATTCGATGATGGAAATTCTTAGTCAGAATCTATTTTGTGAAACGGATTTATAAAGAAGGGGGGGGGGGGCGACGGACTTATCGATTCTCTATGGCACTTTTGATAAGGACTATGTTTATACACTCAAGTTTGTCTGTATTATGTCACATATTATTTCGGAGAAATAACGCCGTCTTACAGGCTGGAATTAGACACTGGATATAGGTTCACGATGTAAGGTTAATGCATGTACAAGGTCCCGATGCTTTCAGACGGCTTGAGTTTGTCTACCACACATTGCTGTCTCCTATATCTAGCGGTGTTACATCGATTTGTGACGTCACCAGCTATTTTCCGCATCATGGGTCCACGCTGCATTTGCAATCATGACGTCACAGTCGGCACGCTCTTGCCCAATTTAGATGGCGGATATAAATGGATTGGGACTGTATAATAAATAAGCTTCCAATGAGCAGAAGTTGGTGAGAACGATTTGACATTTTGAAAACAATTTTGCACGTAGTATTTGCAACAAAAGAGTGTATTGCAAGCCTGAATAAGAGTAAATAGGGTTCCATTCTGCATGTTCTGTATATCGCCATTGTCGTCTCGGCTATGTTTTTAATACATGTAACTGTAAATAATCTGTAAATAATACCAGACGACAGGTAGTTCTTTACCCACCTGGAGAGCATTCCGTCTAGACTCTCGCTTTTTTTTTACTTGTTATTTATTTTCTGAGAATAGTTTTAGTTCGAATATTTTTTTTCAGAATAATTGTTCTTTTATTATTCTTCTTATCATTATAATCATTATTAGTATTACAAGCATTCATGCTTTCTTAGCAATCAGGTAAAAAAAAATCACCAATTATTGTTATTATGATTAATATCAACAGTATTGTTACCATCATTGTCACCATCATTATTATCATTATTATTTGGAGGGAGGGGGAGGTGAACACCACCAACCTGATTCAGTTATCGCAGCATCCTTAAAACAATCATTCACAACAACAAAGAATATGAATGAAATATCGTCAGTTCTCATAACAAATATCTCGTGAGTTATCTACTCCAGATATGAACAGAGTGGTGAGGATTAAATAAATGCTTTCGGATGGAGTTAGCTATACGCAAATGATGAAGCAATGTCTTATTGGCGCACAGTATAAACAGTGGGTCGAAAACATTACGTATAGGCCTACGCCGCGCTTGGCTGGAATATTCCACAGGGAGTGGAAGATGCGTGTACATAATGCACACCAAGCCAGTTCAGTTTTGGTCAGGTTGATGGGCATCGCGTGAATGATACCGAGCTGAAATATTCCCCAGGGAGTGGATAATGCACATTCATACAAACTGATTTTGCAGGTCAACAATAATTCAATGATTGGTGTCTAGCTATAAAGCTATTTGAAACATTGTCGATGTAATATGAACAAGAATTTTACAGCTGGATTAATTGGTGTTTTAAAATGGTATATCGTAGTCACCTATAGAAGTTGAGAATGTTCCAACACTGTGAGTTATAGCCCAACGACCTCGCGTTGACCCCTTGTTCATCCGCTTCTGTCGCAGAAGACTTAACACATCTATGCAAATAACCCACCGGGTATCCGCATCCGCAGCATGAGGGAGTAATCATGCTATTGATTGGAAGCTATTCATAGCTACTCACGATGGCCAATCTATAACTATAATTGATTACAGTACCCCCCTTTCATCTCACGAGAGCATTTTTGTACAGTAAATTTGCCATTTGTGAAAAAAAAGATTTTGTATAATTATTTATATTATAAGAGGTCCACCTAGCTGCACTCCCCAAATCAGTTATATAGGGAAGAGAGACCTGCGGGTCAATGGCTTACGGGTCATAGTGATTTAGTTCGCTTTTCATCGCCCAGGCACAGGTTACGCCACAAACAGATGATAATAATAATCCACTCCCTTATTATAGCTTCAAACACTTTACACTCCAATTTCAAGGATTCATAATCTGTGAATAATGACGAGCCGAATATTGTATTCGATTTTTAATCTCTGTGAATAACTTCAAAATCTCAAAAGAATTAGATTCGAATCTTTTATCTTTATGTTCAAATCCTCAGGGTTTGAACACAAATCTAATATTCGGCTGGTCATTTTCACATCCGATATGGATTTAAATATTAAATCCGTGAAATTTAGAGTGTATTTTGGACATGGTTATTATTTGGACATTTTTGTCCATTTCATCATTCTGTAAGAAATTTGAAAATGAAATATAAAATAGGATTTTGTTAAATACTTGTTTCTCTAGCAATTGACATCTGGATCCCAAAGAGAGTCGACTTACACATTATATCGATCGACCATTTCATACGTGATAATGACCTGCCATTGATTATGACGGGTATAATTGCTCTATTGCCACGGCCGTATTTCTGAAACACTTGATAACTGAAAATAACCAGCATCATGTCCGATGAACATGTACGAACTCCCGGTCATGTATGTTTGATAGCAAAGGATTCTTAACTTGACATTATTTTGTCGCCAGTAAATCACACGATCGTGACTTTCAACGTTTAGTAATGCCAGAATGATGCAGGAGGCGTGGAATGGTTTTCAAGGGGGGGGGGGTGACCATGCAAAAAATTCACAATCGTATGGTAATTTACGTTTTTGCACACGGTTTTAAAAATTATTTTTTGTTGGGGTAATTTTCTTTCTTCTTTCTATACTTTTCTTTCCTCCTTTTTTTCTACTCATTTCCTTCTTTTTATTTATGTTATGTTTCTTTCTTTCTTTCTATCTTTCTCTAGCCAATATTTTTAAATTTTACCTGAGTCTTCATCAAACCTAAACAGGCACCCAATCCACCATTTCAAATGGACCCAGATACGCCTCTTTAACGTGACGCTCTTGACCTCGATGCCACCTTGCGAATCTTTGATTGAGTCGTATTTCATCTCCTCCTACAGAGATTGGAGAACACCATCTCTCCCCGCGTACTGCATCCCGGAGAACATCCGATCGTCCCAACCACCCATCGCCTCATCTATGCAAATGAGATGCTGCCTGTCTGCACCCATTACACACTATTGAAGGCGAGGGCTGGGAGGGATCGCATAGTGGCGTTTTCTATTTCCTCTTGCCACGATTCAACCTATTTCATCTGTGTCACGCAGGTTTCTCTCATGCATGCTTTATTTGTTTTCTCTCTTCGCAAGCTGGGTTTGCTCACCTACTCACTGCTTCCATCTACATCCGGATTTCATCTCGTTATTTAACATCCTATTCTTTATCTTCAATTTCCTCTCCACTCTCCTCTCTCTCTCTCTCTGTTATATAATCTCTTTTTCTATCTGTCTACCTCTTCCTCTCTCTTTTCCTCCTCCTGCTCTCTATTTCTCTCTCTCTCTTGTCCTCCCCTTCACCTTTCTTTCCACCTTTCTTTTTTTCCAACTCTTCACTCTCTCTCCATCTGTTTCTTCCCCAGTTTCGAATTGTCTTTCCATTTTCTCCCGTCTTTCTTTCCTTTTTCCCTTTTCCATTCTTCTCACTCTCTCCCTATCTCACAAACACACACACACCCTCACACACACACCTTCTCCCCCTTCCATTTATTTTAAAATATTCAGTTATTTTAAAATTTTCTTTTTTTTCCTCATTTAATGTATTTAATTTCCTTCATCTTTTTTTTCGCAAATACACCATTGCTCTCATACCCGTCCATCAATATCCACGAACGGTTGCCCCTGCCCCCACCCCTCGCTGTGACGCTATCCAACAACATCACATTGTAAAGTCACGTGAATATTGAAGAAAAAAAATCCAGAAATCACTTATGCTTGATAGAGCAATGGTGACATATGGACACAAAATAATGATAAAAACCCTTCAAAAATCCCTTTATATAACGTCTTCAACACTTCTATGCTGATATATCGCTTATATTGTATTTACACTCTAAAAACACTAAGTAAAATTTTACTAATATATTGGGTAGAAAGGGAACATGCATGTTTCCTGGGTAATATTTTTACTCCACATCCGGCTATTTCAACGCAACATTGCGTAATATTTACAAAATATTTACCAAACAAACATGCATGTACCAATTTTACCCAATATTGGGTAAATCTTTTTTTTAGAGTGTAGGCTTATATCAAGATCTCACTGTCTGCCTTTTCACGAATACCAATATCTTTCGACTACTGTTAGATTAAGAATTCCTTTAAGTGCCTAGTTCAACAACCCGTTCTCGATTGATAACTAATGCATTGATATTGTTGGCGACAGTCGGGAAAGACTGACGACACGAATGATCTTAGGAAATTACTCTTGTGCGCATTATCATCTTAATCCCCTTTTTTCCCATTAGTCATCATGTAAATATCTAAGATGAATCAGAAAAAGAGAACTCGACTGAGATTTAAGTTATTGTTGCCGAGAAAATTTTGCATTAGGTCGTTAAGCCATTCTTGCAGGTTTAATCGAAACGAAAGCCTGTATTATCCATGAACTCTGGTGTAAAAGAAATAATAATAAAAAAAAACATGCCCAGTCACACCAACGAAACAGACTCCAAACCGACCGATGGTATGTCATTGGTAATAACGTAATCGAGTTAGTCGGTCTGGAGTCGGAGTTTGTCGGTGTGACTAAAGCCTATATAGCGCACACGATGCGATTCGTTGCGATCCGATTTTCAAAGGAATCATAAAAAATAATATGAACGTTCCAAGCAATAAAATCTTACCGACCAGAAATAAGAATAGTGTAGTAGGGCTACTGAAATATTAATTCAGTCTAGTTCGAGCTTCCCTGTAGGAATAAAAGCAAATTAAATTCAGAACCGTTATGACGTCATAATCGGCTACGACTTGAAGCCGATTTTGACTTTACTCCGACAGTACAGATTGCCGAAATGCAAAATTATGTTTTTATTATTCCTAGTACTATGCCGAACAACAAATAAAGCATTTTTCTTCTTGGAACTTTCATATTTGATAAAAAATGTGATCTATTTAAAAAAAAAAATGCTTCATATCGGATCGCATAGTGTGTGCTGGACTTTAAGGCAATAGAGTCATACGTCACAGTCAACATTGAGATTTTCCTCTCTCGTTAGCTGGTTGCGCTAATGGGAAACGAGAAAGAGAGAAAAAAAAACAGGCGTGAGTATTTTTCGATCCCTGTTTGCGAAGCGGAAGGATTGGCGACTGGCGGTTGCAAAATTGAACAGCAAATAATGAAATTAAGTGTTATAGCTTGCCAGCGCTAGATATTGTCTGCTTCGATGTATCGTTTTATTTGGTTGGGCATCCATCCTATATATGCGCGTCTTCCTATGCCGGTGCTTCCACAAAGTGCATGATCTATAGCGAACGAATCTTAACATCTCTATGGAAAAGAGAATATGCATCTCAGTACATAATACCAATGCCGAAAGTCAAATTATTGTATTTTCGCCATTTCTTTATGTATTCCATAATCATTCATCTGAATTGAATTGTTCTTTGTGTATTAATTTTAGCATTTCAACATTTTGCTTGAATTTAACGTGAACAATGTGTTCAATTAAAACAAGATACTATACATTTCACTGATTTACACGGTATGATCATCATTTTATCGAATGAGTCGTGGTATGTGGTAACATGGGATTATGCTACTAAATTGAAAAACAACACACAAACACAACCATTCATATCTAAGTAAAGGTTTTGGTCATTTGACTTCATGTGTATTCTAATATTCAAAATATAGCATAATCATGACCATGATACACAGTAGAAATATAGTTAAAAAGTCTATAATAAATATAGATGACAAGGTCTGAGCTAGTCCACATCTGCAGTGTGTGTACCTCAGCTGATTCAACGAGTCTGCATAGCAGACTATCTGAAATGGCTCGCTTCGCTCGCCTCAGGCTGGTTTACTTCGCAAACCAGTATAGCAGATCCCACCCCACGAGCCATTCAGAGTCTGCATAGCAGACTAGGTCTGAGCTGGATGCAATTAAGTTTGAAAACTTCTCGTTCTTTGTTCGTACTGGACCAGAAACTAGCCATTTTTCTGACTGGGATAATTTATATGACAAATGCAATTCTTGCTACCAGCTCATAGTTCGTTTGACATGGAGAGTAAGGCATTCAACATTAAATAATGTTTTTTCTTTTAAAAAAAGATGTTCAGGATAATCAATGAATATGGAAACCAAAAACGCAACGAACAGAAATATTAAGAATGAATCCATTGAATCAGTAATGAAATATTTCAACAATTAAACAAATATTATACCCCTCCTTGATCAAAGGAAAAAATCTAACCTTGAGGGCGATGACGATACTGACATCGAGTGGTTATCTTCTTCTGAGTGATAAATAGGTTGATGAGCGGAAATCGTGAAGTATGGTAGGCCTGCCTTCTAAGAGTGATTTTAAGTCAACAATACGTCTGGGACCGCGTATAACTAGGCGGTGATTTAGTGGGATTTTGGTTCATGGGGGGGGGGGGGGTGGGTACGCCTCTCTCCCAGAGTATGTGTACAACATTTGAAAATCAAGATGGAGGGGGCGTCCCCTAATGTCGCTGCCAATGCGAGTATAACGGTTTAAAACATTTCTAGAGTCAGACAAGATGAAAAGGGAGTTCAATCTCGGGAATTCCCATCCCATCCAGGCATCGAGGTTGAGTGAACCCAAATGGCCTACGTGACTCGAATTCTTCTAAAGATTCGAACGATAATGTTTTTGTATTATAATTTGATTACAATTTAAGGCCTTTTCACACGTGAATTTTGAATCTTCATTGTAATGATGATTGCTATTGTAATCGTGACTGTGAGTAGCGTTCGTGATTCTAATCATGTTCTAGTTTGGTTTCACACGTGCTTAATATTCGTCATTAGCCTTATTTTTCACTGGAATCATCATTGAAATTACGATTTTTTTACTGTGTGAAAGGGCGGTTAACATGCCTGATTTGTGGTATTTTCAGTCATTAAACTTCTGTTAGATCTGAGAGAAAGGAATAAAACAGGCCTACTGATATTCCCCCGATGCGCCTCATATATCTAGGAGTGTGTCAGGATTGAAGATTTTCCCGTTATGGCACACCTGTCAGGAGAGTTTCAGATGAGAAGCTTTATGAAACACTCAAAACAGCAGTTTGATTAATTCTATTGATAAAGATATCTTAAAGTTAAAAAATACCCTTTTTGCATATCTGAATTTTCATTGTTAGATATAGTATTCAGGATAGAATATTTTCATTTAGCGCAATAATGAATTTAAATACAAAGACTAGAAAAACATAAGAAAACAAAACAAAAATACCTTTTGCAACCTCCAACATGTTCAGAGAGTCATAAATCATGAATTTATATATAAATATCAAATACATTCTATTGATCAAAATTTTATCTCTTTCCCCCTTTTGTCTAAATTGGGTAGGACCGGAAGCGTAAATCGCCGTGGGCTTCAAAGACACGATGACGTCCATCTTGCGAAATCTCGTCATTTTGTTCGGTCAAGTTTGCACCCCGTCAATGTCCCACATGCATTGTATATGTTGACTATGCTGGCTTTCCATAGTTGCGATTGATTGGATCAATCTCAACTCTTTGTAAGACGGGCCCCTGAACTACCATTGATCATAATTTCTGTCTCCTTTCCCCTTCTTTCTGAACTTATAGGGAAGGACCGGAAGCAAAACTCACCATGGGCTTCAAAGAGAAGATGACGTCCATCTTGCACCGTCTGGTCCGGACCAAGTCCTTGGACCTCTACAGCGGGAAGTCCACGGATGGGGAGGACGGGAACGTTCCAGGCCGTCTACCCAAGTGCCTCACGACGCTAGACCTGGTTTCGCTCGGTGTCGGTAGCTGCATGGGGACAGGGATGTACGTGGTGTCTGGTCTAGTCGCCAGAGAGATGGCCGGTCCGGGAGTGATATTGTCCTTCACCATAGCAGCCATAGCATCCATTCTGTCAGGTATGGAAACAAATACTAAAAATTATCCCAATAAACCTCATCCAAAGAGGGAAATATTTTCCTTCTCCGGGTTCATTTGTATGTCAGAGAAAATTCTCTGCTTGTCAGATTATATTAGTCCTTTCTTTGTAAACCATGTCTAGACCTTGCCAAAAAAGTCAGATCAGAGAGTCAGATCTAGGCTAGAGAAATATGACCTGTCCCAGCGCGATTCCGACCTTGAACAATGTCGCTTTTGCGTCCATTTTGTCAGATTTTAAAGAATTCCCAAGTATACATCGCCTCTGCAGTTTTCTGAATGGATTTTCTCTTTGATAATTATGTTATCCCGGGGGATACATTTCTCTCGGCGCCTTTCTCGTCGTGTGCGCGACTGGTGGTTTTTCTGCGCCTGTCCAGCTCGGAAGTGGCTGTTTGAGACCGAGCATTTCTAGGCTGTAGCGCTTCGGAGGTATAGGGGTATGTCTCGGAGTCGCGTCCGTTGCTGTAATGTTACCCATTTCCAGACCTGTCCTCAATTTTATTTTTAATTTTAATTTGCATTATATATTTATGAGTTATCTTTTATTATTCTAATTTAATTGGTTTGGAGGCTTATGTTTGTATTTTTATGATTTTTGTACATTGATAGTTTACTTTTAAATTTTCATGTTGTTCAAAATGATCTTTGTATATATATATATAATCTTACATGTAACAAGATCTTTACAATGTAAAACAATGTAAATTTAGCCTTTGGGCTACCATGAATTGTTTTTTTAATAAAACCATTTATCTATCTATCTATCTATCTATCTTTGAATGTTTGAATGCTTTCAGAAAGTGACACCTAAATTAAATTACACTAGAGCATTAAACAGTTGCCTAGACTCACTGGCGGCTCCAGGGGGGGGGGGGGTAACCGTACCCCCTTTTGAGAGGAAGGACTTTTTTTTGCTTGTCAAATTTATTTAGAGGACAAAATGTCCTTATTTTTTGGTTGAAAACCTTTTTTTTTCTTGTCATATTTTCCCATGGGAAACGATAACCTTGATTATTAAAACTGAAAGCAATCGCTGAAGCTGTGATAAAAAACACAACACTCTTGGCATATAAGGTTATGCCCGAAAGTTGATTGGCGAGAGGGAAAAAATAAAAAGAGACAAAAAAAATATGGTGTGTGTTCATTATGTTAGGTTCACTGGCCATGCTGATGAAATAATCTGACGAAAAGTATTTCACTTGCGCGGTGAGGGGCCGAGAAATGAAATCTTTTTTGTAAAAATAGACAAAGATGGAGCATAAAGTTTGTGGAGTCAGTGGATGACGTCAACAAGGAAACGTAAATCCAGACCCTTGGGGAATGAGCTTTCTCGATGTTTATTTATCTTTGAACCACTTATAGAGTATAAGTACTGACGGCGAGGCACAAAACCCTTCATTAGAATTTTGCCTTTGAGGAATCCAAGTGATGTCTCGAGTAGCTCATCCACGTATAGGATTTCAGGGATATACTTATTGCAAGGAGATAAAAACTGAGATTATACAGATGAAAAGCTACCCAATATGATCATACCACGTAAAGCTACAAATTATAAGAAAACAGATTCAAGTTTGCATCCTTTATGTAGCATTAATTTTGCCGCACCTTTAAGTTGTAACCTTGCACCTAAACCAACGGCGCCAAAAATGCGCCTTTATTTTTGTTTACATCGAGAAATGCCCATGTAAGGTGCCGCGCCTTATGTAAGGGGGGGGGGGGCTAAAGTAAACATGCTTACAAATTTATAAAAATGTTATCATTTTTTACGAAATTCTTATTATAATAATTTTTTTCTTCAAATAGTGCCGTTTTCCTAAAAAAATAGAGGTTTGTCCCGCGGTTAACCCCAAATGACAAAGCTTTATCACAAGGGAACCCTGGAGATCTTTGTTGACAAATTAATGAAAAAAATATGAAGGAGAAGGGGTGCAGGTGGGGAGCCTCCCCCTCACTGTAAAAACGCTGTTTAAAATTCCATGCAAATTGTTTAATAATAATTATACTTGCTTATATAGCGCCTAATACTTACTTTGTCAGAAGTCTCTAAGCGCTCTACAGTATATATGCAGCATAATACCCTGGCTTTAGCAGTGCAGCTGTTACGCACGCTGCGTTTCAAGGAATAAATTCCTGCCAGGTACCCATTTACCTCACCTGGGTTTAGTGCAGCACATTGTGGATCCATTTCTTGCTGAAGGAAATTACGCCATGGCTGGGATTCGAACCCACGACCTCCTGTTTCAGAGTCTGCAGACTAATCCACTGGGCCACAACGCTCCACGTTTAAGCCCGTCACGTTAATAGCTATAATTTAAATTTTTAATCAAGATGTTAATAATTTCAACCAAGTTGTTTGAAAGGGTTTAAACAATTCTTTAAAATTTTAAAGAAATGCTGTTAAAGTGACGGGATTGAATAACCTGCGTAAATTTTTAAACAACGTTTTTAGCTGTTTCGTTGCCCAGGCATTTGTGCATGGTCTCTGAGCAGATCAAGGGCATATCACCTAAACGCTTTAAAAGGTCTATAGGGACATCGGATTATATTCCGGTCAACCGGATTACCATCAGATTAGGGATATTGATCGTGGTGATTGGGAATGAGTTTGATGATTCGACGCGTAAAGGCCACTGAACACTTTACAATATTTTTTCATTGATTCCACTTTTAAAACAAATATCATAATATACGTAACAAATGTGTTCATAAACATAATGTACCAGTGATAAAATTTAGTATCTAACATAAGTTTTTAAGCATATAAGGTACACTACAAAATGTAAAAAAAAGTGAGGAGCCTAAATAAAAAGCAGAGCTTTTGGTCTGTGACCTGATTATGGAATAAAAAAACCGTAACATTAATTGGTAAAAATATTAAGACATGGAACAGCAAATTTTGGGATGTTCTTAATCATCGGAGGAGTATTTTCATCGTTGTGTCATCAGTGTCATCGTTGATAAACGTGATTCTGTATGGTAATCGCTCTAAAAAAAATTGATCCAACATAAAATGTAATCAGATGGAATTTCAAGAAATTCTGATTCCGCTTATTCCTTACTGCCATCCCACGTTAGAAATTTACCCAGCAAAGAAATGAATTGATGAATAAAAAAAAAATTCTTCTGAGTGATAACTGTACATCTTGAATTTGAATGGATTAAGTGAATTTTCACTCGCTTTTCATTCCCATGGTTAGTCTGCGTAGCGACTTAAAAAATATTCATTTTGGAGTGGATTTGGAGTGAACACAATTACAGTAACGAGGGTTTCACATAATTTCACTTGTATAAGGGTAGTTAAAACTCACTCAACACCAAGTTATAGCCACTTTTAATCAAGTGAATTTAATTAACTCCCTACGATGAGAGTTTTATTCACTCGATTATGTTTAAGAGAGTAAAGTGTTGGAAATAAGTGTCTTTGCGGAATCCCCCATGATTAAATAATGCAACAATAGTGTTAGTCTTACAAAGGTGCCTGTAGTATATACGTCAATGAAACACGGGGCTTATGGAATTTACGACCCAAAGAGCTCTCCGTATTGCACGCTATCAGTATAGCTCTTCTCTCAGAAAAAGTAATTTCCGTCTATCAATAATTGATGCTTCCAATTAGAATAATAGATAGATCACGTGACTTGAATACAGTTGATTATTTCGATAGAAAGTTCACGTGACATGAATGTAGGTCATGATTATGGTTTCTGCTTCCACGGTTATCTCTCCACGGTGAATTTTTATTGATGAAAGATTTCTGTTCCTAAAACGTGCTTACCAGAAAAAAAACCCATGATACTCTATGATTATGTATACAGTAGATGTTAAAATATGATTTTAAACAAATAATTATATGATGTAGTTCAATGCCAATTTGAAAATTAGAGGATTATGATTAAACTCCATTTACCCGCGCCCCTCCAAAAGAAGTATCTTCGGTTTAATATCATTCTTACACAGCAAAAACTGTGGTGTTAACCGGTGTACATAGAGGACCACACAAGTTGTTTTACACCGGTGTTAAATTGGTGGTGTTAGTTTTACACCCATAGGTGTCATTACAACACCTTTGGTTGTTATATTTACACTTTTGGGTGTTATGTTCAATCTCGAGGGTGTAGTTTTAACACCTCAGGGTGTGGTCCTCTATTAACACCAACTGGTGTCAGTTTTAACACCACAGTTTTTTTTACAGTGTACCAGTATAATGTGACCATGAAACCAATCAAAAGAATCCAAAACCAACCGATCGTATATCATTTAAACAACGTAATATTTTGATCGAGTTGGAGTCAGTTTAATTGGTGTAAATGCGGCAATTATTTTAGAATTCATGTTATCATCGACATGATTCATTCATTCATTCATACACTCTAAATGCAAGAGAGCTAATCTGGTCCCCAGGAAACAGTCGTTTTGAAGCGAGATTTACATCTTTTGAGAGTGCGTTATAAATCCATCTGGAGTGAACACTGTATTATTAGACATTTTTACTCCAAAAAAGGTAAATTGACTTTAAAAAAGATGTAAATCCCATTCCAAAGCGACTGTTTCCTCGTCTCAGGATGATGGGAGAGTAATAAAGGACCATTTAGATTGTATCGTAGATCATGCGGGCCGAGTCTTACAAAGAGTTACGATTGATCCAATCAATCATAACTATGGAAAGCCAGCAAGGTCGACATCTAAACTTCTAAACTTCTTTGGGCTCCTGTTCATTTGATGAGGTGTCCTTTCCTAAGCATTGTTTATGCACTCACAAATTTTGACCGATTTTAATGAATGAGGTTGTAGGATGCTTTGGGAAATGTCCTGGCCTTGCTTCATTAAGGCTGTTGCTAGGGTTACCCTAGGCAAGCTGAAACATCTCTATTTTATAACCTACTCCTTTTATTATTCTATATCAAATCATTTATTCTTAAGTTACATGTAAGTTACATCCATTGTAAATATGTTACTTACTATGTAAAGGGGCCCCGTTAACAAGCTGTGCTTCACTGGGGTCCCAAACCTATCATTCTGAGTTCTATGATGTTGTATTCTGTACTATTGTTTGTGTTTGATATGGTTTGAAATAAATACTATACTAATGTTCATTCAAAATGTTTTCTAGGTGAGATGTATACTCATAAATTCATCGACGTCTTGACAATATTCAGTGTGCTCCTTTTTTATTTACAAAGGACATTGCGAAAATTTCTTGTAGAAAAAATAATGACACTGATGGATTTCCATATTTTGATTGATCGGATCATTCGCAACTTTTTTTAAAGAGAAATTCCAGTAGTTGCAGTTAACACTGATTTCATGAGAAAGTCTGTAAAACAAGGCTTAATTGCCAGTATATCATCGAGGATCTAGATCTGGTACAGTTACATTAACTGGACTTTGTGAAATCTTGAAATCTACGCTGAAAAATGTTCACTCCGAAAATTCCCAACACAGATAAGCGCACGTGGGACAATGTATAATTATTGCTTAGGGCGTCTGGCCCGACGCCCTACCCGAATCCCGTGCTTATTTGCTGATTTCTCAGCAATTACACAATTTCTTCCAGAATCCTTTGGCACATGCGTTTTATTTATACAAACAGACACTTTAGTGGTCATTTCATTGGATTCTGTACGAACTCATTTTGATATCGTTACCAAAACTAGCATTTACCTTTAAGATGGGACCCTGGTGGATGTTTCATAAATCTTTTCGTAATGACTTCCAGCACGACTGTTCACCCTTTCTTGTGCTATATAATATGTCCGTACGTGGCTGACAAAAAATGCATTTCAGTCGTGGGCAGGGGCGGAAATCTCTCCCAAAAGGTAGGGGGGCAAGGGGCTGGAAAATTTGACAAACAACAAAAAAAGGTTATCACCCCAAATTTAAGGTTATTTTGACGACAATAAATTGGACAAGCAAAAAAAGGGTTATCATCCCAAAAGTAAGGGCATCTCGTCGTAAAATACATGTTTAATTTCGATTTTATATAATGTCTTCCTTACTATCATAAAAGATCACAAATAGTAGGGGGGCATTCGACATTGTGTCCCCCCTGGGATTTCCGCCCATGGTCGTGGGTAAGGTGTGCGTAACTGTACGAATAGCACTACTATATGAAACACCCACCCGTGCCCCGTCTTACAAAGAAGGGCTATATACAGTCAAACTCAAATTGAGATAGATCTGAATCCCTATCATGTAACCAAACAATTTGAAATCAATCTAAGTTTGAGTTTGCTTTACATCCATCGTTAATCTCTGTGCGATGGATTCCAGTTTATCTTGCTTAGATGTGAAGTTGATTTGAATGAAGGCCTACAAAATAAAGAGTTTTTTTTATTTAGAGCTGTTTGTAAATGTATAACCATGGAATAGGGGAACATAAATAAAGGAAGAAAAGAAGAGAGATATAGATAGAAAGAGAGAGAGAGAGATAGTAAGGAAAAGAAGCAATTGAAAAAAGTAAAGAAAAAAAATTTTGAAGACAGAGAGAGAGAGAATGCGGTAGGATGAATGAGGAAAAGAACGACCAATATCAAAGTGTATTTATTGTGTATAATGACTTACAATAGACCACATGACATATCTCGCCATCTAGAATTGATCATACTCATCTTAACACACGCACACACCAAACTCAACCACACACACACACCGTCACCCTCTTCTGGACACACAAACACGAAATGCACACAAAAATCTCACCCACACTGGAGCACACCCATTCTCTCTTTCCCACACACGCACCCTTACACACATTTACACACACATACATTGTACACACCCACACAAGGGAGAGAGAGAAATAGAAAGAGAGATAGAGGGGGAGAGAGGGCAGGAAAAAAGTCTAGAGGAGGAAAAAGGGAAGAAATTATGTCTCATTATTCTCACCGCCGATGAGGTACCTGTTTTAGCCATCTCCTTCCTGGGAATCTAATTTTCATCCCGAGACTGATTCGGTTGCCATGGAAACAGAAATTGCTCTCATTTATTTACACAGGCGGTAGACCGCTCTCCGTTTCGGGGTAGCTCGGGTGATCACGTGACAGCCATACATCACTCTGTTTTTGCCGCGTTTTATTTTAGAGACCTCCCCGCATGAATTATAAAAATGATTGGATCATAGCCATATTGCTGAGGTCGTCTTATTGATGCTTCTGTATTAGAATCCGTCATGGCAGAAATAAATGGACAGTGGCGTTACCAATACCAGGCTTAAAAAATGCATTCAAAAGCAGCTAAAGCTATTTAGTTTGAGTTTGAGGAGGTAAAATGCATGCTTAGATGAAATTACTTATCATTGTAACGTGCAATATTACTGGTGTAGAAAAGGAAAAAAAGAAGCCTGAAATTCTGATTAATAAATGCTTGATCTATGGTAAATGTTAATGTAATAGTGCAGTTATGTAGCAATTTTCATCATAGATTTATTGCCTATGGAAAACACTATTAAAAACAAGCGATGTCGATATGCATATTCGATTACTTCATGCAGCCAAATTATTGTGAATTTGCTGAAAAGCACCACTGTTACATAATAGGCTGTGTGTTCAAAACTACTGAAGCGAGACCAATGAAATTTTTATAGAATGTAGAACATGAGATGGGCTTCCTATATCTATACATTTCATTGAGAATAATTTTTATTTGTGGAAGTTATTAAGCCGCATATCAGAGGGACATTTTTTGGGACGCGCTGTATACGAATGAATGATGTACATGTATTATGTTCGGTATTAAAGCATGTACTACTGCTGTTTAAATTTGAATATTAAGTTTAAATTTAAACCAAGACGAAATCAGTAAATGCAGAGAAAGGAAATGAATATAAATAGATGTCGATAATGTAGATGCGAGAGGGCAGGAAATATCTTAGAAATCATACCCCTGTATCATCATTTTTAATTCACCGTTTGTGACCGGTGTTGTATATATGATAGATCCTTCTTATCATAATGGGTGGAAACGCGATTCCCTTTTTTTTTTGCCTTTTTGTCAAGAGTTGGTTTAAGAGCTTGATTTTCCAAAATGAATAGAGCAGGTGTTTGGATGTATTGTTGATGGTTAGCCTAGTGTTTAAAGAAGCCCGGGGATATTCCTCGAGTTGTTTGGTTTGTTTGATTTTAAATCAATCACTCGAAGAGAGTTAAAAGAAGAAGAAGACAGAGAAGAAAACGAAGAAGAAGAAGAAAGAGGAGGAGAAGAAGAAGAAGAAGAAAGAGAAGAAGAAGAAAAAAAAAAAGAAGGAGAAGAAGAAAACAAGAAGGTGAAGAAGAAGGAGGAGAAGAAGAAGAAGAAAGAGAAGGAGAAGACGAAGGAGGAGACGAAAGAGAAAAAGAAGAAGATGGAGAAGAAGAAGGAAAAAGAAGGAGAAGAAGGAGTAATAATAGTAGTTTTAGAAGTAGTAGAAGTAGTAGAAATAGTAGTAGTAGTAGTAGTAGTAGTAGTAGTAGTAGCAGTAGTATATAGTAGTAGTAGTAGAAGTAGAAGAAGTAGTAGTAGTAGTAGTAGAAGAAGAAGAAAATGAAGAATGAGAAGAAGAAGAACAACAAAAACAAAACTAAGAACAGAAAAAAAGGAGAAAGAGGAAAACAAAAAATTTAGAAGAATAAAAAGTGAGAATCTACAGTAGATGTGAACATGTTATGTGTAATTAGTCTACTTTTACAGACTCATTGATAATTGTGAATCTAGTAAATTAAAAGAGAATATCAGGAAAGATGAAGAAAAAATGAAAGCAAAAAATACAAGAACAAGAAGAAGAAAATAATAAGAGAAGAAGTAGAAGTAAACGAACATAACAAAGAAAAAGAAATAATCAAAAGTCAGGTTTTGAAACAGATGTATATTTCTTAGATAGGTGACGATGAGTCTTATCTAATTAATAATAATGATAATTCATCTTGTCGTTTAATAGGTTTAAAATAGTATTTTCTGCAGATAAATTGCCCATTCTCATACCATCATAGAATATCATAAAGTGTGATATTTTTTTGCAATATTGCAAACATAAAAATGTTCATTTTACTGTATAGCAAGGACTCAATATTCTAATATTGATTCCATGGTTGCATTTCTTGCGTGCGCGAGTGGAGAATATTCTGTTGAAAAATATCAGCCCCCAATCAAAATGTCCTTCTGACGATCTCGCTTCACTGTGTAGCTCTTAATCGTATTATATACACTGTTTCTCCCAATTTTGCGTCTCTTGTTTGCTAATGATCTTTGCTTCAATATTCTCCGAATAATGGCGAAGGAATTTCTCATCATTACACCTTGAAGTCTGTAAGCAGCTGGCTAGCCCGGTCATTAATCTATCCAATTACCTTTTCTATTTTGGATACTATTGTTCATGGATGGACGTGCGCCTAATTATTGGACATTCACAGTAATCATGCCCACGTCAAACACACATGAATGAATATATCGAATGCCAAAATATAATTTCATGATTTCCTTCAATTTCGTATGAATTTCATTTCGATCTATCTGAATACATTTCATTTTAAATCAGTCATTTATTTTTATTATATTTCACTGTTTTCCACGACATTCTTTATTCTTTTGGTTCACCTACTTCATTATCTTTAATTTCGATCTATGAATATTTTGGTCACTTCTATTCATTCCAATTCAATTCGAATTATTCCATTTTATTTTTTTTATTCAAATTATTTCAATCTATTCATTTCTTTCAATTTCAATTTTATCATTAATTTTGTTCAATTTAGAACATATTTCGGCCCTGAAACCAATAATCGTACACGCGAATTTCAGGATTTCTCAACCTACATTTTGAAATCGCAAAATTAATATTGACAGGGTTATTGCCTGGTCAAAATAAAGCAACAGGCAGGGATCGGAATCGATGCGATCGGGCCACAAAAATTAAATTAAAAGTTCGTTCATCAAACAGCTTTGGACATTGTCAAATTTAGATATGTCAATTTCAATTTTATTTATTTCACTTCCATCAAACAAAAACAAATTGTATACCATATATATAAGCATAAGTATTTGTATCCATTGCAAAGAAACAATAATATAATAATACATATGTTGTGAAAAAAACTTACACGATTTGGGCAACACATTGGAGGTTTTAAATAAGTATACTATTTTTCAATAGAAATTAAATTAAGATGGAAATGGAGGGACCCACTAAAAAGCAATGCTTGTACAATGTGAGCCCCTAAAAAAAGATAACAAAACCTATAACAGAGTACAAATACAGACATATGTAATCAAATGAGAAAAAAATAAATAAATGAGAGAGAAATAATACTCACAAAATAAATACGAAGTTATCAAAAAATATAGTTTGTATAGGACAAAACAACCCGTCCTAAAATATATCCACCCTTCCCCACCCCCCCCCCCTGAAAAAGAAAAGAGAAAGGGGAGAATGCCCTGAGAAGATGGATGGGTGCTGCTAAACGTTGGTAGAACACATGCCATGATATGAACATGCCACATTGAAAAAAGCGTCACACTGGATATTTAGAAAACAAATCAGCGTGTTTGAAATCCTTTTTTTTAGGGGGAGCTCGGGGGGGGGGGGTTATCGTAATGTTATGAAATGGTGTTCATGACTTGTTTTTTCTTTCTGTGCGAGTAATGTGATATACTATAGTCCAGTCAGGTTTCATTTTTAAAATATTGGAAAATTAGTTTTCTTTTGTGTTTTGTCTTTCTTGTAGTAATACATGGTTTGACGAAGTTGGCGTCGTCACTATTTTCCTAAGGATGTATAGTGTAGGTTTTGCAATGTAAACCGTCTGGAAAAAGGCTTCTTTACTAATATTCGAAAGCGGTCGCGGCTCGGTGTTGAAACATAAATGTTGGCATGCAGATGGTATTGTGTTTCCCTACGAAACCAGGCCAAACCAGTTGTACCTGCTTTTGCGAACCTATTAGTGAAACAAAACGGTTTGCTAATTTCGAACGACAAACACTTAGTTTGATACTGGATATTTTCAGTAATAATAGGTTTGCGTGTCAAGTTTTATTAGAGTAATTGGCCTTTAATAAATCGTTCATTGCTGGCGGAATAATAATGAACTATTTATGGTTTGGGGTTTGATAGGGAAGCATATAGATCATGTAGATGATATAGTATTACTAAAGTGGCCTGTGATTTCTGATCTTACCGTTCCATGCTTTCCCAAAATTGAAATGTAAACTTTCCAAATATTATGTATTTCCAAATTTTCCAAATTCACTAAATTCAGCCTCTAATGTGCATATGGAGGTTCAATATGATTGTTTCTTTTTTCTCCCCCACTCCACCCTTTTAGAGCGCTAAGAGACTTAATTGTATTTTTGCTATATAACTATCGAGTATAATTATTATCATATCGCTATCTCCATATCTTTGTATCTTCGGAGAATGCAATTACACAAGAATGTATTGTGTAATTGCACGCGTATTTACACGATATATAATATGCGGATGACTGTAGAGTTGTGTTTGCGCGTCGTATTTGTGCGGCTGTGCGTGTGTCTGTGTGTGTGTCTGAGGGGGAAGGGGGGGGGGGCGTTCTACCACATACTTAGTAAGTGATAAAACATCTACATGATGTAAAGTCGCATAGGAAAAAATATCCCTTGTTTCCTATTTTTTCACCTCAAAGGTACAGGGAAAATGTTATCGACACACAACACATTCATGTTTTAGAATTTTATGATTATCACCCCCGGTTATCACCAGGAGCTTGAGTAAGCTGGGCACGTACGTTTCTGTCTATGTGGTTTGGCATTAAGCAAACTGAACACGAACGTTTTATTCCCGCGAGAGCCGACTGCGTCGCTGTCTAAAAAGATTAACCACCGTCCATTTTAATCTGCTTGAGTGGAACAAAATTATCGGAGGCGAATATCCCATAATTCATTTCTGTTCGATTAATATATTGCGACGATTTGGAAGAAAGCTTTCGTGGGGGCGTGCTGCTGGAGGTGAGATCAATATAAAATGTGAATATAGATCCACGGAATCCGTATTAATTCTTGGATAAGATGCCGTGATGAATGCATGCAAGAAATTTAGGGCATCCCTTCACATTTCATGAAACCGTAAAATGTCACTGCGTTTTAGGGCAAGGATATACGTACTAAACCTCAAGGAGCTTTGCAATGTTATCGCGCCAGCGAGTTTTCCTTCACGTACTTAAGAATGATATCAGTGCTACATACTTTGCAATGGTGCTTTAAAATAATTACTTAAAGTTTTAATTCAGCAAAAGTTCATAGATTAAATAAAATCTGGACAGACATTTCCATTAGGGCATGATGATTACGCCATTCATCCCACCTGTTAAGTATTCCACAAAACATATCTTTTCAATGCATAAAATACCAACTTTGAACTATAATGATCCAATCTAAATATCTTGATTGCTTTATTCCTACCTTTCACTATTTCTTCTTTAAGCGCATAGGGACATGCTATGCTATGTGTGATGTGCTATACAAGAATTGAGCATTATTATTTATTATTATTTTCCACAATGTAATTTATGTAGACACATAATAGAAATGTGTAATGAAGATAACCATACGCTCTACCATCCTTCACCGACCTTTTTCTGGTGTGATGAGAAAATGTAAACTTACAATGAATGCTGCCATATTGTAAATATTGATACATGATTAGAAATTGATTTTCAAGTGTAATTTTTGTAGTTCAGAAGCAAAGAAAATTTAATTAGTTTAATAATTACGCCATAACAACAGTGTGATAGTCCACGATTTTACCTCTCCAAACCAAGTGGTTGCATTCCCATACAATAATCTTTATTGCATTCTTGGTTAAATTTTGCAGTTTTATTCCTTTATTCCTTCAATTAATTCTTGGATGAAGAAAACAAACAGCATTCTTTCGAGTCAAAATATCGAGATATTTATTAGCCTTGACTTTATATAAATTTACACGACCTCCATCACTAAATGAATTTGTATTGCTTTCGTAAAAACATTATCTTTGTAACACATAATATGTTGAACAAAAATAATCTACGTTTTGAAAATTTCATTCATAAATTTGTCTGAACTATTGTATTCGTGAAAACAACATCGATCTTTACCACCCATAGTACATGTACATTGTACAAATCTATGTTTTTGATTTCGCAATTAAACGGAAATGGATATTCTATTCGTAAATAGTAATTGCAACGTCTGAAATGCCATTGCTATTGAATCCCCGACTTCTATATGCCACTGTTTCCTCGATGGACGTTGGCATCAGGCAATCCTGTGAAGGTGTTATTCTGCAATCATCTAGAGTATTCTTTGCGGTTTACACCTCCAAGTCACCTTCTCGAGATTGAGAAGTCACCTGATACCACCAAATATCGTCGATAGGAGGCGCTCTTCAATAATAATACACAGAGTCATTTATTACACAGTTGGTCAGTGGCATAAATGAGCCCAATTTTGTGGGAAATAATTCTAGTGTAAGGCAAGAGATTTTGAAAAAGAGAGCAAAATTTCGACTATTTCTAATCCAAAAAGCCAAATTTTCAATAGATTTTGACAATAAATATTGAATTAGAAAATAATATCATATTTTATCATTTTCCCCATTCATTTTCTTTATATTTCTCGATGGTGGAATATATTGACAATGAAAGGTGTACCTTATCACTTTAAAAATATTGGGTAAAAAATCAACCAGCCCGAGGGTAAATACATGTATGTGTCCAACCAATTGGGGCAATATTGTGTGGGAAGTATATTGTCCATTAAATTTTCATCACACTGGATGAATAAAAATGCCCAAAATAAATGCCCAATGATGGTTGGACACATAATTACCCTACACTTTTACCCAATATTTTTTTAGAGTGTTCATGAAATAAGTTGGTTGATTTATTGTTCTTTTGTGGGGGTATTTAAAAAAATAATAACAGCAAGTTCAGCTCACGTGAATCTTTCACTTTTTCCCCTTTCTGTTTTAATCCTTAGGTGTGTGTTACGGAGAATTCGGCGTTCGCGTTCCAAAGACAACAGGCTCCGCCTACATGTACAGTTACGTCACAGTGGGAGAATTCACAGCATTCATCATTGGATGGAATTTAATTCTGGAGTATCTGATTGGTACGGCGGCTGGCGCAAGCGCACTGAGTAGCTGTTTCGATTCCCTCTTCCGGAACAAAATTAGCACTTTTATGAGAGACAATGTCGGCGAATTCGGTATACATGGTAAGTCTACATAGTACTAAGCTTAGCCGGGTAAGCTAAGTATTACTTTAATAATCTGAAAGGAAATTAAAAATGTATTATGAAAATGGCAATCTAAGGAAAATAGATGTGTGAACATTTGACGCTGGGTCTGTGCAAAACGTGCTCACGATATCTTTATTAAAATGGAAATGTGACGAGTCCTTAAAAATGACATTGTAAAGTTATTAAAGTTTGTCTGAAAGCATAGTATTGTAACAACAATCTCTGTCAAAGCTTAGATTATTAATATTAAGAGAGTCTAGTTTAAAAAAAAGTATGAAAGAAATGTAATATACAATTAGTTTGTTCTCCAAGTATTTCATTATCATCGTAATTGAAAATGAACAAAAGTGATTCACATACATAACAAGATTTTATAGCATTGATGTTGCCGCGCCGCCATCTTCGAGGCTGAAACCATTCCCTTGCATCCGATGGTGGCTTCAGCTGGCGCATCTCTAACAACTCTCTTTACGCGTATTCCTATATCCTCCGAGTGAGGGCGCTATGAAATGTGGTCATCCATTCCACTCTGTCATTTTTTCTCCCTACAGCCAAGACATACCCCGATCTAGTCGCCCTCGTAATCGCCGTCATCATGACCCTCATCGTCGCTGCGGGTGTCAAGAAATCGGTCGTCTTTAATAACGCCCTCAACGTTCTGAACATGGCAGTTTGGGTGTTCATGCTGGTAGCTGGCTTTTTCTTTATCAATGGAGAGAACTGGACAGAGAAAGGATTTCTGCCCTATGGTTTTTCGGGGGTAGGTAGCTGGGAAATTAAAAAAAGTTGCCAAAATAAATTGTATATCAAGTAGTTCTTTGGGACTCATTCTTGCCAACAAATAGTATAGACCGCCTAAAGGGCCAAAATTAACAATGCGATTGTTAAAATTCAGGCGGCCCATAGTTTATCAAGTTTTTCGGAAATAGGAAGACGCAATTATATCTGTAATATTGCCGGAGAGTGTTACTAGTGGCTGACGTCCTAGTTCCAAAGAATTACTCGATATCGGGATTACAAGCATGTTTTAAATGAAATAAAATATCAAAATAGGTAATAAAATGTGTGACGATGATAAAAATAAATAGGGAAGAAAATCATGGTGGAAGAGCTTTTAAGAAAACGAGGAAAGGAAAGAGCGTATCTTACATTATCATTTGCTGTCTACCCTGAAAAGCTGAAATCGTCAAACATGAATGTCACAGTAATATGGTCGCAGTTGTGTTTGGATTCAAAGCATTGTGTTGAGCGGTAATGCTGCCATTTTGCATAGTTATTTATTTTTATTTATTATTATTATTATTTTTTTTTTTTTGGGGGGGGGGGCTGTATCTCAATTTAATCACCTTGCATGAGAAAATACTGCTGAAAATCACTGCTTAGGCCAATATACATTTGGTTTGATAGAGGTCATGGACAAAACATCAACCATTTCTTGATAATTATTATTCCAACAGGTAATGACTGGAGCGGCTACATGCTTCTACGCTTTCATTGGTTTCGATATTATAGCAACGACTGGTGAAGAGTCTAAGAACCCTAGCCGTTCTATTCCTCTGGCTATAATGTTGTCTCTTCTCATTTGTCTTGTTGGTAAGTTTTGACATCATATTAGCTCATATGACGTATTTATTCACGTCTTGTCTATTCAAAATGTCGCAATACCATTAAGGTTGTATTACTATTGTTATTGTATAAACAATACGAGATAATAAATAGCTACATGGTGTTCCATGTAGTTTCCGATTTGCAACACAACGTAAACATTAAATTTAACGTCGTGTTATTTTTTTTTCTTATTTTCTACAAGGCGTTTAATATATTTACATCCTGATGCGAATCAGATAACGACACGATGTAGTCTATATAATTTACGTCGTATTGAACTTTGAAATATGAAATTGACGTTCATTCTGTTCAGCTGTTCAGGAGGGATGTCCTCTTTTGAGATCGTGGTGAAATTCCATTTCAAGTCCTCTATGCAAAAGAATGCATGTATTGTTTGCTTCATACACCCCCACCCATGTTACTGAGTTGCCCCGAATGCTATATTTGGTCTAAATTCTAGAATAATTCTAGATAATTACAGAAATCCCACTATCTACACTGTGACGTCAGAGTGCAGGATAGTGCATTTTGGATGCAATAGTGCAATTCGCTGAATATCATGTGACGCGATTTGGACCAATCAGATTACAGAACATTCCTATTCTTGCCTGTTCACTCCCTGTCTATGTTTCGTTCGTCGCTCTCCAGGATACGTGAGCGTGAGTTTCGTGCTAACCCTTGGTGTTCCATACTATGACATCAGCTCGGAGTCACCTCTCATGGACATGTTCGTCCAAAACAACGCCGAGCCAGGCAAGTACGTGGTCGCAATCGGGTCCATCGCAGGACTGACGGTCAGTCTTCTCGGCTCACTCTTCCCAATGCCGAGGGTCATCTATGCAATGGCTACTGACGGTCTATTGTTTAGGTGAGTACGTTATTGTGTATGGAATGGTATTTGGGTAAGCCCACTTAAGAGCGGGGGCTGATATGGCTGTGGCAGGGGCTCAGTGAGTTTTTTTTTTGTTCTAATTCAAGCATTCATCTAGAGATGTAATCATCGAGCAGGATTGGTATATCATTTATATCATGTAGCTCGAGCAATCTTTAAATAAATCAAAATGTATTCATGTCATACGTTGACATCCAAACGCCATGTTTTAATGGTAGATGATCGAACATCACCAACAGTGAGTGACAGTGCCGTTAACAGATAAGATAAACACACAACAATATAAAACGGTTTTAAGGTTCCTGTTGGATTTCGAACCGATTTGCCTGGTGATGAACGGACACTTCATTTTGGTCTTAACTTCACCTTTTAATCATTTAATCCTTAACCCTTTTTTGCAGTGTGTAATAATGAATTTTTGCTTTCTTTCATGTCAATCAGGTTTCTAGGAAACATCAATGTGGTGACCAACACACCAGCGATAGCCACAATCATCGCGGGTTTCCTGGCCGCCATCATGGCTCTCTTAGTAAGCTTAGGAGACCTGATCGAGATGATGTCCATCGGGACACTACTGGCCTATACCCTGGTATCCATGTGCGTCCTGATCCTCCGCTACCAACCCCACATCGAACTCCAGGTCTCTATCAACACCGGGCTGGCCTACGACACTCTCGACAACGAAGACGATGACGAAATCAGCGCACCACCGACCAAGGAATCCACGATGTCCGCAGCGGACCCAACTATGCAGGGATCGACGCTGCAAGAGGCAGGCCCCGAGCAGTTGCTGCCAAAGCTTGATTCGCAGGGGACGCCGATACATAGCTCGGTGCCGAAGTACGGAGCAGTCGGGGAGGAAACGGACGACGAGTTCCGGACGTACAACCGATGGAATTTCTACCTCTCGCGCGCAAAGCAGGTGACGTATTGTTACGCCGACATCGTCCGTGTCAAGCTAGGGCTTCCTGAGACGACGTCCATGCCGACATCGAATACGGGTCGGAGCGTTACGATGTCGACACTGTTCCTGTTCATTGTGTTGTTCTTAATGTGCACCCTCATCATCCACGCTCGGAGGTTTCTCTCGGACTGGTGGGCCGTCATCTTCATGATCATCCTCTGCATCCTCCTTCTCGGAACCATCATCAACATCATCCGATTGCCGCAGAATCCGGAACGTCTGAAGTTCATGGCTCCCGGAGTGCCCTTCTTGCCTATCTGCGCCATGTTTGTTAATGTCTATCTCATGTTAAAACTATCGTATCTAACCTGGATCCGGTTTGCAATCTGGCTTATTGCAGGTGAGGTTAAAATTCTACCCCCCCCCCTTCAATACAACCCCACAAATGATTGTTCAAAGAGAAAAAGTGTTAACACTCGCAAACTAGATTTAGACCTATATTGGAAATATGGTGGTAAGAAATCAAACAAGGCCGGAGTGATGAAGAATTAATAGTTTGTCAGGACTTGGAAGACTTTAGTGAGCCGAAATAGCTTCCTTGCAACGACATGGTTATTGAATGTCACATCCCAGAACTGTGCGCGCGAAAAAACCCCTCAGTTTGTATTCAGCTCAGAAACTTCCATGCAAGATATTGAATCACGAATTCTGCAATCCTGATAGATTTCTTGTAACCATGCAAACTATTTAACCACGCAAATGAATAACAGAAAATGTAATCTCAGTAATCATTAGATGGAATAGCTTCTTTGAAGAAAAATGAATCCATAATTAATTACGAGACCTAAATTGACCAGCTGCATTCATGTATTTTTCTCAAATTTTCCCCAAGTTTTAAGACGATCCATTTGTTCAGCATTATTTGATCTTTCTTTCCATTTTTGAATTTTATTTGCAGGTCTTTTAATTTATTTTGGATATGGTATTTGGAATAGTAATATAGAGGCAAGGTTTCACGATACAACCAGAAAAGGCAAAGATGGAAAAGAGGCGATTCTAATGGATACAAATGAAGTAAATGTAAGTATTAACTACCAACTTTTCTCTTAAGGGTGTTTCGCCATGAGGAACAAATGCTTACGAATCTTGCGATGCTTGGATTCGTCAATTTTTGGAGGGTATCAGACGCTTACAAACGTTTTTGTTTGTTATCAAGGGACTGTTAGTATGTTCTCAAACGTTCAACGTGTCTTTATCTCAGTGAGGCCACGTGAGCACTTCGTCGTCGCTAGCATTTGCGAATCAAGACAAACCTCAGCGACATAGGTTTACAACCGGTTACAAAGTCTTACGGTGCCACGCGCGTAAAACATTCCCCTGGTATAGACTTGTGTGTTAAAATGGCACTTAAAAAAATTCATAAAAAATAAACGTAAAATTACAGGGTCGAATGTTTGCTACCATTGGATAGGATATATATCTGACATTCTATCGTATCAAAGGGTATCGTAGCCAACTCATTTTAAAAATAAATCACCATTTATGAAGATAACTATGATGGGATCATTTTTTATCAACTAAAACATTAAAATAGCCCTAATTCTTCCGCCAGTCGAAAAATGGTTCCAAAGTCGTTGATGCATGTATATCTTCCCAATTTAAGCAAAGGAAGTTCATGCAGTAGTTACCATTTCTACAATCAGTGTTAGATTTTCAATTATATTTATACACTTTTGTCAATCAGCAATATCAAATTGAAAAAAAATCGAATGGGTTACATCAAACGAAAATCTTTAGCCTTCCTGTTGAAATTAGGCTCATGGAACCTATAGACTGTTTTGCAGTAAGGATCTCAAGCCGGTAGGTGGCGCTCATTAGCGTACCTAAGGGGGGGGGGCAGAGGACAGACTGTCACCCTGACGAGTCACAAGCACAAAAAAGGAAGCGAAAAACAGCAAAATTAAAATTTTGTAATGTAAAAATGTAATGAAAACAGACGTGTGCACTCTCTTTTGAACTTAAAGATCTTTTTTTTTTTCTTGTCAAATTTTTTTCGCGGATGAAATATACTACGAAAAAAATGCCCCCTTTTGGAAAATCCTGGGTACGCCGCGGGAGAAGGAAGGAGGCGGCTCTAGGAACTTTGGATTAATTAAATACGTAGTGTTATGCTTAGAGAATAGTTTGTGTATGGGAGGGGTGTGTCTCTACATTTTCTATTCATGTTGGGGGTGGGATTGGAGCTTAAACCATTTTTAAAACCACCGGCTTATATTATAACGGGCTTGTGTGGTTTATTCTTCGCCTCTCTGTCTTCCATTTTTTTATTCAGATGCCAACGGCACCCGTACTTATCCCAGCCCACTCAACCTCAGAGCCCTCCAAGCCAGAGGATAGTATACCAGCCCCAGCTTCTTCTTCCGATGAATTCGAGACGCCTTAAAAAACCATGTCTGAATGAATATCATTTACTACCACGATAATCGATGCATTCCCTAAGCGGTGTTCAGACTAGAGTTGATAAACCATTTTTAAGACAACCATAGCCGTATATTTCACAAATTTAGCTCAGTGGGCGTCGTGATTCTTCATAACATACAAATCAGTCATGTCAGAAATATATATATCATTCACATCAACAATAATGAAATTAGAAGTACATACATCTGAGCTGGTTTTTTTGTATCAAATTGTGTTCTCACTTAAGAAAAACGGTACAATTTCCCCCTTGAAATCCAGCATCACCGCACATCAGGTATGTTGCGGCGTATCAGCTATTTATAGGACGTTTACGGTATCTAGTCTGAACGACCCCTTTATCGAGTTTCTACATGTATTCGAATATCATGCATGTATTTACGTCTCTGTGTATCTAAGACCCCTCTTTCAAGTGTAAATGGTTATGCGGCCAAATTAAACCTTGCTTCGAAGTCATGTTATGATAGTATGTTTAAAGGAAGACATCTTACTTAAAAAAGACATGACTTTTATGGTTGGTGTTCCACCACAGATCAAAAGCATTGATATACATGTATTAGTGAAAGTACCAATTTAACGGTAATCTTCGCCTAAATGAATAGTGCGAATTATAACTTGACCAAAATGCTGTTTTACTTAAGAATATGATTATTCAATGTGGTATTGTAGTTTGATATGTGTTTTTAGTACCTGGATATCCAGATGAAAATCTGCTGTTATTTTTTGTAGATAACGCCGTTCTCTTCTTACTTGATAAACTCTGATCATAAAATGATTGAGCGATTGGAGGGCTGAAAAGGGGGAGGTGTGTTTTTTTTTTAAATTGGTCATATTTTGTATTTTTGTTCGAATAAACATTTCCTGATTGCCGTCCATATTTTGATTAAAAATAACATTATCTAACTTATGAAATATAGCAAATTTGCATCAAAAAGATAAACGATGTGGAATTATGGTAGAAAAACCGATAAAAATGATACGGAATAGATATTGCTAATTGTTATCCAATTGTTATTGAGTTCATGGATCTATTTATTCGTAATAATGTAAAATTATTTTATGATGATAACCTTCGAGCTAGTTTTATCCGGGCGATGTGTAGCCTGACTTTATACAGACTTTGAGAATAAAAGTGAACGTTATGTAAAAATTGATTCTGTTGAAATCAAACATTCGAACATATTATGGTAAAAGTAAGGCGATTATCAAACAGATAACAAAAATAAATTGTTGACGATGCATTTTTACTTCCTTCAAGCGCGTTACGGCGACCGCGATCCGATTGTGGAATAAAACGTAGTAGAATTCGAATATTGAAACATGGAATATCTCACTGTGTAATGTTATAAATCATCGTACGAATACCTATGTTCAGATATGTGACTATGCTATCATCCTTATTAGACTAAAAACGAATTTAATATCTAGTCGTGATGACGTCCTAGCAGTTCGATTGGCTCCAATTTGAAACTAATTATTGTCCTTTACTCCAAAATAAAGGCTTGGAATCTTTCAAAATCGTTATATTCTTTCAATTAAATTTAACCTCAAATGAAATAATATTTTCCATTCACATTTTCAGAAAATGAGTAAAATGCGATTTGTTCCAAAATTGGATCGTGAACCAGTCGTAAGGTGGCCTTTACTAGATATTCAATTCTCAATTTGCTTAATCAAATCAGCTTTGTTCCCATCGCTAATTCCCCAAATACCCTGTCTAGCTCTTTATACACTCTGACATTCCTCCAAAAACCCTTTTCATGTGATAAATGATTCTAATGTGTTATAGCAGTTTATGTTTTGGTAGGCATAGTATATTTTTAATTTGTTATATCTTTTTATGTGTATATAATGAAGAGTATCTATAGAAAGAAAGGTGGCACAGCCTATAACAATGTGAAAGTAAAATTTTCAAGTGCAATGTATGGATATATTTATGTGACTTGTAAATACAGAGATGGTCCTGTCGAAAAGTTTGGTTTTAGAGAAGAGGTTGTATATCGAATGGTGTAAATTTTAAAATGGCAGCAGATTATAACACTCTTCCTTTTACACTCTAAACAAGATTAAAAATTTGCCAGATAATGGGTAGAAAGGCAAGCTTGTTTGCTATGTATTCCCCCCCCATATTGGGCAAAATGCAAGTTTGAAGGGTAAATTTGAACGCAACATTGCGTAAAATTTACGTAGTATTTGGAATCATTTACACATCAAGCATATATGTTCCCATTTTACCCAATATTTTGTAAACTTTTTTTTAGAGTGTAACAATGCTTGGAGTAATTGCCATTGTTTATTGTACAATGCCTTACTTCTGAGCTAGTTGTTCGAAAGCAAATGGGAGGCCGAATGTGCAATACTCGTTGCGATATACCGTTTTGTCGGTAAAACCCCCACCCCCCTCAAAACCTTTCATGTTCAGATTTATCTTTTTCTTTTTTTTTACTTGGAGAGGTGATTTTTTGTATGCCTATCCGTCGATATAATCCTGTTTACTCAGATGGTTTTTTTACACTGCAAAAAACGCCACTGTTAATTTAACATCAGCCTGGTATCTATATCGCAAAACACCATACATAAGTGTTGAAAACACACACCACTTAAGAATCAAACCGATATTGGTTCAACACTAATCGATGTTGCTTAAAGTGATTAGTTAACATTGGTTTGACTTTTTAAAAATCAGAGCTAGAAGGTCACACTTGTCACCTGTGTCTGTGATATGTTACAAAAATGAAGCCCAGAAAAAATTGCGTTCGAAAATAATTATTTAGTGCTTCCTAAATTGAAATAAAAAGTGACCGGAAACAGCATCTTAATTTCATCCCATACACTTATGTGTACTATTTAGGTGTCTATAAGACGCCTATTTACAAAATCGGGGTTTGCCTTGTAGTTTTAGCTTTTCATTCTCATTAATGGTTGTTTTCAGGGTTTATAAGTTCTAATACATGCACTTGTTCACATGTTTCATCTTGGTTTTTGAGAATTTTTTGAATCGGTTGCTCACAAAGTCAAACAATACCTTTAAATGCCAAATTGGTATAAACCTAACGCAAACCGGTGTTGTTTCAACACCTCTCTGGTGTGGACCGATATATATAGATACCAGGCTGGTGTTACATTAACACCGGCTTTTTTTTAGTGTAATACAGTCATGTACACATGCACGGATCTTGGCGATTATTCTATTCCATAAGTAATGGTGATATCGTTACTAAGGTTACAATAAAGAAAATAATATTTCAATATGCCACAGACATTCTCTTATATAACCCTTATACAAGTATATATAATTTGAATTGAACATTATTCCCAAAACTTCTTAGACAAGCCATTGGTTAATTAGATATCGTTACATTCTCATCATTGCGTCATCTACGTCGAGTTTTCCTGCCATTTTGATTTTCGCCATTCTAACTAATCCTGTTGGAATATACTGATCTTGTTTCAGTTGTTGAGATAGAGAACGATTATAAGACTGAGCATAGAGTTTATCGTACAATTAATAGTGTACAGTGAATTAAAAGTATTATATATCATAGATGATTATTTAGCAGATTATTTTATGTGTAGCTGATTATCGTTGATAAATGTCAGATGTTTATTTATTTGTCGCAATAAAAATGAAAAAAAAAACGAAATCCTTTCTCTCAGAAGTCTCACTATAAAAAGTGTGTTCTCAGTCAGACAGATTATGATTTAGTGTGCTTATTAGGAACAGTTTCTAACAATGTTAATAACAATATTGTATCATATACATTATGCACGTATGAAGAAAATATCCCGGAAAATATTAAAACTTTGAAAAGAGCAATATAAAATTAATTAATAATGAAATCTTAGAATTCATCGAGATAGACACAATAACAAGATAAATCGACACAAGGTTTTATTATTTGATTTTGATTTAATTCTGACATAAAATACGTAATTGTGACGGCACCGTATACGCATAAGACATAATCATCATGATAGGAACCATAACAAGGAAATGTTTTTGTTTACATAATATCACAAACAATTCAGATTGAAAATAACTGGTAACGTTTCAAATACGTATTTGCCATGTGGTTTGAACCTAAAAAGGAGTAGATATTTGTGTCTTCTTGTGGGCGCGTCGTGGTCTAGTGGTTCTTACTCTTGTTTTTCAAACAAGAGTGTCGTGTATTCGAATCCCGGCCAAAGTCAAGCAAGAAATCTATCCACATAGTGCTGCAATCGACCAGATGAGGTTTACCAGTTAGGAGTGATTCCTTGAATGCACTAAACGCTGTCGATAAAGCGGTAGCTCGAGCTAAGACCGGGCTAATGATAATTGCGCTTTGCGTCCTCTGGCAAAAAAATGCTCCAACTGTTATTATCATGAATATTTTTACAATTATTTATTATTATTATTATTGGTAATATTGTTATTATTACATGTTATGAATAGTCTCTTTTAAGGAAATCAAGCGACATGGATCGCCGCGGTCCTTTTGCCATTTATGGTCCTTTCCAATAGCGAACGAGGCCCAATAACAAGAACCAGGCAATCACATTGATGGAGAAAATGAATACATTACACGATATTTTATATTCATAATAAAAAAAAACACATCGAGAATATTGACCATCTCTACTATGTACCATAAAATTTAAAGAAAAATACAAAGCATCACCAAATGAAGACAGTTGCGTACATGTACGTTACTTTACATAACCAGTTCCCAATTACATAACCAGTTCCCAAAACAACCATTTCGAATTATATCATAAAATATTCATCAGTAAATTCATTTGTTAAATCATAGATTCATTGATTATAGATCAGAGTTTAATTATGTATGTCTTATTTCAATATCTTATATTTTTATCAACTATTGTTTGTGTTTTGTATCTTTGTAAATTGTACGCAATTCAGCCGTAAGGCTGCTATGTGCAATGTTTTTTATTATACCGAAATAAAATAAATAAATATATGTTCATTTGTGATGTCGATAAAGGCTAATACCGCGCACCACACGACTGGTCCCCAATCCGATTTTGGAACAAATCTAATTTTTCTCACTTTCTGAAAAATGTGAATGAAAAGTAACTTTTATTTGAGGTTCAAATCAATTGAAAGAATGCTGATATAACCATTTGTTATGATTGGAAGCCATTATTTTGGAGTAAAGGACAAATGAATTTCAAATCGTAGCCAGTCGTAGGACTGCTATGACGTAATGGTGACTTTATTAAATTGGCTTTTATCCTAATACGGATGATAGCAATCATACCACAGGCACATATTTGTACAAAGGTATTCGTAAGATGATGGTCACATTTGCTCTACGGCGGCCGTACGGCGAGTCGGAAACAGTCGTTTTATTCATTTTTATTATAACCACCGACATGTAGCTGGTACAAAAAATGTTAAAACGGCTGGTTTCGACTCGCCGTACGGCCGTCGTAGAACAAATGTGACCAAGGTATAAGATGATTGAACGCATTACACAATCAGATATTGGGTGCGCCGTGGTCTGTGGTTCTGACTCTCGCCTTCGAAATAGAGGGTCGTGGGTTCGAATCGTTGCCATGGCGTGTTTTCCTTCAGCAAGACATTTATCCACACTGCTGCACGCGACCCAGGTGAGGTGAATGGGGACCCGGCAAGAGTAATTGCTTGCATGCACTGAGCGCCGGTGATGGTAGCTCGAGCTAATGTCGGGGTAATAGTAACAGTGCTTTGAATCCTCTGGCAAAAAGCGCTTTATAAATCCAGTTATTAATATTATTATTATCTTTATTATTCATGTCTCAATATTAGCATCAAATTCTATTACGTTATATTCCAAAATCGGATCGCAGACCAATCGCGCGGTGTGCGATGGCCTTAAAGCACCTCCCTTTTCCCTTTCGCGAGGAAGGGGGGGGGGGGGGGCGCAAGATGTTACAGAAAATGATACCAGACATTATGCACATCTCACTTTAGTATTGGATTACAGTTTTAACAATTGTTGATGAAGAGGCCTATAATTCATCAACTCAATTCCTGAGGTAAGATGTTGATACAAGCATTATCATGTCTTACTTTTATTTTGCTACATTAAGATCGCTACACGTGTATATTTATCTTTTCACATCCACTGACATACACCACTCCTTGAAAGGCATATTGATTTTATAGTGCTATGCAATACATCACAATTAGTTACTTTTAGAAAAATAGCAACAATCATCATTTTTTTCTACAAAAGCATCAACAGACATTTACATGCATATTACCTAGTATTACCACTCTATTAGAAAATAATTTTGTAAACTATTCTCTTTACATTTGTTTAATAATACTTATATGTATCATATTATCTGCTAGAAATAACTTTTGTTTCATAAAATTTACATGTTTTTCATCTTTAATATTTCAACCTTTTTGTAAATCGTAATACTAGTATTAGTTGTCTTCAATTACTTCTTAATAAACACATAATTACACATATAATATTTATTAAAACTATACATTGCACAGATTTATCTGAAGTAAGTACTAAATCGTCAACATTTTCATTCCTCAGTACACATAATTTCAGCTATGAACTTTCGTTTCTATATACATTTTAATAACAACCACGATATCAAGGGCAATTTTGAAATATAACATCTATTAACGCATGGTGCTATGCCACGTGACTTTAAAGGCCGTGGTATGACGAAAAGTCATGACTAAATTTGACGCACAATATTCAAGAACAGCCTATTATACCTAAATATCTTAACCCAGAAAACTAAGGTCATTATATCTTCTTATCACTATCCACAATTGGTACCAATTAACCTGTATAATTGCTTATTTAAAAGGTACGAGTGAGTACTCTTGGTACAAAAAAAAAACAGGTGCACCTTTGCACCCCTTTATTCACATAGGGTGCAGGATTGCACCCTCAAGGTGCTGCATCCGTTGCAGAACTTAACCATCAGTCAAGTCGCATCAACGAAATCGACACTAAACAGACCCACAGTATAATAAACTCCCGATTCGTCTATTGCCATCCCGTCCACTCATAACATTGTCTATTGTAGCCTAATGCCATTCCTTCCATCAACATTTCGTCTAACAACCATTTGGTCCAATCATCACTTCGTCTCATCACCAGTTCGTCTATGACCATTTCGACTAATAACCAGTTGGTCTAACACACATTTTCTTTTCATTCATTTTGCCCAATTAACACTTATCCTACCAGAACAAATGGTTTATGGAGTAAATGGCGATTGGACCAACTGGTTATTAGACGAAATGGGAAGTGGAAGAAATGGCGATTGGACCAATTGGATAGTGGACGAATTGATGATAGACCAAATGATAGTAGACGAGTTTCTGTTTCATGTTTCTTTTCATGGTAACTCCCATAGGAACTCGGCGGGACAGCGTCTTGCTGGCAAACGCCAAGCTGGTATATGAGATAATACGGAGGATTCAAGAACGTAGAAAACGTATTGTCAAAAGCCCTTCATGACAATGAGCAACCAATGAGTCTTTGTCGAAACTTGGTAAATCAAAACAGCGGTATCATCATGGACTCTGAACAAACACATACAGTACATGTTTCGTCACTTCAGCATCTAATGTGGAGCGTTGTGGCCCAGTGGATTAGTCTTCGGACTTTGAAACAGAGGGTCGTGGGTTCGAATCCCAGCCATGGCGTAATTTCCTTCAGCAAGAGACTGATCCACAATGTGCTGCACTCAACCCAGGTGTGGTAAATGGATTAATTCCTTAAGAAGCTGTGTGCGCTATGAACGCCTAGCTTAGCCGGGTAATACAGGAGCGCCTTGAGCACCTAACAGGGTGGATATGTGCGCAATATAAATACCCTATATTTTTATTAATATTATGATGGTCCTGGTTCATCAATTTTCGACAAAGACCTCTCAGCTGTCCATTGTGATTTGAGTTGCCTTTTTCAAAGGAATTGATGCGTTGGAGAAAGCACCTGCGTAGTCATGGCGAAAATACGCAAGTAACGGACTGAACGAAGGGTGGGTTTATAGCACCTACATAATTCACGGTGGAGCACTTTTGGAAGCAAAATTGATTGCAAATGAACTGTCTGCTCAAGTTTCTCCTAACATGAACAAAATATTGAAAACTTGGTTAAACCTCATCAAGAATGCCAAGGAAGAATATTGCACCGTGAAAAATAAAATCATATCATTTACATATAACAAGGCTTCCTGGTTCGTATCGGAATGGTTCAAAAACGTAAGTGCAATCCATGTAACACGTAAGTACACGTACGCTACTTGTCTCTATTATCTATATCTGTTTCTTTTATCTATATGATAGACATGTGCATCTGGCCAAAACAGTCTTTACAAATTCAGTAAGTATTTGCAGAGGTATACCTCAATTATCTTAAAACCTAGAATTCTGATTGAAGTACATTAAAAAAATCACGAAGAGGACTCGGTTACTTAAAGCTGGTATAGGGTTACACCAAAACCGAACTCCCCCAGATATTCGGACCGATTATGCCCGAGTACGGCCTGATTCGGATGGATTCGGAACCTATTCGACTCTGATTCAGGGAACTCCCCGAATAGAGAGGAATGTGTCTGTGGTCCGGAATAGGTCCCAATTCAGCGAAGAATCGTCAAGAATAGACTCAAATCAATTTTGGCCCTCCTAAATAGTAACAAGAATCGAGCCGAAGTTGGCCTGAACCGAGCCAAATGTTAACCGATTGCTCCGATTACAGCCGGATGACGACCCGAACAATGACCAAATCGGAACGAATGTGGCCAAATGCACCGAGTTTGGACTGTTACGCCCCGAATGTGCCGAATAGATCCGAATTTGCCCAAAATACTCCGAATGCCTCCCCTAGTCCAACGGAATGTCAAATTTTAGATTTTGCATTTTTTAGGGGGGGGGGTTTCGGCTGGCTTTGAATATTTCAAAACGGACCAATTTCCTCGAAGAATGTTTCTGAATCCCTCCCGTATTTTGGTAGTTTCTCGCATTCGCGGAAGGAGAACAGAATACTCCCGAAAGCACCAAAATACGTGTATTCGGATGGATTCGCAGTTGATTCGGTTCCGATGTAATCATAGCTTTAAGGCCTAGTTACACCGAAACCGAATCAGCTGCGAATCCATCCTAATACACGTATTTGGGTTGTTTCGGGAGTATTCTGTTCTCCATTCGCGAATGAGAGAAAATTCGAGAAGGATTCGGGAACATTCGAATCCATCGAAACCATCCTAATTAGGCCAATTTCGGCGAGAATCGGTCCGATTTTATTCGGGAGAATTAGGTTTTGGTGCAACCCTGGATTTAAGGAATGATCATGGACTGTGATTTTACGACCGATCATACACAATATTACTAAAGCAATTAATCGTATAAATCAGACACACGATCAATCACGAAGCTCTATGTTACCGGGGCCACGATATAAGTTTTGAATCGAGCGGAAATCATAAACAAAGAGGAAAAGGGAAAGGGGAGAAGGAAATAAACCAGGGAAAGTTAAATAAAGGATGAGACAAATAGTGATCAATGACAAGGTTGGTGGCATAATGGTCGTGGTTGAAAGGACATGGGTCTCGTCTTTACAAAGAATTATAATTGATCCGATCAACCTCAACTATGGAAGGCCATCAGCGACGCCAACATGATTATAAAGTACATGTTTATTTCATTTTTTTTCTAGATGATGGTGGATACTCATACATTCACCGTTGCCTTGACAATTGAGTTTGCTCATGTTTGTTTACAAAAGACGTTGTGAAGGAAACAAAATTGTGGCAATGATGGATTTCCATAAAGTTCAGGTTGATCGGATCAGTTGCAAATCTTTTTCAGATGGGACCCTGGAATATTAAGGAAAAATGTAAATGGAGAAGGAACACAGAGACTTGGAGAACGCGAAATAGGAGGAGAGAAAAAGAGAAAGGGGAATGTGAAAGAAAGGGAGAGAGAGGAGATACTAAAAGGTGAAAACTATCAGGGGACACCATAAAGTGACGAAGGAATAATACGGTATATTCTACGCTTTACGTATAAGGCGACGGCGACACTATACTCGACCGGCAAGCCTCTGTAACAAGCCACATCTGGATAGCCTAAGGCTGTTCTTGACTCTCTTGTTCAGTTCGCTGTCGGTTGGGTTCCTTCGAGGCATCGTAGAGTGAGATCTCATCCGCTTCGGACTCGTCTAAACCTTGATGAGGCCTCTCCTGACCGGTCTCTTCGACACTATGGCGCACACCGTAACCGAAGTAGATGATGAAGCCTGAATAATGGGGTTTTGCAAAAAGGGGGAGATGACATCGCAATATCAGAAACATGACTATGATGGACTGTTTAATTTTTTATAGGTTGGATATTCAGTAAGAAAATGATTCCATAAATTTGGTATAATTCTCAGGACGTTTGCAATTGTGACATTGAAGATTATATTGCAGGATTAAAAAATCAGTATGCCGGACCCTAAATTTGCTAATTGGGTGAATCTCCAGTGGGATTTATGAACTGCAAGAAGAGAAGGACTATAGGTTTGCTCTGAAAATTGTGTCTATATTCATTTAACAGGAAGTTTTGTATCCCGCAGTTCCCTGTTATTGAAATTGATTTTATACAAATTGTACAAGATGAAAGCAAATCATTCTCACCTATAGCAAGCCAGACTACGAATCGTATCCATGTTGCTTTAGAGAGCTTGAACATCAAGAATATATTGAAGAATGCCGAAAGAATTGGTAAATAAGGAACAAAGGGTGTGCGAAAATAGAGCTCCATTTTATTCTGAGGCTGCTTCTCTATAACCACCAATAGCACCATGACGATACCGATGAGTAGGACTAATAGTGTGATTGCCCACCAGGCACCTTCTAGGACACCCGTTTCACCTAGAACTAAAACACCACTGAGGAAGAAAAAGTCGACGCATATTATGGAGACACAAATTATGACGCTTCTGTAGGTCGCTCTTGTTGGCTCTTTTGGAAGTTTGTTCTGGCTACTGGTTGCAGAACCACCTTCTTTTGATTGATCATCTATCAATTGCTTCGTCATGCTCTGGTCAATTTTCCCGGAAGGTTCTGCGGACGTGGCTGCTGCTTTTGGGTCAGGCCCCGTAGCGCCCTCTGCGTCGTGAATTATGTCGAATTCCTCGCTATTGGGCGATAGGTTTGTGTATGTCTTGTGCTTCCCCTCTCCGACGAGGCCAACAAGAGCGGTCTCCTCTGCCGGTTTCTTCTTCTTATGCTTTTCTCCGAGTCGTTTGGCTTCTTCCTTATCAAGACCAATGACACCAGGTTTGTATCTCAAGAGAAGAACGCAAATACCCACCAATGTGTAGGACATCAGCGTGCCAATCGACATCATCTCCACCAGCTGCTCAAGGTTAAAGATCAAGGCCATGAGGGCAGTCAACAAACCAGCCGATATAGCAGCATAGATTGGGACATTGGAATGGGGATTGACTTTCGCCAGGAACTTGAAGATGACACCGTCTCTGGCCATTGCGAAGATGATTCGAGGAAGCGGGAAGATGGAACCCATCATGGATGTTGACAGGGACACCAGGGACCCTACTGACACGACGTACTTGGCAAAAGGGAGTCCGCGCTGCTGGAAGACTACTGCTAGTGGAGCGAATTCGGCAAGGTCGTCGTAACGGACCATCAGGGTCATGACTGCGGACACACTGACGTAGGCAATCAGGCAGATGATCAGCGTTAGCATGATTGAGAATGGGATAGCCTTGCTGGGGTTGCGAGCTTCCTCGCCTGATGTGGCTATGACGTCAAAGCCAACAAATGCGTAGAAACATGTAGCCGAACCGGCTAATACCTAAGAAAGAAAGAAAATGGATATAAATGCAACATAACTTCCGATGGTTTGACAATTCTTACAACTTTGAAAAGAGATGTATGCTTGTATGTAATTCAACTGGCAAAAAACGTAAAAATTAACAAAGATCAAAATATAATAAGCAATCGACAAAAGATTGTGTTTGTTACTACATAATTTGCTTTCTTAAAGAAAATTCATAAAGTATTGATGACAAACATATCAGTTAATACGAACCTACAATTTTAGAAAATCAAGAAGTGTTAGCAACACATTTGAAATACCAGTTCATGCAATCTTAGTTATGTTAGTCTTTAGTTGACGTCTACCATTCATTGAATTCTAAACAGTTCAAGAAAGAGTTCATTCAGACGAATGATTGCCACATTTATTGTCATAATAATCAACACTTGAGTATTATCGGAAAGATAGTCAAGGAGGCACGATAGTTTAGTCGGTAGAGCGGAGGTTCCGGATTCTGGTGACCCGGGTTCGATTCCCACTGGGTGTGCTAGTGTCCTTTGGCAAGGCATTAATCCTCATTACCAGGTCCAAGCTCGGAGAGGAACTTAAGCCATCGGATATCTGGTTGCTTGCTTTCTAAGCAATCAGGTAAAAAACACCACCAAAATCGCCTGCGAACCGACTGATGGTATAGACCTAATGTATATGACGCCATAACCTCATAGCGCCCTCCCACAGAGGACATAGGAATACGCGTAAACGGAGATGTCAGTGTTGTGCCATTTGCAGATCACAAACGCATGCAAAGCAATGGCTAAAGCCTGGAAGATGGTGGCGCAATGACGTCAAAACATAAGGTCTATTGGTAAGAAAAGTAATAGAACTTGTCGGTCTGCATGGAGTCGGTTTCACCACTTTGAATGTTATAATGCTAAAGTACCACATACCCCTGAAAATCCAAACGGAAAGAATCCATCTCCCCCAGTCCAGTTCTCCCCTTCCACGTAGAACGCTCCGGCGCCGACGATGAAGACGATGACGATGAGGTTGACGCCGGTGAAACCTAGCATGACGGATGAGGACATCTTCGCACCGAAAGCGATGATGACGGTGACTGCGATCAGGAGACAGAAGGCCAAGAAGTCAGGGTAGTCCCCAAACCAAGAAGAATTAAAGGTACCTGTGGTTTGTAAGAGAGATATAAAGATTTTGAAAAAAATGAAATAAAATATCATTAGTTGTCGCGATTCCCTTATTCTCAAACAAAATGTTATGATATATAACATAACACAATGGCATTACTAAATTTGTATTGTATTGTATAGTTGCGTGAAAGGTGTAAGGGATCTGTTGTATTAGTATAACTCTATGGTTTTAATGAACATTGTAATTAATATGTGGATTTAATAAATAAAATGATGTACACATTAATTTTTACTGGTATTCAAGTGAAGAGCAAATAGTGGGCGTTGTATGAACACGATAAAACTTAAGGCTATGACTAATACCGTAAATCATTCATTTAGTGCGTATACATATATCTATTTCTAATGTATTAATGTTGACAACTTCATTGCGCTTTTTATCTACTTGCTGAATACACTATGAAAGTACATGTATGTTGCATATTTATATCTGCATAAGATCGTTTTGAATGTCTTTTGACGTATGGTGGAAATATGAAAATAAATTGAGAATTAAAAGCAGTGAGAGGGAGAATAAAAAAACCGATCGAAACAAAAATTCAGTTTGGTTTCAGTAATAAGAAGTTATATTGAGTTATCGTTGTGATGTTGGGATATCATTTCGCTTATTTTTATTAAAATTATAAAAGCTAAGGGCTCGAATTAGACATGCTGTAGTCCATCATACATATTTGTTTGAAAGGTCGTCAACAAACAGAATGTCCGCTATGTATCGTCGAGTGTTTTCAAGCAAGTTAGACACGAGAGAGATATATCCCGGGGATATATTCATAATTAATAATTCATATTTCAACCTTCTGATTCAAAAGATTTAGATGGAGTTGATGGTAGCATGTTAGATTGAAGACATGGATAGAACAAGAAAGGGAGAGACGAAGAAAGAGGAGTGAGATAAAAGGAGAGGGAGCGGGAAGATAAGGAGTGAGAGAAGGAGAGAAAGAGGGAGAGGGAGGAGTGAGGGAGGGGATGGGAAGACAATGAGAAAGAGGGAGAGGAGAGAGGGGGAGTTTGGGAGAGAGAGAGAGAGACAGGGGGAAAATGAGAAACGGGAAATATAGAGAATGTGAGATGGAGACAGCAAAATAATAAGGAGAAAGGAGAGGGAGGGAGATAGGTAGTAAGAGAGAGGAAGGAAGAGAGATATTGTAAGAGAGAGAGAGAGGAGGGGAGAGAGATAGTAAAATAGACGGAAGGGGAGAGGGAGAGAGATAGAAAGAGAGAATGGAGAGTGAAAGTGTAGGAGAGGGGGAGAGAGAGTTAGAAAGAGTTTAAGTGAAAGTGGGGGGCTGATACAGAGAGAGTACGTGACGGAGAGGGCAAGGGGAGAGAGAGGAATAAAGAAAGAAGGTGGTGGATGGACGAGGGGGAAATAATGAAAGAAATATGCACTACGCATGCTTCTTGAATGCAAAATGACCAACTCGATCAGAAAAATCAATAAAAAAGAATCCGGTTTTGAATGTCACAGAGTCAGCGATTCGGTTACTTTCATGACATTTTCATTTCACAAATGACTGGCAGGGGTGGATGATAATTATACAAATAAAAAAGTAACTCTGTAAAACCTATTTATATCAAGGGTAAAACTTCAGCCTAGATATGACTTCTCGTAACTAGAGGGTAGACGAGACGGCTACAGATCAACATGAGTAAGGCAGATATGACCTTTTTTCTTTTTGTAAATACACATGCACGAATTTTAAAAAGACTTCACTATAGCATTGCAATGACGACATATAGAGGAGGTCATAGCTTTATCCAAAGCCTATGGCCCGTATTCTGAAGTCGGGTTTAACTTAAGCTCGGGTTTGAAGTTGTGGTTTAACCCTATCTAGGCCGGGGGGGGGCCTCGGAGGCCCCCCCCCCCCTCAACGAATCGCGCAATATTTTCGCCGCGCGAAATTTTTTGACCGCGCCGCTCGCTGACTATTTACTTTCAAGTCTCGCGCAACTTTTGAGACCAACTTTGCGTCACCCGGGTACGTGGTTCCGAAATTACGCAACATTATGTAAGTGCATGTCAGACCAATTGCTCAAAAACGTGATTTCGTGTACAAAGTCAATGCAAATTGTGTTTTCAACCAAAATTCATAAATGTATGATTATTTTTAGTTTTGCTGGTCTAAATGTATTTATTTTATGCTTTTTATGATCACAGAAGAGTCACCAACAAATTTCATTGAAAAAAAAGAAAGAAAAACAAAAGGTCAAAAAACAAAGAAATACATAAGAAATTACAAAAAACAATAAAATACATAAGAAAATTATTTGATATCGCAATTTTTTTCATTTACACTTGCTAAGAACACGACAAAGAGTTTCTATACCAAAAATTAGTACATTTGGAGCTTTATTTAGGGAGTTAGAGGAAAAAGTATGATTTCGCATACTAATTACGCATAAATTAGCATAATCACTTAATAGCGATTCGCATGAAATAAATTACTATACAATCTTGTAGATTATGTCCCAGGCAACCTGCGTGCCAATTTTCGGCGCAATCGCGCGGTCGACGGCCGAGATCTTAGGGGGGGGGCCTGGGAGGCCCCCCCCCCGGCCATATGAACTCCAAATATACCCCGGCCTAGATAGGGTTAAGTATGGAAAGCCAATTGTTACATAAATCACTAACAGTAGAGATATCATACCTCAGCTCATTTGGCTATCAAATCATTCATAATTGTGTAGGAACTATAAATAGATGATTGTCTTCACCATCGATGAATCAGGAAAGAGCAAAGTAAACATAAGAAACACACAACTTAATAAAAGATGTTGATACTTTTGGCTTTACATACTTAAACCACAACTTTAAACCTGAGTTAAGTCAAACCCGACTTTAGAATACGGGCCTATATAGGTCGATCACACCAATTTTGAGGGTGCAAACTTTCCCAGAACCGCCATAAATAATACCCTAAGCTGTTACAATGTAAATCTGACGCGAGAAACTGGCAGTTTGAGATGAGATATGAGAAAGGCCAAATTGCTAGAGGATTTTACAGGTCATTGCCGATGAAAAGCCCGATCCATCATATACATCATTAGGGTATGGCGACAAAAAAATATTGTTGGGGTGCATAGGCATATCACACTCCTGTGTCAGCCATTTCACGTCTGTCATCAAAAAAATTTAGAAAAGAGCAATTCTTTCAAGGTGATAGTGTCCTAGTATCTCCTTTCCTGCGAGCAATCCATAATTTTCATCTTTACCAAAGTAAAACGATCTGTTAATATGACCATGAAAGTATAAAAACTACGATTCAGACTACAAAAAATTCAACCAATTTAAACATGACCACCCCTGCTCCTACACATTGCTATTTTCAACAGAATCTTAGATGTGTATATGCGACAATTCCCCCCTCCGAAACAAATAACAACAACAAACAAACAAAATAGATTAATGAATCAAGAATAAATGAATGAATAGATAAGCTTGTTTCATTTTATTCATTTATGAATTAATAAAGTAATAAATAAATTTTGAATAAGCGGACAGCAATAATTATTTCAGTGGTATTAGCCGTAATATCGATTAACATTGATCTATCAGCTTTATTTAGGTCAGCTTATTTAGAATATGAGACTTCCATGCAGCAAATAAAAGTGGAAATGCTTACCAACGTGAGTTTTGATATGGGTGCTTATGGTCGCATTCAACATGGCATCAAGGTATTCACTCCATGCCTTGCCCACGCTAGCACCAGCGATGATGTTATCCATGATCATGCTCCAACCAATCACGAAAGCGAAAAATTCTCCGATTGTGACGTAAGAGTAGGTGTAGGCGGAACCAGTCTTGGGAACACGGGCGCCAAACTCGGCGTAGCACAACCCTAGAAGTTGAATAGGGAAAATTGGTAAATAATAATAACAACAATAATAATAATAATAAATGAGGCAAAATTATGTAAATAATAGAAAGTGCTACTTCCATTTCATCACTCGAATGCATTAACGATGACATCGACAGAAGGAATATACAGTAAAATGTAAAAGACGGTTAGAAATAAGGGAGGAAGTAAAGAAAAAGTGAAAAGAAATCGAAGAGACGAAGATGACAAAAAAAATTAATCGAAAATATGAAAAAAAGCTGGATAAGCGGAGGAGGAAGAACGAGAAGGAGAAAAAGAAGAAAAGGAAGAAGAAGAAGACAAATAAAAAGACGAAGAAGATGAAGATGAAGACGAAGAAGATAAGTAAGTAGATAAGAAAGAAGGAGAAAGAGGAATAACAAAAATAGATGCACAATAAAATTGATAATCTAGATTAGATGTGAACATGCTAGGTGAACCAATCTACTTTTACAGACATATTAAAACTGACTGATGGCTGATAGTAGAAATTTGACAAATAGGAGTCACGACTTTATTACTAATTTTTGTGTATTCATTTGTCACATTAACCACTTAATACTAAATTTTAATTTCAAAATGCTTTGTAAAAACAGGCATGATAGGCAACGCGCTACCAAGTTCAGCAGATCTTTAAAATTGAGCTCACTACCCATAGATATGGGATAGTTCGAATAATATGAATATAGTTTGAAAGGAATTCGTACTCTCATTTTTCAGTACCCATGGGCGGAAATCCCAGGGGGGGAGGGCAGAGGGGACGCGTCCGCCTACCCAAAATAGTACTATTTTTGGTCTGTTACGATGGAGAAAAATACATCATTCACAATCCAAATAAAACATGTATTTTTGGACTAAATGATCTTACATTTTGGGTGAAAACCTTTTTTGTTTGTTTTTTTTGCTTTTCAAATTGTTTTTGGTTAAAATGACCTTAAGTTTTGGGAGATAACTTTCTTTTTTTTTTTTGGTTGTCAAAGTTTCCCCCTACCTTTTGGGACAGATTTCCGCCCATGTCAGTAGCTGAAATTATGTTCGAATAATAATTTTCAGTTCGTAATAATTAATACAGATAAAGTGCTATCATTGTGCGATCTAACTGGATAAAAAAGGGATGTGAGAGAGAACAAAAATAGAGAGACGAAGAAAAAAAAATGAAGGCGCAAAGAGAGGTAAAAACAAGGGGGAGAGAGAAAAAAAATCGGGATGACTACGGCGAAGACGATTATGATAAAAACAATGAAAATCACAACAAAACGAAACTCGAAGAAGAAAGAAAGCCGAAGAGGAGAGTAACCTAGGAGCAAAATGACTAAATTTAGCAAACCGCCAAGGTTAACATGCCTGTTCCATCTTTCTTTTAATCTAATTCCATATGCATGATTACTCCCGATCTATTCCATCCAGCATTTTCCGTCTTCAGAAAACCAAAATGCCAAGTTATCCCCCGGCATACAATCGCGATCCTGACAAGCGTGACTTTTAGGGATACTGGCCGCTATAAGTTTCTCTTCATATCGCTTTCTCCCACAACTCCTATTTTCCTTGTCAGCTGTCCTGGCAGCCATTTTAATTTCATTATCTTTCCCGAATGTCGCGCATATCAAATCATGTCTCTTGAATTTCATCGGTAATTCATAAAGCGCCATCCAACTTTTCCGAATCACATGACTCTATACCAGAAGCAGATCTAGAGGGGGGTATTTTATTCTATTTCTATGTATTTATTTCATTTATCATTATTATTAATATTATAATTATTATTATCATTATTATTTCTTTTTGGGGGAGGAGGGGGGGGGGGAGTTGGGCGAACAAATGTCACTGAGTCCCTGCCCCCCCCCCCCATCATCAGCTTTTTTGAGGACACGGGCCACCACCGAAGTGACAAGCTAGGCCAGCGTTGCCGATTCTCATCCCCAAAATCACCACATTAAAAAAAAATTGGGGGATTGTTGAAGTCTTTGGGGATGAAAAATGAATATTTGGGAATGAAAATAATATTGAGTTTTAGCTGTTCATAATAAAAGTATTAGGCTAACAGTGCTTATTCCAAGGTCCCCAATTCTTTGTATCTGTGTTGTTAACTGGCCTTACATTGCAGGAAAATGCAACTTAATTTTACAAATTTTCATGGGGATTAATTTTGCAACGACCCCTATACCAAAAAGAGTGGTGTTTTAGATGAAAGAAAACGCCATTTTCACACACAGATTTTCAAAAATTTTCCCTACTGTGGGAGGGGGGTGTGTGTCCCCCCTCGCTCGCTCCGCTCGGGGTGTCCCCCATCGCTCGCTACGCTCCCTCGCATACCACCCCAAACCCCCCTTTATAAAAAGCTGGATCCGCCCCTGTATACCTATCTAAATTCCCAGCTTTTTTTTCATTTATATAATACCATTTTACAATTTACATGATTCGCATTAACATTAAAGCGCTCAATCTTTTAAAGGGTCGAACAACATGACGAATGGTAACTTGTCCTCAAACACAGAATAACCTATTCGCTATTTGAAGGACTCGATGATTTGGCTATTCTCTATCCATTAGTATGTAAATCAAATTCATTTAAAATGACATAATCTATCCCGTAAAACATATTTCATGTCCTTTTCTCCACATAATATACTTTCAGAGTTTACACTCTAAACAGGGGCCTCGGAACATTTTTTTTTTTGGGGGGGGGGCTGACCAGGCAAAAATTTCAACTAGATGGTATTTTTAAGTTTTTAAACACGATATGACGATTATAGGACTGATGACCCCCACCGCCCCTGAACGATTCGCACGATCATTCAGGAACACACAAAGCTACATAGCGACAGCGAAATTTCATGACATTTTTCTTTGAAGTCTCGCACACATTTTGAGACCCTTTTCGCGACATCCTGGTATTAGTACAGCATCGCGACACCACGTGACTTTTAACGAAACAATGTAATGCCAAAATCGCCAATATTGTTACACAATGTGTACAAAGTGTACGGTGGGATATGATGTGGTGATTAATTTTCATTCTAATTGATCTGCTTAACGGATTCAGGGCTTAATGTAGTTTTTAAATGGTCAGTAAGAATTTCTATTAAAAATGAAAATGAATGATAAGAAACAAGACATGAGCGATTCTAGAAACAAAGAAATATATTAGGCTTTAGTGTGATTTAAGATTCAGAACTACCGACTACAAACCGATCTTTTCACAATTCCGTTGGGGGAATGAAATCCTATCCTTGACTGACAGATGAGTCCCTTTAAGTGATTGCATTTATGAAGGATCTCTTCAAGCAGAAGAGGATATTGGCAGACAATGAAGGAAAGCTGAATTGACCTAACTTCATCCTAGCTCTACTCAAGCGAGTATTATTACCAGTCCACGCATATATCACGCTTCAATCATCACACACGCAGAAAGCATAATTACATGAATTTGGAAACATAATTTAAGATAAGCGAAGCAGTATGAGTATTACCATGGGGAAACAGAAACGCGTTGATTTTACGGAGGCCTTTCTCGGAAAAAAATCGTTGACTTAAAACCAATTGAGTGTATATTTGTTTGATAAAGAAATTTAAGATTGTTGCTTATTACATTTTCTCATAGAAATATGAAAGATATAAAAACATTTTTACATTGGAAATGGGTAAATGGGACTATTGAAATGATACAGAATTATAAGTTTTCGATATTAAGCTGCAATCAGCGGCAAATCAATTAATAAACAGTAAAGACATGACAGAGGTGGGGCACATTGGTAGGGGGCAACTTTTCTTCCATAATTCTGTTAGAAGTAAAAACCTCATTCCACCAAACACAACCCCAACCTTCCCCCTGACAACAGGGGGAAATACTTTTTACACATTTTCCTATTGTCTTTTATATCCCCAAAGTGGGGCACAGATCCACCATCACTGGCTGCCCCGTTAATGTCCGTCTACTAACATAAAACTGAATCAGGCCCTAATGGTTGACTTGTTGAAATAATATATGTGAAAAAAAGATAAAGAGATACACACAAATAACATATCTGTGGCGACTTTATATATGCTCATAATTATCTAAGGGTTTCATCATCATTTCTTTTCTTCTTCGATGTAATCTGGCAAATTGAAATAAATAACGTTCGAATTTCCACGAAAAGTGGCACCGTCTTGCATGAACCAAATCTATACCGAGAAAAGACAATTTGTGACTGCAAGGTGTCTAATGCAAAAAAGTGAAGCAAGATCAAACGGTAATCTGACAAATTGATTCGATTTTCGAGTGCTTTCGCTTTAAATTAAGAAAACTCGTCTTCCTCGTGGTATGTACAACTATATAACTGAGGAGTTTCAAGCTCCTTGAGCTAACGAAGCTTGCTCATCTGGTCGGAAGATATTGTCTCAAATGCAATATTGCCGTCGGCAGCAGATGCAGCTACTTTCAATCTCGCTTCAGCTATCTTTCTTTCTCTCTCCATCTCTCCCCCTCTCTCTCTCTCCCTACCCCTCTCCTCTCTGTCTCATCCTTTCTCTTTCTTCCCCGATCTCTCTTTTCTCGCATTCTTTATCTTGGTATATCTCCTCTCAGTTTCAATATTTGTTTTTTTTTCATTTGATTTTATAACCAAACTTTAATATCAATAAGTATAATCATTTTCAAAATTACATAATAGTAAGCAAACATTCCTCAGTATATTGATTACCATAGTAATTAACATACATGTAGTATCATTTTAAGTAAAATAGAAAAAATATACTTGGAAAATTGTATTTTTTAAAACAAAATTGTTGAAAATGTTTATGAACTAAAATTGATGTCTTCCCCTCTCTTCTCTCTAAACTGCCATAACTTCCTTGTTTGAATATATTTTGGTCTCATGTTTTCAGGGTTTGCCAATTGTATCATTTCACATACTCCAACTGTGTTTTACGCATCAGTGACCATTCGTTCAAGAAAAAGCGCCCTCTGATATTTTGAGAATGTATGTCATCTAGAGTTTTCTCTCTATCTCCTCCTGTTTCTTGCTCTCTATTAAATCAGAGGCGTCAATGCATGCACAACGTTCTGAAACGATTGCAGTTCTCGTTCTTGCCTTCTTCTTCTTCCCCAACTCCTTCCCTTTTATTCTTCTTCATTCTCGACAATTGTTGCTTGTTTTATATCTTACCTGCATCTAATGGCGAAATAGTACGTTTTCAGTGAAAACGAGTGCTAAATTGCTGGAATCGAATTTGCCAGATGAGTATTTTCCATCATAAAACAAACAAGAACAAGACTACAACCATCATCATTAGGTTTGCAAATTAAGGCGTTACCCTATAGGCTTAATCTAAAACTCCGATTGTGAGAAATTTCTGTGACACGGATTTTTTACCAATTTTCTTGTGATTTTCTGGAGCGTTATTATTGTGGCCTAGTGGACTAGTCTTCTGACTTTGAAACACAGGGTCGTGGGTTCGAGTCCCAGCCATGGCGTAGCTTCCTTCCGTAAGAAATTCATCAGCATTGCGCAGCACTCAACCCAGGTGAAGTGAATGGGTACCCGGCAGGATTATTTATTTGAATGCCTGAGCGCTGAAAGGCAGCTCGAGCTTATGCCGGGGTAATAATGAAAATAACAACGCGCCTCGGAATAGAATATGTCTCGATAGATGGCGCTATGTAAGTGTCTATTATTATCATTATTATTAGCAAAGTTTAATAATGTTATTATAATACTTTTTGTTTCGAAGGGAAATTCCCTCTTGCAAAGATTAAGAATTTCCATATTAAATAATAAGGACGAATTAGAAAATCATTTTGCCTCTATTTCAGCCAATGCAATCATATTCAGCTCAGGGGCAGGTTGTACAAAGCGGTCGCAATCGGAAGCATCTCCAGAAATCAATCTCAACCTTGATTTTCAACTTGTCAGAACTGAGTATTTGTGTCTTGGCTTGATTTTTCGAAACGCATTTAAACCCAGGTTTGTTTTAAACGACCTCCATAACGCGATATGCGATTAACACCATGTATTTCAAGGATGAATTTGACAGCATATTGAAGATGCCTGACCGAAATTCTGCGAACAATGAATTACGATAGAAACATGATATGTGTATTACCGATTCCACAGCAATCGAATTCCCAATGTTCTCATCTTAAAACCAAGCAGCTAAAACCAAACCTCCCTCCAAATCCAAATAAATACAACGAAATATGTACAGAATCAAGGAGCTTAATCCTTGAAAGAATACATTTCTTTGTGTGTGCGTGTGTGTATGTGGGTGTGTGCGAGGGCGTATGGGTAATATCCAACCAGAAATATTGGGGGGGGGGGGCTCAATGATAATTATCTGAGCCCCCCTCAATATTTCTTTTGGGTGGGGCGCACCCAGCCCCCCGGTTCCTAAGCCTATGTAATATTTCAACAATGAAATTGTCAGGAAACGATTGCAGTGTTTAATATCTTTGCTCTGCATCTATTAATAGGCTGCATGAAATTACTCAATGGTTGATCTTGTGACTGTACTGGTCCGCGCTGGGATGGAATAGTAATGTTTAGACACACTGGATGGCTAAATAATCATGTGACTAGTCCACGCTCGGATGTAATAGTTGAGACGCACGTACTTGATGGTTGATCATGTGACTAGTCCGCACTTGGTTGGAACATAACATAAAAATAAAAAATCGTTTTCTCGCTTAGATGTGGACTTGGTCGATATGAATTTCATATAAATAATGTTTTTAAAGCAGTTTCCTTCCTAGAGATCTGTAAATTTCCCAATTAAAAAGATGTCCTTGTTTTTGTGTTTTAAATCAAAGTCCACGTTTGGATGCGATTGTCTGTAATGGTGTACGTGTGTGCATGTGCGTGTGTTTGTTAGTCTTATAATAAATTTACGTTAGAATGTACACACACAAGGTGGATATTTGAAAAATAATAAATTCTTGTTTAAAGTTTTCCAGAAGAGGAGATCGTTGTTTATCCCCAACTAAACAGACACGAACATGACAGAAATTATGTGCTTTTGTATCTAATAACTCAACTTCAATACCAGGTTGTATTGACGTTTTGTAAGCTCATTTTACCAATTGAAACTAATATAACAAAGTGCAGTATCATTAAATATGATCCTCGAAATTCCCCATACAGTATCAGCGACGCGAACTGAATTCTATTAGTTTACTGGGACGACCAATTTAAAATTAGGCCTATTTTATGGAAATATGTTATTTAAAACATTGCCTGATAAATTTCCATATAAATGCATTATAGTGTATAATATTTAGGCATAAAAAGTTTGAACATATTAGTAATTGTTTTTTATTGTTCTATTGAACCTTGTTACAAAACTTGTTAATTGTTAAAGAAGACAGGAAATAGTGAACGTAATGTTGACGAAATTTAAGAAATGTGGAATCTCCTTTCCTGTAATATACTTCTTAAATTCCTTTCAGTGAAATTGAAAAATGAATAGACCAATCGAATTGTATTGTGTGAATTATATATTTTACCGGTACATAGCTGTATAATTCATGAGGTTTTTTGTCAGTTTATGTTTGTATTTCACTGTTGTTTGCAAATGTTATCACTGGAAGAATCAATAAAACATTACTTCAAAACAAACATGTAAATAATGGTCTCAAATGAAGGCATATAGAGTTCATATTCTCATCAGCACATGTCTTTACCCCCCCCCCAAAAAAAAAATCGTTTCCAAAAGTTGTAACTCCAGATGTATTACATACCCATCAGAAGGTAAATTGCCAATTCGTCTATTGCCATCTCGTCCACTCACCAAATGGTCTACTTTCATTTAGTCTAATGCCATAACGTCCAACAACGTCTGACAGCCTTTTGGTCCAATAACCATTTGGTCAAATTATCACTTCGTCTAACTACCATTTCATCTCATAACCAGCTGGTCTCATGTCCATTCATTTTCATTAATATTGCACAATTAACACCTTAGTCCAATTAGACCTAATGTAATATGGACTAAATGGCTATTGGACCAATTGGTTATTAGACGAAATGGCGAGTGGAAAATTGACAATTAGACAATCTGGATACTGGACGAACTGATAGTAGACCAAATGATAGTAGACGAGATGGCCATAGGACGGATTGGCATTAGGCCAAATGAAAATAAATCAAAATAGTCATTCTAAACAATGTAGATAGCAAGAAAATCCGACAAGCAGTATTACACGTCAGGGGAGTGTAATTTTCATCTGACAAGTTGTCAGATCTGACATCTTTCTCTGATGTTGAGGCTGAGAGGTACTGTTACTATGGTAACTGTCAGATGAAATGGGACTTGTCGGATAAAACGTCCGACAAGTCTCTTTCATGAAACGCCCCCTGGCCATCACATCACACACCGCACACCGTCAATATTATGTGTCTTTTCATAAGTAGGCATACTTTTCTAAAAATGAAGGTCAGATTCTACTTTAAAAGGATCTCCGTGAACAGAATGGGGGATTTCAACCAAATCGAATTCATACACGTTCATTGTATAAATTTCCACCGTCAATTTTGCTCTATTTCCTTTAAAATGCAACGGTGGGCGTTTTGAATTCCTGCCATTCATTCCCATATATCCTACTGGAACGGATTCTATGTGCAAAACGTATATTACAAGTCAGTATGACATTTTATGTGCGAAGGCAATTGTTTAAATCTTTTAAACAACTGTTTATACTTTTCAAAACAGTTTAATAAGTAACTGTGTATGAATTGAGTTGTCTGAAGACAATGGCGTTTTCAGGTATTTACCCTATGTAAGAGTGTACCCTGTTAAGAGCATGATATACATTTAAGAGAATGCTAACAGAGTATTATACTAAGTTATACAATGCAAACCCGTGGCCGCACGCATAATTTTTCCCCTGGGAGACGCCAAAAAATTAAGGAGCTCGAAAGTGAAGGAGCGAAGCGGCCGAGCCTGTCATGGTGGCACTTTTGCATATTCTTACTAAAATGAGATTAAAGGATTGACCAACTGTTATAAGATTATTTACTCCGTCAAATTGGTGGAGATGTTATTCTTCGTATATCATTTAACAGAGCCTGCATGGCAAAAACAACAATAACAAAGTGTAGATGTACTCCGGACCCCGAATATCACATTAGCACATCATTTTGAGAAGCTATTGTGCACCACACATAAAAAGTGAAGTATGAACTTTCTTACACTCTAAAGATCTGTTCACATTAACAGGGGTGAAAATTTTGATCCTTTCTAAAGGGTGCAACTCTGCACCTTCTTTGGTGCAAAATATACCTACCTGCATAAAGAAAGGCGCAAAAAAGCACACTAGAGTATTTGTGCTCCCAAAAGATCTTCCAATGTGACATCTAAGGGTGCAGAATTGAACCTTAGTGTGTATAATATGAAATCACTTAGATTTTCGTCATATTATTTTCAATCCAACGTTATGAGATAGAATAATAGTCTACATCCATAATGATAAAACACATTATGTATTACTTTATGATAATAGTTGCATTCAGGTACGTTGTCAAGGTCTTTATCTACACATTACCACTATACCCTGATGGCGTGTAAAAGCATGGAGCTCTTATACGATGTGGAAGCTATCATATATCTTTTAAAGGGCAAACCATCCTCAAGCACTCTTCGATTCGCTTGCCAGAGAAGCAGGTGGTTTTCCCACCGATGTGATCCACGTGAGAGCGGTCCCAAGGCGAGATTTACACATATTCTTTTCAATTTGTCGACGCCTTCCTCATTGTTATCAATTTTATGACAGAGAATGATGTATTGGGTGAGTTCCGTTCGTGCATTGTAGGGAGATTTTCCATTTTCTTTTGACATTTACACTTAACTTGAGCGTGAAATTACGGCACCATCACATTCTATGAAACTGAGATTTAGTCTTATAAAGGGAATAGGTGATATATAATCATGTAGCAATGACATGTTTTAAATTGTAAAAATTTGTCTAACAATCAGTGGCGTAGAGATGGAAGTGGGGCCTTGGGGCGCTTGCCACCCCCCACCCCTCAAATAAAAAAGAAATCACGAGCAAGAAAATTAAGAGGGAAGGAAAAGGATATAGAGAATGGAGAAATGTGGCTTTATTTTTTTGAATATGGCAAAATCTATCTCGAAATTCTACCCCTTTATTTTTTTTCTCATTACGCTACTGCTAATGTCTTCGTCATTGACATGATAGATATGCCCTGGTTAGCTGATACTTGGCGTTAACAGGGGCCTCAAAACGCGAGAACTGATTACGTGGAAATATGAGATGGAAATGAGATGCCTAAATGCTGAGATGACTTGAAATTATTGATGATCTGACATCACTTCTCATTTCATCGGGATAGACTGCTCTTCATCTCTATCGCCTTCGTATTTCAAATCTCGCATTTCTTTTCTTTCTTTCACCTCTCTTCTTCTTTAACGATCTCTTGTTTAATTTTTTTTATTGAAAGATACTTTCTTTAATTTCTTTCTTTCCTTATTTATTAATTTTTTTATTTCTTGTTCTTTCTTTTTTTTCATTCTCTCTCTTTCTTTCTCTTCTTTCTGTCTTTATTTTTATCTTTCTTTTTGTCTTTTTCTTTATGTTTGCCTTCATTTCTTACTTTGTTTCATTCTTTTCTTTCTTTCTTTCTTTCTTTCTTTCTGTCTTTCTTTCTTTCTTTATGTTTCCCTTCATTTCTCACTTTCTTTCTTTTTTCTGTTTGCCTTCATTTCTATCTTTATTTTTCTTTCTTTCATCCTTCCTTCCTTCTTTCCTTCCTATTTCTTCCCTCCTCCACTCATATTTCCTAGCTTGCTTCTTTCTTTCTCTCTTCATTCCCTCCTCCCTCTCTCATTCTTTATTCGTTCTTTCCCCTTCTTTCTCTGTCTCATTCCAGAGCGACCATCTCATACGGGTCATCTCTTGAGTAGGATGAAGATGAAGAGGCGCGGCTCGCGTTCCCATGGGAACCTCTCATCCACCTCCAAATCTCTTACAAGCATTGCCAACGTAAACACTCAGCGTTAACGAACAGTCCTCCTTCAAAAGCTCTTTAAGAACACTTTTTTGCATCATGAACAAACGTGGTCTTTAAAGGGGTTGGCGGTTAAAAGTAAATATCATAATGCATAATTTATAGTTCCCGCGCGCAACCGTGCTGAACGAGAGAAAGATCATATTTAGAGGCGAGTTTTTGTATTACCATGGAGATGAAAAACCGCGGGCGATATGCATTTTGATTAAATTCATACTTCGTTTCCAAGACTCCTACCATGCCTACACGATCGACAGCAGTACATGGATATCAGTATTATCATATAGAGTCTTCGTTAAAGATTTAGTACAGGGGAAAATGCCCGAAAGCTAAACTTGCTTCTGGCACGCAGGTAGATGAATTCTGGTTTTACTTATTAAACAATCAGATCATCAAACGCATTAATAATGCATCGATTTCGATATACATCTAATTGCTTTGCACATCCAATATTAAATTGTTATCTTCTGATCATTTTGCCCGAGGTCGTTGTCCCTTGATTTAGAGGGGGTACAGGCAGCAGAATCATATTATTTTAGCAGATAGTTATTTCATTTTACATAGAACAAATAAACATCTATGTCGAAAAAAAGGATAGGTAGAAGAAGAAAAAGAAGAGAGGAAGAAGAAAAAGAAGATAAAGAAGAAGAGGAAGAAGAAGCAAAAGAAGAAGGGAAATAGGAAGAGGAGGGGGGGGGGAGGAGGAGAAGAAGAATACATGGTTCTGTCATAATGCTGTTCGTCAGTTACAAATAACTTAATGTACGGCTCGTGAGCCCTTCTTGTGCCAAATTGAATACACCGAATCTATTAGCATTATGAGAGTGCATTTCCTAATACCCTCCTAAAATATTCACAAACAATTGATTTTGCTTTCGCATAATAATAATAATACCATCATGCTTCTATAGAGCATATCACTGCCAAATGCGTCGCTATGCGCTTTATTGGATATTATTTCCCTGGTTTTAGCCTCGCAGCCTCAACAGCGCGATGGAATTTCAAGGAATAAATTCCTGCCAGGTACCCATCTACCTCACCTGGGTTGAGTGCAGCACAATGTGGACGAGTTTCTTGCTGAAGGAAATTACTCCATGGCTGGGATTCGAACCCGCGATCCTCTGTTTCAACGTCCCAAGACTAATCCACTGGGCCACAACGCTCCACAATAATAATTGTTAACAATTGCAGCTGATGGGAAACAAAGTTGTTTCGCAAATATTCAAGTTTGACTATACGCATGGAGGTGCTTGTATTGACGTGAGTTCGCTTTCAGAAAAAAAGGTTCTATACTTTGTCCCGTATTCTAGAGGTTCTAATTTACCTTTGAATCCCTTTTATTTTTGTTCTTGATAAATTCACTTAAGGTGCTTGAGCACGTAAAGAATCCTTATGGGAACCCTTTTTCTCGAGGGTTTCAATTCGCACCACTTTTTTTTCTATTGTGTGTATGGGGAGATTAGGGGTGTGTTCTGTAAAAGTAGAAACTAACCTGATAGCAAAGACACTACGGCGGCAATGACGAAGGAGAGGACGATGGCTGGCCCGGCTACCTCACGAGCGACCTGTCCAGCCAAAACGTAGATACCAGCTCCTAGGGTGCTTCCGACCCCGATGGCTGTCAGATCCCACATACTCAGACATCTCTTCAGTTCGCTCTGACCGATGTCTTCAGTATCCAGCTTCTTGGTCCGGCTGAGACGCTGGAAGCCACCGAGGAAGAACTCCTTCACCCGGGCGGCGTCAATGTCCATCATCTCGGGTGGGATCCAGAAGTGCCTCTGGGTGACGTCGCAGAAAGACCTATCAACCTGAGATCCGTTGAGGTTTGAAGTGTACTTTATTGTGCTTCAGGGATACTGTAGAAGATCTGAATTGGTCAATTCTTCTGACTTTCCTGTGTTGTTTGGAGAAAAAAAAGACTTAGGCTAACCACAAATTGACTTTATTCCAATTTATTTTACAAATTTTGTAGATTGGAAGACGTATTGTAATGAAAAAGAAAAGTATATGCAATTTTGATATTTTAGTTTAATATTCAGATTCAGATTTAGTCCATATTATAATCTTCCATTTAAGTAAACAAGTTCACACCTAGTTACCAATAATGAATATAGCATTTCCATTTATTTGAAAGCAGGATAAAAGAGCATGGCCAATCAAATGCCTTGCTCATGGGCATGGGTGCCGCGGCCGAGGATCTAACCCCGGACTTTCCATGTATAGCCAGGCGCCTTAGAAAATTAAAGAGAAGTACAAAATATGGAGAGTATTTTCCAAATATCTGGAAATTTTCAGCTCTTGACCCCACTTCTTTGAATGTCAAATAGAGGATGGTAGACCTGTGGGGGGGGGGGGTACTCGAGATCATCATTATACATGTACCTGTAAAGGTACGACAGGTAAAGTAGCATCACCGTTCTAAATGTCCCAAATCGCGCCGCAAAGCTCATACATTATGTATCTATATCGTGATACGCGGAAAAGCCCCTGGTCGACCACAGGGACAACCAGTTTTCACCGTTTCGAATCCTCGATTAATGGACTCTGTTGAATTTGCGTAATGATGATGATGGTGGTGAAAGTGGTGATGGTGGTGGTGATATTTGTGATTGTGGCGGGGATGATGATGATGATGATGATAATGATGAATTGTGATGATGATGATGAGGATGATATCAATACAAATGATGATTGATGATGATGATGATGATGATGATAATGATGATGATGATGGTGGTGGTGGTGGTGAGCATAATGACGGTGATGATGACAATGATGATGTGGTGATGAGGATGATAATAATAATAGTAATGATCAAAATGATGATCGGGATGATGGTGGTGTTGACAATGATTATGATTATGTTGGTTGACAGGTGATACTGAAGATGATGACGGCAACGACATTTAAAAGTAATAATAATGCTTTCTGGTAGTGTTGGGTAATGATAGACCTGTGATTTAGTCAGAGGCCCCTAAACTTTATGAGCGACAGACACAGAATGAACAAGGATGTCTTTCAAATTAAAACTTGTTTAACAAAATGTCTTCTTTTTTAGTTAACACACAATACGAACAAATAAAATATGTGGGTTCCCTCGCCTTCAACTTTTCATCCCACCGTTGACCACATGAAAAGACTCTTTTAAATTTGAATTCCATTCCACGTTTACTCTTTAAATAATAGTAATGATACTACTACTACAACTAAGAATAATAAAAATAATAATAAGGGTATATTTACCCAGGGTAGCCACTTCAGTTCCGAAAACTGTTCTCCCAGCGGGCCCTGCTCTTCTTACCCCGGCTAAGCTACACTGTAGGCTACCTATATTCAGGTGCAAACAGCTTTTTTTGAGGAATTCCTTCCTGCCGGTATACCCATTTACCTCACCTGGGTCGAGTGCAGCACACTGTGGACGAATTCCTTGGTAAAGGAATCTACGTCATGGCTGGGATTCGAACCCACGACCCTCTGTTTCCCAGTCCGGAGACTAATATACTAGGCCACAACGCTCCCTTTTCTGTGGTTTACAGCCATATATAATTATGACAGATGTGAAACATGAAAAATTTTAATGAGCATACAAAAAACACATTGATATCACTGACTGTTTACTGGTAGTTTACTTACCGAATATGCAATGGAATAACAGAAGATACTTATTTCTTTATTAGCAGACGATTCGTTTGAAATCAACCGAAGATGAGCAAATAGACACAATTATACGGTGTCGCACTTAAAGGGGGTCATCAGCGATTATCGCCAATTCAGTGTCTTTATCCGTCTCGATGCTTCGCATTAAGCAGAAGAAAATAATGAGCCTTCAAGTTCATGTTCAAATCACGGCCCCATATTGTCAAAAGGAGATCAATGGTCGTATTTATTCATTCCATTTACTCAGAAGTCATCATTTATTGGCCAAATCACGCTCCGTCCTGTGTAACAGCTGTTGGCTCCAGTGATTATGTCCTCAGTGCCGCGCAACATACATATTGGTATACAAGCATAACGTGGTGACTGGCATCAACGCTTGAAAACACACAAAAGTAGATCAAGGATTTATGGAAATAAGCTGTGGCATTACAGGAGGATGTTTTCCCTCAAAATAACAACAAAAGCGATCCGAAAAGTAGTCAAACGACTGCACAATATGGTATAATCACCCCACCATAATGCGCGTGCGCTTGAATTGGATACAGTGCAGTACAGTACAGTACACATATATACAGACGAGCGGCGGCGGTGGAGGAAAAAGGGAGTTCACTCTCTGACTGTGACATCGTATGGCGTACGCTAGCAGACGATATATTATACTTTTTCCGCTCAGTTGTCCGATTCTGGATTTTCAATGACAGCGATTTCATTCGATAAAGCGTTCGATTCCACCTGTGTGAGCTGTGCGGGCATACAAATCTGGTTTCAAAGGATATCTGTTGCGCATAAGCGGCATTAATCTTCACGCAAAAATAGCAGTATATCAGTTCTACGGGTATATTGCTAAATATGAAATACCACTGACGGTGATTTACGTGTTTTATGCTAACAGACACGGTCGAGCAACTTACCGTATGGATGGATTGACGGGTGCAGCCTCAATAAGAATAGACAGGTTCTCCGTGTGGACGTGAACAAGCCGATTTAAAGGTCAAACTTGGAAGAGTTAATCGAAAAGGCAACACGCTAATTTGAAGGACCTGTGCCCCCCCCCCCCTCTCTCTCATCAGTAGATCTGGCAAATCTAGTCAAATACAATCAGAAGCTAAAATTCCGCCCATCACTTAATTTCCTTTCATTACACAAAGATGAAATGCATCATACAAATTTTATTCTTTCCTGCACAGAAAAAATATCTTGAAAGCGTTTTCATTAGATATTTAACTGAAAAGTGACAAGCAATATGAATCCTGGAATCGCTAACCATGAACTGCCAACTTATTTGATTCTTATTTAAGGACGCAGTGTTTACACGGCCCATAAAGCAACATGATAAAGGCAAAAATTGTATTTAGATTTAGATTTATTTATTTCCGCTCAACAATTTTTTCAAAATATAATCAAAGTAACAATACATATTCAATATAATAGATAATACAGACAAATCAATGAAATTTCGTAACAAATTTTGAATAAAAATTAAACAAAACTACAATTTGTTGCAGTAATTTTATCAATGAAAAGAAACAAGAAATGAACGGAGGGATCGACTTGCCAAGAAATGCAAAAGCTTGTAGAGAAGGCAAGCCCCTAAACTTAGTTTCAATACTAATTATAAACAAACTATATACAACTATATACAAAAATCGAGACTGACACAGAAGACAAACTTAAAACAAGTAATCCACAAATATCAAAATAAAACGAATAAGCGACAAAAAAATAAGAGAAAGTAGTTCAAATGATAATAATTACAGTGGTAACACACACAAAAAAGGTACTTACAAAATTATAATAGGGAGGGAAAAGTGGCAAAGGAAAGAAAGAGGGAGATAAGGGAGGTGCAAATAAAAAGTGTAAATGAAAAGTTGAACATGGCAGGTGCACAGGTCGTAATGTATTGTATCATGTTGTAGTGTTGTTGTTTTTTTTATAAGTAAAGTTTGACAAATTTATCTCCGTTTCTATTGTGTATTGACGCAGTATATTATGTGACGCGATTTTTATAACAGTTACCGAATTGGGGCAGGGGTATAATTACATAATTACAATTTCTGTATCCCCATTTCCATTAACAACATCAAAATGTATCAAAAATATCTTAATTTTCACCCTGACAAAAGGTATATTAAAACATAGCAGAAGAAATATGAAAAAAAATTATTTCACATAAAAAGCAAATTACAATACTTGTTATACTAATCAGTAATATCACATGATGTGGGGGGATAGAAGCTTAACTGCTTGAGACTCCCGTAGTAAGACAATGAAAACAATGCTCATTGCTATGTAAATGGTACACATCAAATCGTAAAAATTATCATATAGCAGAAAACAATAACCCAACAGTTCATTTTATTTTATTAGCATATCACAAAGTGGACGGCAATGAGTTATCATGCAAAAGTATTCACGTAAACATTAAACATTAAAACATACTTTCTACTACATGTAGATACAAATTTAGAATGTGTAATTTGATGCATGAATAAATTAAACACATTTCTGCAAAGACACCGCGTTATAATCATCAATCATTCTTTCTACTGGTACATTCATGATGCTTGCACTTCCAAAGGAAATACCCAGTCTATTTGAGAGTACCATACGTTAAGAAGACCGCACAAGATTAAAAACATATTAAAAATATATATAGATATTTACAAAAATAACCACACAGCGAAAGTAAGGGTTTACGCTTTGCGAATATAAGTATTACATTTTGGGGCCGTAGTCAAAATGTGTATTATGGTTACAGGATATCCCAAACGTACACTATTTAAATCCAAAGGACATAATCTCTGATAGAACATGTTGTGTGTCTCTCTGATTCTCTATGACATCAAGGTTCACTCTGTGTTAATCTTCATATGATTTTTATAATTCTTTGTGGCAGACTTGCCAATATCGTAGGAAAACATAAGCTTATTTCAATATATCGATGATAAAATGGAAAGACAGGTACAATGTTTGAAAGGTATGGTCCAGATGTTTTTGAGATGAATAAGTTTGATCCTAATAATTATAATTGGTTGTGTGCAAGCACGTTGCGTGTCATTTATTTGGCGTAACGTGTAGATTACCATCGACCGGTGATGAATGCATGGTCATTAGTAAAATATAATGACCGGTCATTGTTTTGGGATGACGAGGATTCATCAAAATAAATAGGATCTACTTTGCATTCTGATATAAAACTTTTACAGCACATCATTTTGCTCTGGCATTAGAATAATAAGACACACATTGATTTCGTCAAAACGCCTTTGGCTTCGACTCGGGCGAAAAGCTACAAAGGTCCTTCGGTTATGTGAATTATACTAATGCCATCAATGATCATGATTTGTATTATTGTTTTTTTTTTACTAATGCGTGCTGTTTTTTTTATGTATAGTTATACATAGGAAGAAGTGAATTTCATGTTATTTTCGTTAATTTATTGCATGCCTCTATTACCTTAAAGTTGTGAACCCCTCGGTAGACCAGCAGCACCATGATTGATGCTACTGAGTAGGGCCATCCTCCCGTTTTCATATATCAATTCACACATTTCATTTTATATATATCGTTGCTTGTTTTTAAAGGAAATAAACTCATTTCAATTTTTTAAAAAGTTGACATGTTTTACGTGAAACTCTTATTAAGCATAATAATGCCATTTATTGTATGTTTATGAATTAGTTAGCACGAGTGAACGGGCCCACTTGGTCGGCTCTTTAATCCCAGAGATATTTCGAGTCACGATACATTTGAACACGTGTCTGAACACTGGATGTTTCCAGGCGTACACGATTGGGTTGACGCAGCTGTTGAATGCGATGATGGCGACGGTCATGGGACTTACTTCGTGATCGTCAGGTACAAAGAGGATGACGATGGACGGTGTCACACAGAGGAAGAAGAGGACGATGATGATCAGCATATTCGTGGTGATCTTCGATTCGAGCTCCCTCTGGCGTTGTGCGAATTCTCCTTTGACCGATTTTGGCTCGTCGCGGACACCAGGTGCCTTCGAGGTATCTTCAATCGGACTGTTTGTCGCACCGCTCTCAGCACGCTCCTCAGATCCTATGCGACGCAGATGGTGCTTTACGTGTTGGTAGATTCTGACATAGCAGATAACGATCAGGACTAGACACATCGCAAGCCATGCCCCTGCTGTGTACGAGTACGAGTTGCCTTCGACATAGGAGCATATACCTTCGTCCAGTCCAAACTTGGCAAGTCCCGAAGCCGCCAATATGACGTTGAAGCCGGTGACCGAAAATGAAGTGACGCCGATCATGATCACCGTGTTCCTGTGCGTGTATAATCGATTGTAATCCGTTCTAGCCTTGGTTATCATGTAGAATCTGTTGTAGGCTATGAGAGCTAGGATAGTCACGCTCACCCCCATGAAGAGACACATTGCTACCGCCGCAAAGACACATACCCTGTCAAAGGAGACCGATCTACTCAACCCGACAAGTGACACAACCTGCACGGGTAGGAGAAGGCAGTTGAGGAGGTCGATCACCGCGAGAACGACCACGAAGATATTCGTGGTCGTCTGCAGTTGGCGGGATAGTACGACAGCGGCAATGACCATGATGTTCCCGACCACCCCTAGGAGGGATGTCGTGGCAAAGATCCACGCCGCTATTATCCTTTGAACACTCATATCAGATGGGTCGTTGGTGAAGTTACTCGTAGACGAAAACATGATCTACTTTAGATGTGAAACTCCAATTAGTTTGTGGCCTTTAATAATATATATATCTCAACCTATTATGGTTGCGAATGTACAATCCCGAACTTTAGTACCAAGACTTCACTTTTAATCATTTAGCAGTTTTCATTTCGGAAATCTTCCGCTGACTAACGTCGTTAACTAGCGGGAACACGTTGAAAAATATACATTATCAGCCAAATTCTACATGTACGATGGATCTCTTGCTCTGAAAAGACTTTTTTTGTTCAACGAACCTCTTTCAATCTCAAGTGCAGAGGGAAATGAATCATGCATGTGCGTGTTTGCGACGATGATGAAACGATGTTCGATGTTGGATGAAAAACACAATTAGTAATTTTGCGCTATTGATTGTTGAAATTGATACAATTATATCGCAAAAGGCATCTATAGGTTAGCAAACACAAAGAGGTAAATTTGAACATTTTTAGTGTTTGAAGGTTGTTTGAGCAACTTCCTTATTTAACACCTGATGGACGCCTACCAAAAAGCTTGAGTAGCACGAACGTGATGGTGGGGAATTGAGTAATCTATATCTAGAAACGCAAACTTTAAGAGTGATCATAGAGAAGGGTAAGAGAGATACAGAGAGAGGCACATAGAAGAGATGTATATATCAATCAAGTAAAACCTATAAATGAAATAAAATATCGTAAATGAAGTGGCGTCAAAACAAGGAACTGTATTCCATCATTAAATTGAAGGTTTTACTTGATTTCTGGCACAGCGAGTGACGGTCATCAAGTATTCATATATATATATTTTGTGGGGCTCTTGTAGAAACAGAAGTCAATCACACGTCCTTACACAAAGAAACTTGGCCTGGAAATGGGTCAATTTAGCCAGTGTTTAACTATCTGGAGTGACTCTGTATTTATTATAGGTTTGAGAGAAAATATCAGGCAAATAGATTGTGCAGTGATCATGGTTATGGTTACCATATCATTAAAATATAAAAATTGCCTCCTATTCAATTCGCCACCAGCATAACATTTTACAAAGGTGCAAACGTTATAATGGTTACTCAACAGTTATATAAAGTAGTAAAAGCTTTTGTTAAGTAAAGTTTTTAAAGGTACTGTGCTTTTCCACTGCCATCCTGATGTGTCCATAATTTTAGACAATATAACAATGCAACTCGAACAAGCAATTCGAACAATTATTTTTGTGTCTAACACATTTCGGCATTATATAGTTTATTAAAAAAAGATAGGTCTCTCATTAATCATGGGTTCTGAAGGGCTCCCTCCTCTTCTGATTTCGACCAATGAAGCTCATGTATATAGAGGCATACAATACCTTCTCATTTTAAAAGGGAACAACTTCTATTGTCATATTTGTTCCTTTTTATGTACTTTGCATTCATGTAGTAAAGTGTACCCCTGTATGAGCCATCCAATACTTCAACAACGGTAATAACCCCAAACCCCTAAAGGTCGGACAAAGAAAGTGTTAATATTGCTGAATATTTTCAATAATTTTCAATAATTGGTAATGTTTGGGCAACAGCGTGGCTCCAACTACAGATTGTTATTATTTATATGAATATACAAAATGACTAATGGTTCAACTATATAAGTATACAAATGACTCATTGTTTGACATAAAACAAACAGAATATTTAACATGACTATCAATGATGTTTATGAGGCTACGAGTGTGTCCGTGCAGGTCTCCTCTTAGCATGGGCTAGGGGAATACAATCATGGCAACTGGGATCAGTTGTACGGTCTGATAAAAAGTGATCAAATGTTACCAGTCCCATCACAGAGTTGTGTTTCATACGATCAACGCTAGGCGACGCATATGATTTCATTATCATTGTTCGGTTACGTGTGCAGTCCTTCGGAGCGATCGAGCCCATTGAGTTGGTTCTTTGATAAGGTTGATCTTTCCACCAAGGATACATTTAAAGACGTGTCGGAACACGGGATGCTTCCAGGCGTAGACGAGAGGGTTGAGGCAGCTGTTGAGGGCAAGGATGGCGACGATGAGGGCGCTCGCGTCCTGATCACCGGGCAGTACCAACGTCAGAATGGACGGGAACACACACATAAAGAAGAACACGATGACGATGAGCATATTGACGGTGATCTTAGATTCCAGTTCCTTCTGGCGCTGCGCAAACCCTCCGTTAGCCGTCTTGGGTTCAACAGTCTGACTGGTGGCCGGAGAATCGGAATTCTGCTTCATTGACGCAACATGACGCAAATGGCGCTTGATGTGTCGATAAATTTTGACGTAGCATACCAAAATAACGACAAGAGAGGTTATTAACCATACACCAGACATGTAGGTATATGAATTACCTTCGGCGTGAGCGCATATGCCTTCATAGTATCCGAAGGTTGCAGTTCCAGTTGCCGCAAGGGCAACGGTGACAACGGATACTGCGCCACTTATTACTAAAAGCATTGCTACCATCTTTTTCTTGGTGAAGAGTCGTGTGTACTCTCCTCCTACTTTCGTGATCATGTAAAATCGATTGTAAGCGATCAAGGTCAATGTGGAAACACTTATCCCCAAGAAGACGTAAAGACAAACCGCAGCGATGGTACAAACCAAGTCGAAAGCAACGGATCTTCCGACCCCTAGGAGGGACATCACTTGAACAGGCAAGAGGAGGCAGTTGAGGAGATCAATGATGGCGAGGGCGACGACAAATATGTTGGTCGATGTCTTGAGTTGTTGAGACAGGGAAACGGCCATGATGACTAGAAAGTTGCCAGGGATTCCGACCAAAGATGTCGTAGCGAATATGGCAGCAGCAATAATACCCTGAACACTGATCTCGAAGGTGGTCGTTGTGTTATTATCAAATAATGGCATCTTTATAATGGTGGGGGTAGCAAAGTACTCTGGCTTAAAGAGATGTTTTACAAGCCCGTTGTGCTAATAGCTGTAGCATTCCACATTGATGATTCATACTGAAATAAAATCATCATTATTGGAGCTGCTTTTCCAGTGTCTTGATCAAGGTTGAGGTTAGAGCTCAGTTCAGTTCACCGAGCGTATAAATTTACTTTTGCGTCCTTTTCCATGGTTTCAGTACTGACATTCACCACTGAAAAATCGTTTGAACCGTTGTGTTGGTTACTTTGACAAAGAAGTTTGTTTAGATCTCCAGAGCGCAAGACATGGTAGGAAATAATGATATGACTTTGATGAAGTTCCTTCATTCGGCCTCTTGCATCTTTATCGTGTGATTCCTGATTCTTAGGATGACCTGATTGTTCCAAAATCACAATGATATTCTATTCGTCCAGGGATGCTCTACCACATGTCACTATTTTCTGCACCCCTCTACCAAGCTTCATAAGAGAGGTACTCGATCTCCAACTCCTTTAAATCTTCACGGATGACTTGTAGGTGCACATAGTTCTAGTATTCTAGATCGAGACACTGTGCACAGTGTATAGGAATACAAAAATACACCAGACGGTGGCCTGAACTGCAGGAGAAGAAATCTCTGAAGAAGAACAAGAAATCGAACGATAGCCACTCCCTTCAAGGTGATCTATACATAGTGGTCAGTTTCCCGCCATAAGTATGAGTCCTCTGACAATAATTGGAGAAGTACGTTTGGTGACCTGCACCCGAATCGAAATTACAGTGATCATCTAGTTCTCGATACTGCCCACGCCACGAAGATTCACTTTGTTCATAGTAACACTGAGAAGAGTTCCTGAAAGGTTAAACAAAAATACATTAAAAAATAATTGTAGTTTATCGTAAAATATAGGTTGATGAATGCTTTATAAGAAAAACGATGTAGAGTTATTATACGGACCGGCTATTTATGGTTTCATATAATAAATTTGGGAAGTTCGGGCAAAAGTTATCATTCTGGGGATGATGCCTTGAGTGCTTGATAAATTATTTGTCACCGTCATTTGTCAAAACGGGGGAAAAGCCCCATTGACATTTTAGCTGAATCGGTCACGGAATCAATACAAATTAAGACAACAAAGCATGATGGAAAATATGGTTCGTATAAACTCTATAGAATAAAAATCGGAAAACAAGATCTGTTTGCTGAACTAATATCACCAGTGGCTTTTACCATTATGAATATTTCATTGGCACTTTCTTGTCGATATAATGGGGCGAGAAATAACACAGTTGAAAACAATGTATGTCACGGCCTCTGATTCTCTTGGGTTATTATTTATGAATAATAGGCCTGTACCATTATCATTGCCTTGCGTATAATGGTTTTCCATGCATACGAGAGGGCATTAAAATGAAAGATGATAGAAAAAATATCAGCGGGGAAGCGAATCGACTGAGCTTTTCTCAAAGGGTTTTTATATTGTTAAGGCTGAAAAGAAAAGACTTTGTGTATACTCTATAGTATGTGTAAGAGTTACGATGAAAAAGCATCAGTTAAAATTCGTGGTGGGGGACTAGAATCAATCCACCCACTTTGCCCGATTCTTTATGGAGCATTTTTTTTTAAAATATTTATACTCATTTCATCGCACATCTGCAACATAAGGTATAATAATATGACAATAAAATAATAAATACCCGGGAACACCCTGCTGATAAAGAGAGAGCAATTCCATCTCTGTTATCAACGCATTTCCTGTTTGAAATGATAAAAAATATCATTACTCAATAATAACCCTACGTATATTTCTCTATTATTGTGCGATTACAACGAGGAAATTAACACCGCCCCTCTTTACAAATTATACTTTTATTACTGCCCGTAACAAAGGAATATAGCCATTTTTCATCAGCATCGCATTTGGATCTGTTTGTAATAACCAAAACAGCCTTCAACGCGAGTGCATGCACTTATGAAGGGGTTTAGAGAAATGCGCGTTGAAAAACCTCGCTATTCATTTGTTCTCGCCCCAATCCAGACTGATTGCATTTGCTATAGAATTGAAAATGTTTGCATAATAAATGAATTCATTGTTGGGAAAGCTGCTCAAATCAGACAAAATACGATTGCGGTATCAAGCCCATATTTGTATGTTCCTGTATGTTCAATAGTACACAAATCATTCTGCGCGGGCGAGCACATTAAGAGGATACATACACAGGTTTTTTTTTTTAATTTCAAAATATGTGTGAACAAAATGCCCCATATCATTAAAACCTGCATTTCTTTAAAATTGTTCTACAAATATTTATAAGTACCACCATTATTATCATTATTATTATTCTTATTATCATTATTACAATTATTATTATTACTATTATATTCATTATTATCCTAATCGTTATTATATCATTTTCATTATTATTATCATTACTGCTTCTGCTGCTACTACTACTACTACTATTGTTGTAACTATCATTCTGTCCAAAAAGGTAGGAATTATATAGCATGTGAAACCCTTTTCACCTTTTTCTCTTTTCCTGCACACAATTCAGTAATTCAATATTAATCATAATTAAAAACATAGCCGAGGACTGGGGGCTCACTTTAGTTAGTTAGTTGTTTTTTTTGGGGGGGGTGGCTAGATATAAAAGTATATTTTTAAGGAATTTCATTCCACCCTTATTTGGTTCGGTTTTGGGGTAAATATTTTTTGCATATCCTTGCTGATATAAAATGAAGATTGTTTTGTATTTATCTGGAGAATATGCAATCCATTTGAATGAAATCCTTGATAAAACATGTTGAAAAAAGGTGAAGAATCTATGTGTGTGTATGTGATTTAAAATAATGCATAAAATCGAACATAAAGTTGTTGCATACGCCGAGAGTTTAATTTGTAAAGCAAAACTGTGATGGTATTTGAATCAAATAAATTGCATGGATTCAAAATGGATTCGGATCGATTTTGAATAGTAACTAACTAAAGACTGGATTTAGATCGAACATCGAATATTTGATTTTAAAGCTTACAAGCTTTCTGAAATTCAAATTCTATTCTACTCAACCTTAATTCAGAGTTTACCCGGTGGCTGATCACATCTATCTAGATCCATTTTAAATTCCCCTTAATTAGAGTCATCATAAAATGACCGAAGTTAATTTTTGATAATTTGTATGATCTTCTTCTTTTTTCAAGAAATTATCTTGAAATAAGACTTCGATGCTGTTAATTTGCGAGATAAAGCAAGACGACTTACCTTACGTAATTACAAAATGGATCCCGGCTTGGTCGACGAGTTTCAACGGCAACCGGTGACAGCCCGGTGGACACAATATTTCCTGTACCATCCCATTTAACGGTCATCATTCCAAAGTGATGACTTTTTTCCAATCTGCGCATAAGCTTTCATTGATTGTGTCGAAAGTGCTGATATTTTCTGTATTAATGAAACGTCGACTGGCAAATTCATTGAGCATGTTAACACGTTATAATAAAAAAAAAATGCAACACCAAACACTTCCTACCGTGTACAATAGAAGCTAGGGCGTGTTTACACTTGGGATGCCATCCTTCGCTTCTGAAACGTTGCCAAGACGTCGTACCTCTATTTATTCATTTTTTGGTGAGTAAACTGGGGGCGTTTCGTCAAAAATGTTGGTCTGACGAGTTGTTGCATCTGAAAACTTTTCTTCATTTTGATTGGCTGAGAAGCGCTGTTACTATGACAACTGTCGGATGAAAAAGGAATCGTGGGATAAAAAGTCTGACAAGTCCTTAGATAACAAAAAAAAATCATCGGTCGAAATCATTTCAATTCATTTCAGTTCAAATTATTTCATTTCATATTAATTCATTTTAATTATAATCATTCATTTTACTGATATCAATTCATTTTCGATTATGAATTCATTAAGTTCAATTCATATTAGTTCATTTTTTATTCAATTCAATATAATTCATATAAGTTTAATTGATTTCAATTCAATTTATTTCATTTTGATTCAATTCAATCTAATACAATTCAGTTCATTCCAATATAACAAATTTCAATTCAATTCAAGAGATTCGTGTTTTCATACTTTTCACAACTTGCCTTTTTTTAATTCGTACATAATTCCATATAATTTAGGAAACATTCCAGAATTGCGCGTCTTGAGACCTTGCTGAAAACGAAAAAAAAAGCTTTTGAACTAAAATAATGAATAAGCACATATTAAAAACATAATTATCGACGGGTGTGAACGCACTTTGTGAAGAGAACAGGTGGAAGATTTCCTGTCCACTCGCGTTCTTCCCTATACAAAGGGGATAAGATGAATGCAGTGGTAACAGACTTACCTGTGCAAAGTGACACTTATTGGCGTTCCTTACATTACGTGACTACGATCTAAAAATGAGGAATCTTTAGATAAATTCATTGCTATGAATCGTCGTTTTTTCCCTCATATCATATATGGAAGCGCCGTGGTGTAGCGGTTCTGACTCTCACCTTGTAATTAGAGGGTCGTGTGTTCGAATCCACCATGGCCTAGCGTCCTTTTGCAAGGCGTCAATCCACAATTTGCCACTCTCCACCCAGGTGTTAAATGGGTACCCGGTAGGATGCGAAGGCCTATAGTATGCCTAACAACTGAGTCTTGTGACTCTTGTTGGAATGCTCCCCAGGGAGTGGAGAAGGTGCATACATTGTATGCGGGCATGCAAGGATCCGATGACCGGGGTAATAATATATCTGTAAACGCTTAGAGACCTCGTTCCGATGTGATAAGCGCTACATAAATACGGAATATTATTATTATATTCTGCATATGAGCCTATAGCGCAGATAGAGAGATGGGGTGTGCCTGGGCATTTACAATTGAAAATCCCTACTCCACCAACCCCGAAAAACGAAGAAGTGTGCTTCAAGGCTATTTCCATTCCTTTTTCAATTTAAGACATGTGCACAGTATCATAAGCATGCTAATCATGCTGATTGGGTCCCCCCCCCCAAAAAAAAAGAGAAATATATATAAAAAACAGCTCTTTATTCCCCATGATTTCACACATAAGAAACCTACGAACACAAGCTTGTAAAGGGGTTGATATTTCGTTACAAAGTACCGATAAATCAAATCTGAACTTAGTTTTGTTTTAGTGAGAAGATACATTAATCCATTTTCTAAGACAGATTAGATCAAAATCTGAAGCGGAGTTGCGGGTTTTCAGAAACAGAAATATTCATTTTTTAGGCTAGTACGTAGAAATTAATTATTTGGGGGAGTAGTTCTGAATTAGAAAAAAGTGAACCTTTCTTCCGATGCACATTCTGACCAAATACCAAGAAATCTCAATTTAAAATGTTTGAAAATACAAAAAAAATCAAACGTTCATCAAGTACTGTCACATCCACCTTTTACAAATAAACATCAGCAAACACATCGCGCATGTACAAACAACTTTTGCCTCGCCGTATTTTAGTTGGACTCGACTAATTGAACGAGGGGGGGAGGGGGGTCACTGCAAACACTGGACCCTTCCATCCACCTAGCCAAAATGAACGACTTCTCCTCATTTATGCTTTTCTCTCCCTCCCTCCCTCCCTTCCTCTCTTTCTCTCTCTCTCTCTCACACACACTCTCTCTCTACAAATATATTATAATATATAAATACTTTTTTTCTTGTTGGTGAGCGCCGGAATACCCCCCCCCCCCCTTCCCTGATTTTTTTGTTTGTAAACGGGAAATCATTGTCCCAATGTGGTTTCCTACACTCTTTAAAAAGGTTGGGCAAAAAATCCCAAATTTTTAACCATAACTTGGCAATATACTTTCCCCACAACTATTTGTTAAAATCTGTCCAAACTGGGTAATAAAAACCAATAATTGGGTGATAAATTTGCTCAATTGGATGATAATTGCCCAGATTAAATATTGATACATTTTTTACCAACATGCATTACCCAACACAGTGGACAGTACGTTGCCCAACATTTTAACTGTGTAGAAATACCTCTACACCACACTGTAAAAACTGTGGTGTTAAAACTGACACCAATAGGTGTTAATAGAGGACCACACCCTGAGGTGTTAAAATTACACCCTAAAGATTAAACAGAACACCAAAGAGTGTAAATGTAACAGCAAAAGGTGTTGTAATATCACCTATAGGTGTAAAACTAACACCACCAATTTAACACCGGTGTAAAATAATTGTGTGGTCCTCTATGTACACCGGTTAACATCACAGTTTTTGCAGTGCATTATGTATAACGCTCGTGATATAACGGCATGTGGTCTTGTATATGGACTTGTAAGGTTCAAATACGTTTTTTAATTATTTCAAGTTGGTAATTACAGTGGGTATAGATTTGAGGAAGACAATGACATACGCGTTGATTAGATAGCTAGCCTCTTAAAATCTAATGAATGACTGCTTCTATGCTAATTATCTTCGAGTGAAGAAGACTTCAGATCGATAAAAATTTGCATGCGCGGCGAACTCTCAAGATTTCCTTCATAACGGGGGGGGGGGGGGCGATTTCCCACGTAATATTAAATGCTGTACAAAATACCAAAGTCTGATGGACGGGGGGGGGGTTGGTAACGTCCCCGGACTCGTTGCCTATGGAGTGGTTATTAATGACCGACAAGCTCACCAAAGGCGATTCTTTAACGTGTACTTTAACAGATTATGCGGTTGACCTGTAACTTGCAAGCATATAGAAAATGGATCCAAGTATATATATGCTTTCAACGCTAATGCATTGCTTCCATGCTCATGATTTCTTACATTCGAGGAACTTTAAGGACAAACAAGTAGTATCGATTTTATTATGATCTTGTTCATGTTCAAAATATAAAATAAGTAGCCATTTGTGGTCCCAAAGTGATGTTATATACTTTAAAAAGTTCAAGTTCGAGTTCAAGTTTTATTTTCCATTTCCATTATCAACGTTATAAGCAAATACATATCAAACATACATTATAAATATAAACAAATATTAATGAACTATGATAACAATGATTACAACTCAATTACAAGTTCCAAAACATTTGTAAAATAGTTTGAACAGAATCTGATATAAAAATGAGGGGATCCACTAAAAAAAACATTGATTGTAGAGCGTGGATCCCCTAAGAAAGTATGTTAAACATTTAAAAAATGTGACTTATTCGCAAGTGTAAATACAATAAGTTAAAATAGAATATTGGAAATAATGATAAGATGGTGAGTAATAGCGAGAAATAATAAAAAGATGAAAGAGATATGGGACGATACTAAAAACTAAAACGAAATCAAAGACATGACGAACAACAGAGGGGAGAGAGAAGGGATAAAGTACTGAAAGAGGAGCAAGAGAGGGAGCGGGCAAAGATAAGTGGGGAGAGAGAGACAGACAGAGAGGGAGGCAAACACACACAGATTATGTGGAAAGAAAGGGTCAGAAAGAGAGAGAGGGGGGGGGGGCAAGAAAGAGAGTGCAAACGTGGATCAACGAGAGTTTAACTAAATAGCGTGCTTAGACAATATACTAAAAATATACAAACTAATTAATAACTTTGGTAAGACAGTAACAAAAATATTTTAGTTTTCTCTTAAAGGAGTGGATAGAGGGGGCTTGTTGAACATCTTTATGGAGTGAATTCCAAAGTTTGGGGGCGGTGAAAATAAAATTTGTGCAAAACGAGTTCTTAAGATAGGTAGATGAAAGTTATCGGCTTGTCTGGTAAGATACCTATGAAAATTGTTATTTTGATAAAATAAATCATTGATTGCAAAAGGAACCATACTGTTTTTATACATGTACATAAACTGTCCAAGCTGAAATTGGTATAAGTCTCGAATCTTTAAAATTTATAATCAAGGAAAAGCGGATCAGTGTGAGAACGGCGGTGTGAGAATGATATAATACGAAGGGCTTTTTATTGTAATAATAATATTTTGTTAAGTAAACTTTGGTGGATATTGCCCCAAACAAGGATCTTATAGTTGATATATCATGTATATGGTAATATAAGAGAAGAATATAATGTAAGTAGAGAAGTAACAGGAATAAACGTTTTCAACCTATTAATGATGCCTATATTTCGGGATATTGTTTTACAAATATTATCAATGTGGCATTTCCAGGTGATTTTGTTGTCTACATGAACTCCCCAAAATTTATTTGAGGAGACACTTTCCAATTGAAAATCTTCAATAAAAATGTCAAAAAGTAAGGAATCTATGGCATTACTGGATAAAATGTTTTTGTTTTTTGAAGGTTGATTGATAATTTGTTAGCTCTGATCCAATTCAAAATATTAGTTAATTCAGAGTTTATTATGTTAACAAGTGTAAGCGGATCATTATGAGAGAAGAATAGATTTGTGTCAGTAAGAGTTGGTAAAAATACCAATCTTTTGGTGAATTTATGTCCGACGAACATAAATGGTCAAACTCAGCAATAGTTGTATGTCTCCCAAAATTTAGTTAATATTTTCGCTCTTGCTACGCGGAAACTCTCTACAACGCATCGATTCCTTTGAAAGTGAAATTAAAATCACCATGAGGCTTTTGTCGAGAGTTAGTGCTGGACTGGATCATCCGAAGATTTGCACCGGACAAACAATTGCAAATATGTCGTTGTCCTGAGTCAAGGGATTCCGATTCTCTCCATCCCGGACCATCAACTTTCGACAAAAGCCTCTCAGCTCTCCATTGTGATTTTACTTTCATTTTCAAAGGAAATGGTGCGTTGTGGAGAGTTTCCTGCTAGGAAATGCGAAAATTCCGGATTGGCCATTTTTATCGGCAGCACACATAATTATTTTGGTTTATTTCCAATTCGTCTAATGCCAATTTGTCCAATTACCACTCGTCTACTATCATTTGGTCTACCACCAGTTCGTCCACTCACCACATGGTCTATTTTCATTTAGTCTAATGCCATTTCGTGCAATAACCAGTTGGTCCAATAGCCATTGAGTCCATATACCATTTAGTTCAAGTTCAAGTTCAAGTTTATTTTCCATTTCCATTATCAACATTACAAGCAAATACAAATCAAACATACATTATAAATATAGACAGAAACAAATGAAATGTGATAACAATGATTACAAATCAATTACAAGTTACAAAATATTTGTAAAATAGTTTTAACAGAATCTGATATGGAAATGAGGGGATCCACTAAAAAGCATTGCTTGTAGAGCGTGGATCCCCTAAGAAAGTATATCAAACATTTGAGAAATGGGGCTCATTCGCAGGAGTAAATACAATAAGTTAAAATAGAATATTGGAAATAATAACAAGATGGTGAGTGATAGCGAGAAATGATAAAAAGATGACAGAGATACAGGACGATACTAAAAACTAAAAAGAAAACAGACATGATAAAGAATAGAGGGAAGAGAGAAGGAATAAAGTACTGAAAGGGGAGCGAGAGGGAGAGAGAAAGGGCAAAGATAAGTAGGGAGGGGGAGGGAGAGAGATGGATGCACACACACACAGACAGACAGACAGACAGACAGACACAGATAATATGGAGAGAGAGGGTCAGAAAAAGAGAGAGATAAAAGGGGGGGGGGGGGGGCAAGACCGAGAGTACAAACGTGGATCAACGAGAGTGTGACTCAATAGATGTAATTGCAGAAGTAAACAATAAAATCAAAAAATCAAAAATAGCAATGCTTAGATAGTACTAAAAATATACAAACTAATTAATTACTTTGGTAAGACAGTAAAAGAATTATTTTTAGTTTTCTCTTAAAGGAGTGGATAGAGGGGGCCTGTTGAACATCTTTATGGAGTGAATTCCAAAATTTGGGGGCGGTGAAAATAAAAGTATTTTGCGCAAAACGAGTTCTTAAGATAGGCAGATGAAAGTTATCGGCTTGCCTGGTAGGATACCTATGAAAATTGTTATTTTGAGAAAACAAATGATTACATGCTAAAGGAACCATACTATTTTTTATACATAAACATAAACTGCCCAAGCTGAAATTGGTATAAGTCTTGAACCTTTAAAATTTTGTAATCAAGGAAAAGCGGATCAGTGTGAGAACGGGGGTACGAGAATGAAATAATACGAAGGGCTTTTTTTTGTAATAATAATATTTTGTTAAGTAAACTTTGATGGGTATTGCCCCAAACAAGGATCCCATAGTTGATGTATGGTAGTATAAGAGAAGAATATAATGTAAGTAGAGAAGTAACAGGAATAAACGTTTTCAACCTATTTATGATGCCTATATTTCGGGATATTGTTTTGCAAATTTTATCAATATGGCATTTCCAGGAGAGTTTGTTATCTACATGAACTCCCAAAAATTTAATTGAGGTAACACTTTCCAATCGGAAATCTTCAATAAAAATGTCAAAAGGTAAGGAATCTATGGTATTACTGAATAAAATATATTTAGTTTTTTGAAGGTTAATTGATAATTTGTTAGCTCTGATCCAATTCAAAATATTAGTTAATTCGGAGTTTATTATGTTAACAAGTGTAAGCGGATCATTGTGGGAGAAGAATAGATTTGTGTCATCAGCAAAGATAATGAAAGATAAAATGTCAGATGCTCTGCAAAAATCATTTATATATAAAATGAACAAGAGGGGTCCCAGAATACTTCCTTGTGGCACACCACAATTAATATTACACAAATTGGAGGAATGGTCATTAAGAAAAACAAATTGTTTTCTGTTAGAGAGGTAATTCCTGAACCACTCCAAGGCCTTCCCACGTATGCCATAATGCCATAATTTATGAAGTAGGATGTCATGATTAATAGTGTCGAAGGCCTTGGAGAAATCCAGGAAAATACCGACCATGTGTGAAGATTTATCGACAGCATGAGCAACTTTTTCAACAAAGGATAATAAGGCGTGAATTGTACTGTGCTTTTCTCTAAAACCAAACTGGAAATTTGAAAAAACGTTGTTATCATTCAAAAATTTAATCGTTCGAGTATATACGAGTTTCTCCAGAATTTTAGAAAGACATGGTAGTAGGGAGATAGGTCGATAATTGTTAATATTCAGTCTATCTCCTTTCTTATAAATGGGAATGACTTTTGCAATTTTCATGGAGTCAGGAACTTGTCCATGAAGTAAAGACAAATTGAAAATGTAAGCAAGAGGATCAACAATATATTGAATTATAGTTTTAAGTATAACGTTATTGATATCATAATAACCGGAGCTTCTTTTATTATCAAGATTAGAGACAATATCCATAAGTTCATAAGGGGATGTCGGGGTCAAAAATATTGAATTTGGATTGGGTGTACCAAGAAATTCGGTAAATTGTTTGTATGAGGGCGCTATATCCATAGCAAGGCGGTTTCCGATCGATGAAAAATGGTCATTAAATATATTAGCGATGTTGAGGGGCTGTTGAATAATCTCGTTGTTTGATTTAACTTCTGAAATAACATCTTTATTTTCTGAGACATTCATAGCTTGCTTGAGAATTTTCCAAGTGTTTTGCATATCATGTTTATGTAGTTGTAATTTATTTTCGAAGTATCTTTTCTTTTCAACACGAATGATTTTAGTCAAAGTGTTTTTATAAGATGTGTATTTCAATTTGGCATTTTCTGTTCCTTTTGCTTTATATTTATAATAAAGATTATTTTTTCGATTAATTGAGCGAAGTATGGATTTGGAGATCCAAGGTAGTCTAGGGGACTTTTTATAATTCATCTTGTCATTTCTCCTTTTAGGAAGGTGAATGTCAAATTGACCTAAAAGCAAATCGCAAAATTTATCGTAACAAGAGTTAACCTCTTCTATGTCATAAATACAAGACCAATCCATATTTTCAAGACTTGTACTTAATCTGTTTAAATTGCCTAAATTGACGCTACGTCTTGAGGAACAAGCACCTTGTCGAAAGGACGGTTGTGCTAATTTGTAAGAAGTCATAATTGGATAGTGATCTGTAATATCGGACAAAATTATGCATGAATCAGGATGAGGTATAATATTAGAGAAGATGTTGTCAATTAGCGTAGCAGATAAGTTTGCGACACGAGTTGGTTTGGACACAAGTGGTAGGAAAGAGGCCGCTAAGAAAGTTTCAACAAGCTCGTGTGCAATGTTATTGTTTGTAAATTTCAGTATATTTATATTGAAGTCCCCCATAATAAAACAATCCTTGTTGGTAAAAGTGGGACAATTTAACAGGTCAGATAAATACGAGGTAAAGTCATTTGCATTAGAATTTGGAGGTCGATAAACGACACCTGCAATTACATTCCTGGCGCCGGTGATTTCAATTTCTATAAAAAGAGATTCAATAAAGTCATTGACAATTGAAATATTTTCATGGATAGAGTAGCGAAAACTATGATGAACGTACAGAGCAACGCCTCCACCTGTCCTACCCTGTCTGTTTTTGTTAATGAAGCTATAGTTGTTTAAGGAAAATGGAAGGTTAGTGTCCTGGGATAGCCACGTCTCTGTAAGACCTATTATAGACATAGGTTGTGGTGATGGGTTATTCAGTATCAATTGTAAGTCATCGAAGTGCTTGCTCAAGCTTCTTATATTTAAATGAAGTAGGGAGAATGTATTGGTATAAAAATTCTTAACAATATCATTAAATTGGGAAACGGTTACGTATTTACAAAGGGAAGTATGTGCCGGGTCATTGTGATCAAAGTCAAATTGCAGCTCTTCAGCCGATGAACTGATGGCATCAGCAATGAAATTATCATATGTACCTGAAGAATATGTGGGGGTTACATTAGTGGGAGGAGATCTAAACAATTCAAATAGTTCGTCATCTGTTAAAGAGTTAAAAGCGAAATTGTTATCCACACTGGCCATTGAGTGCTAGGAATTAAAACCTGTAGAAAAGAATAATTGCCAGTATTGAAATCAAATGAGACATTGTTCGTACTCTCGTTGATAGAGGAGTAGTGAACGGTGAAGACGACAGAGGAAAGAAATATGCAGTGGAAACAGAAACAACGGTGGTGAATGACGGTCACACAAGAAATTGACAGACAAGATGATGCTCGCAACACTTAACAAATCAAAGCCAAGAGAGAGAAAGAGAGAGAGAGGGGGGGGGGAGAAGGGGGAGGAGGAACAGGGGTGGTCTTAGAATGTAAAAGAATAAGATAAAAAGGATGATGATGTAGACAGACTAATGCACACTAAAAAACAAAACAAAACAAACCAAGAAAAAAAGATGAGTCAACAAAGAAGGCAACAAATGCAACAGAGAACGAGAACGTGTAAAACTGAAATAATATAAACTGCGGATACCCCATGGGGAGAGAGAGCAAGTTGCTTCTTAAAAAAAAAATAGCTAAAGCAAGTGTACGGACCTACTTGGCCAGCAAATCTATACATGCAATTTAAACTAAAATTTTACAGAATGTGATTTGATTCATCATAGTACGAATTGGTTTGGCAATATCTGGTTTATGATTTAATAAAATATAGTTAGGTTAGAATTTAATCAATTTGCAAAATCTTACAATACAGTCTTAGTTTTGAGTAATTGACAATGCAAAAGAAATAGGATCATATTTGTGATTAAAGAATGTTCATTGATAATCTCTTGCTAGTGAATACAATTACCATATAATTTGTTTGTGGTCAGACGACAATGCATCATCTAGTTTTGTGATCTATCGAGATGGTATTTCAGTAAGATCTTGGATGTAAACTCCATTACAACTTTGGTTGCAATTAATTTGCAATATATTCCAATCAGATCTGTTGAGCAAAATTATACATCAAAACAAGATATTGGTTGTCAAAAATGTGAAGCATATTTGAATTAGATTGTTGGTTGTGAGCATTACTGCACAACAAGATTCTGGTTGTGAACAGTCTAATAATAAGATCTTGGTAATGGATAATTTAAGCTACATCTTGATCATATCTTGGTTGTGATTAGTATACTGCTATTAACGATGTACTGCATGATGCTCGCAGCGAGAATCTCGTTGCGAACAACATGTAGCACATTTGCAGTGTCAGTTTTGATCGATCATACTGCATTTTCAAGAAATTTTGATAATGATTAATCTATAGTAATTTTACAATAAGATCTTAGTTGTGAGCAAAGCATATCTCATCACAACAGGAAGCTGGTTGTGATCAATCTACAATGGTCTGTTTCATGACATTACAGATGAGATCAATCCGCAAAGTATTTTAACCAGATATTGGTATGGTGAATATAATTTGCATTACAAAGACGTAGGCTAGTCATAGTTTAAAGAATATTACAGTTACATCGTGTGAACAATATATATTGTATCGCAATAAAATATTGGTTGTTATCAATTTCCAATCAGATTTTGTCAACAGCGTATTCAACATCATCGTTATCATAATAGGATATTTGCTTTTAATAATTAACCCTATATTCCTATTAAATCTTGTAAACAATATATACCGCATCACAATAAAATATTGCTTGTTAACAGTTTACAATTTAATCCAAACAAATCTTGTGAGAAATATACAATGCAACACAAAATATATAGGTTGTTCTCAATTTGCAGTGCATTCCAGTCTAATTGGACTAAGTGCAAAATGTGGAAAATTTAAATGATAATAGTCACACTGGTTATAAGACGAAATGGTCACAGACGAAATCGTGATTAGACGAAATGTTGATGGACGGAATGGTATTAGACTAAATGAAAGTAGACCATGTGGTGAGTGGACGAGTTGGCAGTAGACGAATTGGCAATTTGCCATTACCTTCACCAACAGATCGAATGCGATGATCAATCCCTATACAGGATTGTACATTTTAACACTAAATAACACTTGTCTGCAAGTTCAGACTCATATTTGGCACTAACCAATAATGTCTGGAATGAAGACTAGATGCTAAACTCTCTGGCCCGTATTCTTAAGTCAGGTTTAACTTAAACTCAGGTTTAAAGTTGTGGTTTAAGTATGGGAAGCTAAAAGTATCTTTTTTATTATTAAGTTGTATGCTTCTTATGTTACTGTGCTCTTTCCTGATTCATCGATGGTGAAGACAATCATCTATTTATACTCCCCATACACTTGAGCCGAATGAGCTGAAAGGATATCTCTACTGTTGGTGATTATGTAAGAATTGGCTGTTCATATTTTAAACCACATCTTTAAACCTGAGTTAAAGTTAAACCTGACTGCAGAAAACGGGCCTCTGTCTGTGTCAGCCACAATACATAGGGGGTGTTGCAAGAAAATATTTGCGATCAACTGCAAATATTCTGTTGCAATTTTACAACTGATAGATCAATGTTAGCTGTAGCAAATCAGACTAAACCTCTTGTTTCAAGGGGCAGATTAGCCATCAATCACTGATTTGCAATTAACTACAAGACATATAATTGATTTAGGGACCAAAAATAGACTTGCAATTGATCGCAAGTTTCTTGCAACACCCCAATAGTGAGTCCATTCTCTCTACTACAGACTGCATAATGCACAATGAGAGTTGCGAAAACCAAAGGTATGTGCTTCCAGACTAAAATAACACCGCTTTACAAGGGAATGGAAATATACCGGAGTGAATTTGAAAAATAAAGTTATGAAGGTTATTTTGCTAACATATTAATAGGTCTATATAGCTAAGTGGTACAGAGTGTATTTACTCCTTTGTCTGGCTTGAGTATTGTTGTGTTTTGTTGGTTTACAGTGGAGCAAGAAATTAAAAAAAAAATAATTTGCAAATAGGCCTATATCAAGGTTCGTATTAGCTAAGTACCCAAAGATTCAATTATGTAAGAAATGGTATAGAAAGACCTTCAAGGTGACACAGTAACGCTCACTGCAAAAACGCGGGTGTTAATTTAATAGCACCAGCCTCTGGTGGTTTCAACGCTTCTCTGGTGTGGACCGAGATAATGGATACCAGGCTGTTCTTAAATAAACACTGGTGTTTTGCAGGGCAGCAAAAGCAGTGGTGTTAGCCGGTGTTAATGACCACAACAGTATGTTAAATTTGGCGTGTTACTGCAAAACCCATTGATGTAACACTTTGGTTGTTATTTTTACACGTTTTGATGTTATGTTCAATTAGGGGTGTATAATATAGTAGCTCCATGGTGTAATTCTGACGCCCCATGGTGTAGTGTGGAGAAAACAATAATTGGTGAATCCTTAATACCCAAGTTTTTACACGATGTATACTGAGTATTTTAGTCCTGGAGGGAAGGAGACCTGCCAAGTTACGTTTAACTGGACAAGCTAAACGTCACTTGGCAGGTCTCCTCCGCATCTCTTTCCACATGTGGATCTTGATCGTTGACTGCACGATCGTGCCAAAATAATTTTTTTTTTTAAAGGTTTATATGAAATAATGTTTGTATGAAATGAAATAACGAAAAAAATGACACGCATGCATGTTGCCCTTGGCATACACTCTAAAACAAATCAGTAAAAAATGACTAGTTAATAGGGTCAACTGGGCGCAACTGTTATTCTAGTCATATTTGACTATTTTCTAGTCATATTTTGCTAGAACAGAGTCATTTTTGACTAGAATATGTGTCAGAAATGTGACTATCAGTGATTGCCATATCAGTTGCTCCCAGCTGACTACTGGTCTAGTCAATTTGACTGATCTGTTTTAAGAGTGTAATCTAAGAATTGCATGATATTACCTTTCTTTAAAGTAAATTGTGTGATATCATTCATTATGCTATTTTGTGCACAAGATGGGAATATGGAACCAATTAAATATTTCATTGCAGTTCAATGTTAAACATCTCAACACACTCGCACTCACTGCATACCTACATACTGAGGACGTATTTATCGATTACCCCCCCCCCCCCCCCCCAACAACAACAAAAAAAGTTTTTCACACAAACTATTCCGGTGCTTCCCTTTGTCGTCCGTGTTCATTGGTTAAATTTGAGAGAACACGATGCTATGTAAGGGTAAATCTCTTTACATAACTCTTTATTTGAAAAATTGATACCTTGAATTTCATAATTAGTTTTATTTGAGATATCTTGCAGTTATAGGATGGAGATTGCTAATGGATATTCTTAGAAGTTAATAAAAAAAAATCAAAGAGTTACATGCTTTCCTTCCCCACTTAAACTCAAATAGAATCATCTACATTGTTTTAGGTTTTTTTCCACCTTTTTCCTCTGAATTCGCACCAGGCGGTGGCAGCTGTCGCATTGTTTCCATATTTGGTCGTTAGAGGGCGTCTTATATCTAAGTCTCATTGGACGCGTTGAGTCGAGCGTGGTCGCCGACCATCTCGACGTCCATGCGAGAATCCTGGGCAAGCAGCAGCGACATATCAAGACGATGGTTGAGGCGGTTAGGAGGGTGATGGCGAGGACGATGGCGGTGAAGTCTATGTAATCGTGTGTAGTCCATTCATCGTCGAGAAATCCTATAATTATAGAGAAATCAAAGGGAAAGTTCGCAATAGAAATGGGTGAGCAAACATAAAGTAAGGGATACCGGGGTTAGTTGGAACATGGGGTAAGTTGAAACATTGTAATTTTCTTTAACGCCTGTAAAATAAAATTTATGCAATACTGCCCTCAATTTATTGTTATCAATAATACAACTGTCTGTGTGTGTATTTGAGTTTTGTCAGACGTGTATCAATCAGATATGATTATTTACGTCTGGGACCAACCTTTAACGTCACCATCCGAAAGACGTGACCAGGGCTCGAACCTCGACCCTCTGCATCAATTTGTAACTTCCCCACAGCTTGGATTACAGGCGCACGCCACAACGCCCAGTTGTATTATCAATAACAATAAATTGAGGGCAGTATTGCAATAATTTTTACTTTACAGGCATTAAACAAAATTTTAATGTTTCAACGTACCCCATGTTCCAACTAACCCCGGTCTCCCCTTCATAGAAGCAGATGTTGAGAGGGTAGGCCAGTAAAAGTTTTGCGAATACTTAACTTTGAAAACGGAAGTGAATAATGAAATTTGAATTGCTATCAATTATAATCAAAATGAAAACTGCGTAACACAAGTTCTTGTTTTTGGTAATCCATTACACCATAGTAATCGACTTTCAGTTTTTTTCGCTTTCCTACTTTCATTCCTTTTCATTAAACATTTTTATTCATAACGTTGCTTACTTTAATGCCTGTTAGTAAACACAATGAATTTTCGGCATATCCCCGTGATGTTGCTTACAACAAGATTTTTTTAAATAAAAACAAACAAACATAAGTAAGAAAAAAAAACGGATTCCCGTAGCATGATCTTGGACAATTGTATTGCCTAAGTTTGAGGGTTCCTGCTATTTTAGTTATTGCTGGTGGTGGCGATGGTGGTTGCTGTTGTTGTTGTTGTCATTTGATATTTTCAGGCAATGAAACATAAAACGTAATAGTGAACCTACTTGTTTTTGAGAGATTCAGTTCTTCACAGCGAGTTCTCTTTCCATAGGCATTTGGCCAGGGCGCCATCACCGTCCAGTCTGCCATCCAGCCTTGTGCTGAAAAAAATATTTTTTTTTGTTGAAAACTATGTTGAATACAAAGGAAATATTAAAAAAATATGGGAAATATATATATTTCATGTTATAATCTCCACGATCTAATCTGATTCAAATCTGATATGCACAATTTTGGTTTAGCTGGCAATCTGATCGAAAGAGGATCGATCATGAAAACATTGGGAGCAAACATATCAATCCACTCCCCGGAAATTGGGCTAATTAAACAAAAATATAATATGCGATGAAATCATATATGTTTCTAAAAGCATTGAAAATATTCAAGTTGGTATAAAAATAACAATAATAAAAAAATGTCAATTTTTCGGCGCGCTTCGCGCACAAAATTCTGTAATACAACCCTGGATTAATTTTTCACCCCTTCCAATCGGACACATGAATCGACTCCTTCGCGTGTGTCTAGAGTCTAACATTAGATTGATATATTTGGAATACAGTTCTGTTTATCAGTGATGTTAAACAATCGAGCTTCGGGTATATGGCATAAGAAGGTCAACTGAAAAAAAAAAAAATCGATAAGATTTTCGTTCATAACCCTGCTCTATCAGATTAACTGACTAAGGTTAAATAACTTTTAAATCATACGGAGGCGATAATCAAATCAACCACGGCATGCCCTAATATTTCACACATCATTGGGTTTCCAGTAAAACTAAAGCTACGAGGAGCATTTTCATCGTACTCACCACCTTCACACGAACTCGCCATTAAGTCAATTAAGTACGATATAAATCCCATATCGAGGCTCCACAATCAATTTCATCCTTTCTCATCCTATAGCTTTTAAACGTTGTGAAAGCTAAATCCTGGCGATGGGGTTCGCTTGAGGATGGAATTATTAGAAAAATATCGCATACACAAATATGTATCTGGGACGGTGCTTTTTTTAAATTATATCTTTTAGATGTGTACGTACGTAGGTTGCGAGAATTATTTGCTTGGATACGAATTTGGATAACTGTGATGTTAAACTGCGCAGTGATTATGACGTCATAAAAGGAACGCGCTTTTTGTCTAGCTGCTCTCGGGTACTTTGGCGAGTTTGACGAATATATTATGATGTCACAATAAGATACGTGCTGCGCATGTCTATTTCATCCACATGAGAAGATTACTTTCCACTTACTTGTCTTATCCAGTCATGACTATAAAAATGAAAGGATGGAAAGGGGTAACCACCCTTTAAAAGGGCCGCGGAGTGTCAGCTTCTTAACCATTTGCGCGCTGATGTTTCAATCTTGCACATTCGTACACAAATTTTAGCAATCAAATTAGATGATTAAGAGCAATAGTTTTTCGATAACAGCTACATGTTTATCTTGTATACTAATAATTGTATTGAACTCAAATGACGGAAATGTAAAAGTATACTACTAAAATAATATACTGATGACACAGTAATTCTACACTCTAAAAACAAATCAGTCAAAAATGACTAGTTAATAGGGTCAGCTGGGTGCAACTGTAATATTTTACTATTTTCTAGTCATATTTTACTAGAAAAAAGTTATTTCTGACTAGAATATTTGTCAGAAATGTGAATATCAGTGATTGCCATATCAGTTGCTCCCAGCTGACTACTGGTCTAGTCAATTTGACTGACTTGTTTTAAGAGTGTATAGGCCTGATGAAAAACGAAACTGGTGCTGATAGTTATCATACAAGTATTGAAAGCTTCTCAAGTTGGTGCATAAGCAACCACCTCTTCATAAACCCATCTAAGTGTAAAGAACTTAATTTTGATTTCAGAATTGCTCCCCCACAACCAGAATCAATTGTATTAGACGTTGTTACCATTGAAGTAGTAGATAGGGACAACCATTGACGATAAACTTAATTGGATACCCCAAGCCAAGATCACACTTTCAAAAGCTCGAAGTAGAATGTGCTTCCTTCAAAAGCTTAGGACCGCGCATGTTCAAGAGAGGATTCTGCATGTCTTTTATAAAGCAATGGTGGAAAGTGCAATTCTCTTTTAATAATTCAATTGTTTGGAAACATGCAAATAGGAAATAGGACATACACTCTAAAAACTCGAATGTTATAATCAACATTTGAAAGGTTGGAGGAGTGACAACCTTTTCCAAATGTTACATCCAACCTTTTTTAAAGCTAAATCCAACATTTTAAGTGTTGGGTAGAGCCATTAAAGTGGTAAATGCAACATTCAGAAAATGTCACTCCTCCAACCTTTCAAATGTTAAGTTAACATTTCTTGTTTTTAGAGTGTACAAAAACTAGAAAGAGTTGAAAAGTAAGCCTCTAACATAACAAAAGAAAAAAGGATGCTTTGTAGACGAGAATGAAGGTAGAGTCCTTGAAAAAGCCAAAGAGATCCTTACCAATGAGAAACATGCCCTTCATAAATATTATAATTTGATGAGGTCAGGCAAACGTCTGACATCCCTTCCCGGCAGAACCCCACGCTTTGTAAATTCTTTCGTTCCAGTTTCAATCCGTGCATTAAATAGCTATAATTGAAATTATGTTACCCCCCCCCCTTCCTGCCTATCTTAATTTCTCTTATCTTTGCTTGTTGATTTGTTAGTATCTTGTAATCAGCATTCCTCTAGGCTTCGTAATATTTTCACAGGTTGACATTTTCACGGTGACTGACGTTACATGGCACAATTTTACACACTTTTCATTGTGTGCATGAATTTTAGAGATAATCATACACACAATGAAAAGTGTGTAAAATTGTGCCATGTAACGTCAGTCAACGCGAAAATGCCCAGGTGGAGATGTTTTTTTTTCCCAAATACAGAATACGATCATTCCCCGATTCCACTTTTAGTATGAAAATCCCGCATACATTCGTAATTTCGAAACTTCGTTATTCCGAAAGTTCGTTAATCCGAAAACGAAATGAGGTTCGTAATTCCGAAGGTTCGTTTGTCTGAAAACGAAATGATTAACGAACCTTATTTCGTTTTCGGACTAACGAACCTTCGGAACAACGAACCTTATTTCGTTTTCGGACTAACGAACTCGGAACAACGAACCTTATTTCGTTTTCGGATTAACGAACCTTCGGAACAACGAACCTTATTTCGTTTTCGGATTAACGAACCTTCGGAACATCGAAATTTATTTCGTTTTCGGATTATCGAACCTTCAGAATAAAGCCGCAGAAGTTCGGATTAACGAACCCTTTTACGTTTTCGGATTAACGAACATCGAGGTATAGGCTAATTACGTGTTTCGGAATTACGAAGTGTAACCGAAAATCTAGGTGCGCATTCCCTGTTAAAAACACTGTTCTCTGAGAGGTATACACCCTCGAGTTTTAAACAGTAAACTATTGAATTTGAACCTAAAATTATACTACCAAACAGGGGCGCGGATCCAGGAATTTCCAAAAAAAAGGTGGGGGCACATTTTTCCGAGGAAAATTTAACAAAAAAGAAAAAAAGAAAAAACACAAAGCACTCAAATAAGTTTTTCAACCCAAAATTATGAATATTTCGTCGATAAAAAATTGACAAGCCAAAAAATAAAAAAAAATGAAAAATAAATGAAATAATAAAAAAGGCCTTCACTTTCAAGGGGAGGGTCACTGTATCCGCCAGTGCCACTAAATGTTATAGAATGTTCAAATCAAAGTGATAATGATGTGTGATCAAAATAAGAGAAAAGCCGTATGTGCATGAATAGCCACATTGGTGCTTTCCCATAAGCTGGCAGACATGTATGGAAGACAAACAATGAAAACCTGTGATTAAAACCGTGATTAGTCACTGTTTTTATGGTCTAACATACATGTATTCCTTTGTTAAATCCTCAATGCGACGCCATCTAAAACTCAACAAATCAAAATCGTTTTTTTTGTGACGTCATCTGGAACTACTCTATGCACATTCGAAATTCGTATTGGCAAATGTACTTGTGCCACGGAGACGTATTTGCAAAAGTAAATGGTCCACAAGTTATAGTGAACGAGGATGAGGTAAATATGTGTTTTCAGTAAGGAGATTATTATTGTTTATTATTATTTTTTTTATTATTATCATTATTGTTATTATTATTATTATTGTTGTTGTAATAATTATTATCACCTCCACTGTCCACAACTTGATGATAATATATTAAGCGTTAAACAGCAACCGGACTTCTTCCAGAAATCTCTATATTCTATCAAATTGGTCCTCTTCTCATCGTTCACTTCTCTTTATAATTTAAGACCTTCCGTAGGATATGACTTGTTCCAAGCAAGCTTGCCTTCTGTGTCGATTCAAAGGACACCTCGACTCCTAGAACAGCTAGACAGCTTCTGTGTTTTGTTGTCAAAGTTCCTAAGGCTCCGATGACTATTGGTACCACCTTCGCCTTCACCTTCCATATCCTTCTCAGCTCCCATGCCAGATCGTTACACTTCTGTATATTTTTCTCCTCTTTGCGCCAAACTCTGCAGTTTCCTGGAATCGCAACATCTACGATGATATCTTCCTTTTCCTTATTTATTATTATTATTAATATTATTATTATCATATTATTGTTATTACAATCATTATCATTTTGAATAGAATCTTGTCGGGATTAACTCTTCACGGGTCCTGTATTGTTAATACTTCTAATAATTAAATCATAACGTTACTGGTATAAGGCGCATACTTTACGGGTGTTTCTATAAGCGCAATGTGGCTCATGTTTAAATCAACTATTTAACAGGTATAAATATTAAGTAGGGTCTTGAACCGACTAACAGACTTGGCATTATATGAATGTGAGGGGGCCGGGTAGCTTATTCTAAAGAGAAGGAGCAGTTGAAGAAAAAGCGCAGTCACCATATTTTGTAGGGGTTCGTTGTCTGGGACAATGGACAGAGAGGTCTTGAGGAGGAGGTAGAGCGTAAAAGAAATGAGATCTGTGAGATATTTTGGGGATTTGCCGTTGAGAATTTTGTAGGTAAGGAGGCAGTGGCGGACCGTTACCCGGAGGAGACAAAGTATTGGAGGGACATCGTATTGTTTGTGAACAACGCTGTGCCCCTCCAATGCTTTGTCTCCTCCGGCTCACGGTCCGCCACTGTAAGAAAGTGAACTTTGAAAGAGATAATGGTGCCATGAGCCTAATTACATCAGGAGGGCTCAAGATATTCGTTCGACCCAACCATTCGAATTGTTTTCAATTTGATGTTGCTGATTGACAAAAATGTATGAATATGATTCAAAATCTAACACTGATTCTAGAAATGGTAACTACTGAACTTCCTTCGCCCAAATTGGGAAGATAAAAAGTGACTTGGTGCTATTTTTTGACTGGCGGACTAATTAGGGCTATTTTACTCTTTCAGTCGATGAATTTGATCCATTCATAGTTATCTTCATATATGGCGATTTATTTTTAAAATGAGCTGGCTACGGTACCCTTTCCTGGTCAGATATGGAATGCCAGATACATATCCTCTCCAATGGTAGTACACATTCCACCCTCTAATTTCACATTTATTTTTTTTGAATTTTTCAAAAGTGCCATTTTAACACACAAGTCTATGGGGAATGTTTTACGCGCGTGACACCCTAACAGCAGAGTTTGAATCCGTTGAAGTGGAACGAAGTATGTTATGAGGGAAGTTGGAAAATATTGCAGTAATCTAGACAGGCATGTACAAAAGAAGCACACAAGCTCAGTAGACCATTCAAATGAGATACAGATAACAATGATCAATGGAGGACACAATAAGATTCACTCCAGAGGATATACACAGAAACCAATGTAAAAAAATGCACACTACAAATATACAAAAATGTAGACAAAATAATCATTTAGAAATTGACTAGACTGTTCCTTGACCGGTAACATAATTATCAATAAATTACAACAAATACCAAAATCAAGCAAAAGTTATTACCAAACAGGAGATAAACCTCAGAGCCTAAGTGAGAAGGCTACCACACAAAGGATGTGCACACCAATGTTGCTTCACATTGTTGCTTGTCAGTATTTTTGAGGCTTTGACCAAACTCGCTATGTTGTTTATATAACATGATTGTGATAAATAATATAAAATTCAGACATCCCCGTGAATACGTTAGACAGATAAAAGATGGACAAAAAGGGGGATATTCAAATCAGTGGTATAATACGTCAAACACATTGAATGGGGCTAGACGTGACAACAGGGGCAGAAATTTCTAAAAAGCTGGGAAAGAGCGAAGCGAGCGATCAAAAACTTGTGGCCTTCGTGATTGATTTTGTCATATTCAGAAAATGATACCATATTCCACATTTTTATTTTCCTTTTTCCTCCCCCTTTTTTGTCATTTTTTTTTGGGGGGGAGGGGGCTGGTCCGTGCCCCGTATATCACCGCCTTCTGCACGTTATTGGTTCAAATTACTGGTAAACAAACATACTTTGAAGGAGATATAAAAGGAATCCCAAAAGACTGAAAATTTTTGATCAGAGAAGCCGACTATGGTAGGTTGTAAGACGAACACCAACCCCTGTGCCCTTATTAGGAAAACGAACAACCTACTGAAACCTCCCAGGTTACGGAACAAAAGGGACCAGAGATTTATCCGAAGGTGTTTCCAGCAAAGGCTTCGTTTTTTGCCCTTTTTCGATTTGTTTCTTTCAAGAGGGAAACCTGTCAGTGGAGGAAATGCAAATATAGGCAAAGTCCGTTGAAACGGGTACAGGTGATCACTAATAGCAATTCATAGCAATTTGTGCCTGTGACACAAACAACTGCATTCAAAGGAATGCTCGGGCTGAAAATATTTACATCTAATTAAATAAGTTAAGTTCACAGAGCATAATGCTGAAAATCTCATCAAAATCTGATAACAAATGGTGAAGTTATTGAATTCTAAAGTTTAGCAATATTTTGTGAAAACAATTATATGCACGTCATCATGAATATTCATTAGATGGGTTGATGATGTCACATCCCCACTTTCCTTTTTCTTATGTTATTACATGAAATCATAATTCTTCAATTTTTTCATACAATCATATGTGAATGTGTCTCCCTTATAATGAAAAAGTTGCAGCAATAAATATCTAATGCACTTATGTGCCCATTCCAGTATTTTTGGTCCTTGAAGGAAAAAATATGAATAAACCTAAATTCATATAATAAAATACAAGAAAAAAACAAGTGGGGATATGACACCGTCCGTTTGCTCATTGAATATTCATGAAGACATGCCTAGAAATGTTTCACCGGAATAATGCAAATCCCTAAAATGCCATTACTTTATTCCTTTTCCGATTTTTCTCAAATTTTCAGTGTTTTATTTGTCTGATTTTTCTTGATCTACTCAAATCAAATTCAGCCTCGAGTACCCCTTCAAATGCAACCCCCAAATAATAATAATAAAATCAAGTCCTGCAGTCTTTTAACGTGAAACCCGAACAGCAGTTTCGTCCTACTGAGGTTTCGAAGCAGACGAAAAATCGCAATTTTGTCGTTTTGTCCAGAGTTAAGCATTTTTCTAACCAGCACCGTGTAGTACAAGAATGCTGTTTTTACAAATAAAATACTGTAGTGTACAGTATCAGCACACCGCGGGTGAAAGGGCACTTTTATGCTTTCACAAGTGAAACCCTTTTTTATATATATCCACAGCAGAGCACTCCTTTATTATGCTCTCTTTTTACTCTTTGTATAACAAGGGCCATCCTGTGCCCCTTGTATATATGTTATTTTTTGTGTGTGCTTTTGACATTTGCTCAAACTTCTGCAGTGTCGTATGAATACTACCACGAAAACAAAATTACTGATATCATCAAAATTATTCTAATCTACATCAACGTGAGCTTCACTATCATGTTCTCCACTCATTATCGCATAACAGATGTAGCACAGACGCAATCGTTCATAGTATAATCATTAAAAATTAACTAATAACGAAAAGAAAATAGTAGGCATATTATTCAAAAAATAATAGTATATATAAACATTGTTATCTTCGTTGCAAAGTCATCTTCACCAACCTCCTCCTCATCACCATTGTCATCATAATCATCATCATCATTATCATCATCATCACCACCATCATCATCATCACCATCATCACCATCATCATCACCATCATAATCATCAGTCATCATCATCAGTCATCATCATCAGTGATCATCATCAGTCATCATCATCAGTCATCATCATCAGTCACAATCATCATCAGTCATCATCATCAGTCATCATCATCAGTGATCATCATCAGTCATCATCATCAGTCATCATCATCAGTGATCATCATCAGTCATCATCATCAGTGATCATCATCAGTCATCATCATCAGTGATCATCATCAGTCATCATCATCAGTCATCATCATCAGTGATCATCAACAGTGATCATCATCAGTCATCATCATCAGTCATCATCATCAGTCATCATCATCAGTGATCATCATCAGTCATCATCATCAACACCATCATCAGTCATCATCATCATCAGTCATCATCATCAGTCATCATCATCATCAGTCATCATCATCAGTTATCATCATCAACACCATCATCACCACCATCATCACCATCATCATCAACACCATCATCACCACCATCATTATCACCATTATCGTCATCACCATCATCGTCATCATTGTCACCGTCATCGTCTTGATTATCTCCGACATCATTGTCATAATTCATCGCTGACATCATCATCTTATAACAGCTACTGTACTCCACCAGCGAAATCGTTCACGTTTTGATAATGTCAAATTTATTTAATTTCTATCTATCAAGAAAGGGTATTATTAAAAGGCACTAAGTATGAGTTGAGAATAGTAAAAAAAAAAAAAAAACGATGTACATGCTATTGGGATCACAAACATAACGAATGGAAATAAAATGCGATGAGAATTACCAATCAAAAAGGTACACACAAATATATTATGTCAGAGTGGAAAAATTCAACTACTGTTAATTTTAAAGTACAATTTAATAGGCCCATCAATTTTTAATCGGAAAACGGAATAAGGTTCGTTATTTATGTTCGATAGTCCGAAAATCAAGCAAGATTTGTATGCTTGCACATTTTTATGGAAACACGAGTTCAAATTTGAACGTTAGGGGTTGGTATGATAGCAGCACCCCAAGGTGTGCTAATGAGTGTAATTCTGCTCATCTGTGCACCTTTAAGGGTGCAATTAGCTACTTAAGCATCTATGTAGGATGCAGAGATGTACCATGTAATAAAGGTTCAAATTTGAACGTTTTTTTAATGTCAAGTATCATGCACCTTAAAAGGTGCAAACGAGCATTTCTTGGGGCAAATAATGGTTAAAAAAACATGCATTTTGCACCTTTTTCTACATTGGGTGTAAGATTACACGCCAAAAGTTTGGTAATAATGTGTCATTTAAAATGTTAAAAATGTCTTATTGTGTTTAGTTATTAGTTATTTTCGTATAATGAGCCTTATTTTATTTTCGGACTATCGAACCTTCGAAAAAGTTCACCACATGCCTTGCCGGATTGATAAACCTACGTAATGTGCGTTGTTGCCTTTTTAGAAAAACGAGGATTTACAAAAAAAAAGACAAAATCTAAGTCGTGGTAGAACTCATACACTAAGGACCTTTCCAGATCACTTGGCAGACGCAGAATTCTCTGACGAAGGACCTTCAATGACTAATCAAAATGCTCTGGGCTAAAATAAAACCAGGGTAATAATATCCAAGTCATTTGGAAGCGCATAGGGACCCCGGGGGGGGGGCACTTACATTGACGACTGGATACCATGCGCGACCAAAAAAACACATAAAAAGGATGTCCTTTTCAAGATAGGGCACGTTACGTATACGTAACGTGATAAGGGTGTCAAAAACACTAAAATAATGAAAAAAGGGTATCTATTTCGCAAAGAAAGCTACTTGTTTACGGTCAAATTTTCGGGGATGATAAAGTAAAATCAAATTTTTTTATAAAGGATGTCCTTTTTTTGCCCCAAACATTACGTGTTTAGAGTCCGATGTACGCGAGGTGTGGGCCGATGTGTAAAGGTAAAACCGACGACCGACGGACCCGTGACATATATCGCTGTACTTGTTTAGGGGTTTATTTCAGGGATTACTTCCCAAGAGTATCGTTTTGTTTCCAATACCTTTTAGTGGTAGGGTTTCACACGCCAATAAGGGGTGCATTTTCAGAATATGGAAAATACGTGTTTAGGGTGCTTTTCGAGACCCCATAGTCGCGCATGGTATCCACTCGTCCATGGAAGTGCCCCCCCCCCCGGGATAGGGACGTTATGACATAATGTGATATGCGCTATACAAGAACTGCGTTAGTATTATTATCATTCATAATATATCATGTCAACTCAATATCCTTATAAAATCGACTTAGTCGGCAAACCTATTATGGCCAACCAAGGGAAACGGAATATTAAGCGAGCATCGGAGACAGAAGGTCTTTACAGACAGGTTCAACTTCACAATATTCCTATTAAATTTGAGACAATCAAAGACAGGTACTGTATTCACTATAGACAGGTGGCCGCTAAGACAGATAAGACTGTAATTTGTCAAGTTGACTTCAATGGCCCGTATTCTGAAGTCGGGTTTAACTTAGACCATGGTCTAAAAAAATTATGGGAAGCCAAAAATATCAAAATTTTTATTAAGTTATATGTTTCTCATGTTTACTGTGCTCTTTCCTGATTCATCGATGGTGAGGACAATCGTCTACTTATACTTCCTAGACAATTAGGAACGATTTGAGAGCCAAATGAGCTAAATATGATATCCATACTGTTAGTGATTTTATGTAACAATATTGGCTATCCATACTTAAACCACAACTTTATACCTGATTTTAAGTTGAACCCGACTTCATAATACGGGCCAATATAACAATTCATGTGACACTCAAATTATTATGAATTCTCTGGGAATGATACATAAGATAGTTTTGAGATATAAATGCCAACATCACAAGTGACTTCCACCATGTATCTTGCCATGTCGACAAACAGCTTTATTTCTATTCGAAGAGTAACAATAATTATCTCGCCATATGAAAAGGATGGCAATTTCAAGCTTCCCTATAACTTGACGAGATCCAGAATATTATTATTCGTGTCCAATACGGGCCCGTATTCTAAAGTCCAGTCTATCTTAGACCCAATTCCAACTCTGTGCTAACATTATGGGAAGCCAAAACTTTTCTTTAGACATTGTATGGTTCTTATGATAACTATGATTTTTTTAATTTTCTTTAGCTATATGAATCATTCCTAGGCTATTCAGTAATATGAGTGTCCATTGAGTGAATAAACATGATGAATTCAATCTCCACTTTTAGATATTAATGCACAAATTGGCTTTATTCTGTTTAACCTCGTCGTTAGACCGGAAAATAAATTATACCCGACTTTAGAATTCGGGCCTGTGCGTTCTTATTCCATGTTAGTCGATTCTGCTTGGATGATTTATTCTCGTATTGACGAGCCTTACTTTGGATTTGATGAAATACTACTGGGTAACTGCGATACATTGATAATCACTTTTATCAAGAGTTTCCTATTTAATCGTTCTATGATCAAAGAAGAGCAAAGAGGTAGGGTGGTAAGTTATTAACCCTTATGGATCCTGGATGAATCCCACACTCTAAAACCGTTGGGTAAAATTTTACCCAATATTGAGTAAAAAGTGAACATGCATGTTTGCTAGGTATTTTTACCCTATATTTGGCTATTTAAAAGCAACATTGCGTAAATTTTTTTTCCGTAAAATCTTTTTACCCAACAACATGCATGTTCCCCATTTACCCAATATTGTGTAAACCTTTTTACAGTGCAATGGTCCATTGGTATTCATCCAGGATCCAGGAATGATTTTAGGAAACAAAGTAAGTTTTGAAAATTGGCAATATGAAACTGATTTACACTGTTAAAACGCTTCAGTTGAACAGTGTACATAATCATCATTTCACACTGTGCGGGTTCACACACTGGACCACGTGAGAATTGGATTCCCACTGTTAAAATACTTAATAATGATAATAATAATAAAGCATTTATGAGACGCCGATTTATCTAGTTTCCTATTCAATGACGCACTGTATATTACCCCAGCTGTAGCTCCAGCTGCTAAGGGCGCTTGGTGCATTTCAGAAATTAATCCTGCCGGGTACCCATTCACCTCACCTGGGTTGAGTGCAGCACAATGTGGATACATTTTCTTGCTGAAGGAAAACGCGCCGTGGCTGAGATTCGAACCCATGCTCCCTTATTGAAAGATAAGATTCGCAACCACTAGATCACGACGCCCCTACAAGTTTAAGTTAAACTTAAGTTTAAAATTGTTAGTTAAACTTAAGTTTAACATTGTGAAAGTTTTTTTGTCATCTTGTGTTCTAAACTGCGAGAAAACCTGTGGGACACACTGTCCTTTCAAACAGGAAGAGTCATTTGAGAAATGTAGGCGATGTCCAATATGTCGGGGGATATTGCCAATGAATTGGGTCTTAGTTACCTGTTCACTACTCGTAGTTATTGTAAGTCTTAGATTCCAATCTATATTTTCACTCCTAGTAATTCCGTTTGGTGAGTACAGGACTGATTCCACCATGTAGGAAAGTCGGGTGTCCTCCACCTCCATGATTTCTGAGGAAAGACCGAATTGTCCACCATCTTATTTATCAATTCACACAGATGCTGAGGGTGTAGAGCACTTTCCGACCCGATGCCTAGAGTAACTCTCCCAACCTTCTTCCACTCGAAGTACTCATTATACAGCGTCTCGTTTCGATCCAATAAATTAATGTAATCCACAAATTCTTTCATGGTCTTGAAGTCGTTTAAATGGATGAAGGAATTCGGTGGCGCAAACCTGACATAGTCCTCCTTCCTCGCTCCGAAGACAACAGGGACCATGCCGGTCGCATATGCATTTTTCCACAGCTTTTCGGTGATGTACTCGGCGCATTCGCTATTCTCGAGTGAAAGATAAAACTTGTATTTTTGCATTTCCTTCAGGCAGACTCTCCAGTCACGCGGGCAATCGTAGGTACCGCACTTGCCATAAATGTGCACATCTAAGTGCTTCTGCAGAGCATGAACAAACTCCGTTCTCTCCCAACCCAACGGTTTGCATCGTGACGCCATCCACATCATCAGCCTCGACTTATTACCATTCTTCACCTCACTCAGTTTATCTTTCACAAATTGTCCATACGGCAATCTAATGTCCGACCCTGATCGGTACGTCATGCTAAGATTATAAGGGTTGCCCGCGAAAGGAGGAACGAGCTGCGGTTCGTGCATGGGGCACTCTCGAGAATACAACACCCAAATCTGTCCCGGTGGCCTTGCTTGAAGAGCACTTTCCAAATCAATGAATTTAAATGCCCCTTCCATCAAAATGGCGACGTCTGCATCCCGGAAATCCGTCAGATTCCGGGTGTACTTTGCTTCTACGGCGCAAGGGTTGCCCTTTCCTTGTTGACATGAATCGAAAGTGTTCCTCTCGTGGTTGTGGTAAACATTGCCATCTGCGATCTTGTGAAACCTGACCATCTTAATCACACACTTGTACGAAGGATCCCAAGTAGCTCTATAAAACTTGTAAAGCACCCGATTGTCATTGTAAGTAATTAGCCCACCGGCACCAGTGTTTGCATCCGGTGCAGAGTTTCTGGAAGAGTTATTAATCTCCTCCTTGGTGCGGACTTCCATGACGTCCTCGGCTGCTGCTTTGTCCACACATTCAACGGAAAGCGATCGCGTCGTTGCAGCACATGACGAGCAGTTGAACGCTGTCGGGCGAAGCTGCATGGCCCTATAAGTTCTTTTGAATTCTTCTGAAGTCAGTAGGAATACAGTAGTGAGAGAGAGGGGGACGAGTAAACAAATAACCACATGAATCTTTTTGTTGTTTCCCATCTTGAAAATCTTTCGAGTGAAATATCTGAACATTCTCTATCGTGTCATCTTACACAGCACTGTTGAGACGTGGATGAAGCGATATGAGGTGTCTGGTAGCAACGTCATGGAACGTGCAGTTGATACTCTATAGGAACTGACTGTAGGAATCACTCCTCGCTTTCGATACAGGATGCCCAGGGGTACGGGAGATCTGATCCTGCAGATAGAGAGAGAGTGGAATAACTTGAATTGTCACAAAGGAATCTGGTGGAAATCCATGAAACACGTACATGTACATGACATTCATTTCCTATGATTGTATGGAATTAAAGGGGTAGTTCACCCTGAAGAAAACTTTGTTATAAAAATACCAGACAAATATTTTTGAAAATATTGTTGAAGGTTTGAGGAAGATCCATCAAAGACTGGGAAAGATGTTAAGATTTGATGATATACAGATTTGTGACGTCATAAACGAGCAGCTTCCCACATGTTATGAATATGAAATGCATAAATTCAATTTTGTCATGGTTCATGATGACTAATTATTTTTTATGTATATTCCAGGAGAGGGTGTGAAAAAAATGTATCTAATGATATACAGAAGGTATAATAAAATAATTTTTAAAGAAAATCACAATTCATTTATTTCATTATTTTAATATTGGGGTACAGCTCGCATATGACGTCACAAATAAAGGATAAAATTCTTATAACTTTTTTTATCTTTGATAGATTTATGGATTTTATTAAAGCCTTCACCAGCGTATTTTATTATTTTTTCTTCTATTTTCAACAAACATTTTGTATGGTGGCTCAGAAGTAGAACATCCGTCTCATAAATGGAGGTAGTAGGTTCGATCCTCAGCCGAGTCATACCAAAGACTTTTCAAAATGGGACCTTCTGCCTTCTTGCTATAGGCGCTCAGCATTTAGATCGGAGAAGGGTAAAAACAACGTCATGCATTACCCGCTGGTATAGCAGTTTTCAGAGTAAAGTGGCTACCCTGTGTAAATAAAACATCATTATTAACATTTTTGAACTTCCCTTTTAACAATGCAAATGGAAGTGAAAAGCGAGTGAAAATTTACTCGTTTTTCTTAAAGTATTTGAACGGAAGTTTTATCGTCATTTTTTTGTTAATCATGGTAATATGATAGTCAGCATCTATCACCACGACAAAGGTTATTCTTGTATAATTATCACAAGTCAAAGCGGAATTCATATTACCAGTCCAGAGTAGTATGGCGGCGATTCTTATACGAGGGACTGTCTGTCTGTTATTTATAGCAACCAATGGCATAGGTTCATCGTGCCACCAACTTCCCCCTCTTTCCTCCGCCCGTGGCAAATGCAAAGAAATATGCATTATTGGAGAGAATTACCATGAGAATGTCGGAGAAACATATATTTTTTGCAGTACTATGAACATGTGATAACAGAAAGTCACTCTTTAACATGAATTCACTGAAATTCAAAATTATAAACATCAAACAAACTTCCTGAAGACCATACATACATATTATAAGAGTGAACGGCGACAAAGTAAACATACGTTCAAGAGGTAGTACTTCACTCTTCGGAACAAGAACAGTCACATTAAAAACTTTAATCACTTACCCAACTAGTCTGTGTCATTCTCCTAAATATTCGTGATGAAACAGTTTAACTTTTAAAAAGCTAATAATTGTTCAAATAGATTTGTTTCTTTCGGTAGTTCACTTTCAAAATGGCTTACACAACGCCTCGAAGCCAGGTAGGGGAAATAACAGAAATACAGTTTAGTTGGGGCGCATCCATGCGAGATAGTCAGTGTATTATTGCACTGAAGCTGCGCGTTGGAAACTCCGTGGTCATTCTGGTGCGTGGTGCTTTATAGAATAAAGCGAGGCATGGGCTAAATGAACTGTATAGAATAAAACGAGACGTGGACTATATAAGCTGAGCCTTTCTTTTCATTCAAAAATCGTTACACTCTTTTGATCAACTCTCTACCTATAAAGCCATTCTTTCGTCAAAGACTACAGGATTACGAGAACAGAATCAATTCCACAGGGGTGATCCCCCAATGGTGACTCGGACCCGACAATTGCTCCGCCGACATTTTCTCCGCAGATATCTGCTCCGCAGGAATCTGCCGGGCAGACGTCTCTAAATATCTGTATAATCAGGTTTTCATTTATCTTTAGCATCTTTACATCATAAAAATTGGGGAATAATCCATCGGAACAGTGAATAATTATAAGTATTCTGTTTTTAGGTATTTGGAGCTTTTCTCGAGGATATATCATAACCATGATATTGTGTTATTGGTGTTTCATCCGATTGGGGGTGCAATATTCGATATAAGGATGATATTTTTTTATTAGGATACACTCCCAGTGTTTTTACAAGAGCGGACATTTTCAATGTGCCGTTTCCTCGAAAATCGATGGATCGGTAACAGTACCTAAACGTTTCGAAACTATGTATATACAACAATGTTGAATTTAGACAAAAATGGGCAGCAAATCTCGTTGGAGCAATTGACGGCAGAGTAATTGTCGGCGGAGCAATTGCAAATGGAGCAAATATCGGCGGAGCAATAGTCCGGAGCAATTATCGGCGGAGCAGTCGTCGCATTTTGCTTAGCAATTGTCGGGGGAGCAAATATCGGCGGAGCAATTGTCATAGAATCCCCCCACATGTGTCTCCCGCTTCCGCCCTATCCCAAAGGACAAAATCCTCGTCCAAGCATTGGTGTTTTCCTCACGCCTTTTCTCAGAACACTTCATAGAACTACATGAGTGAAGAAATCCATTTGTATGTCGAAGTCTGTAACATCTAAAATGAAAGAGGGTGAAAAAAAAACATCAGAAGGGACTGGGTTCGGATTGATGTCCCCCAAAAATAAATAATTAGAGAGTCAAAAGGGGCCTAAGCTTTCGATCCTAGCAGAATCTTCTTCGGAGGCAAAATGACAAACATATAAAGAGGATTTTGCCTCTGAAGAAGATTCTGCTAGGATCGAAAGCTTAGGCCCTTTTGACTCTCTAATTTACTCCATTGGCTCTTTTTTTTTAGATAAGCAGTTTTCAGCAGCTTCTTTTTGCCACAAATAAATAATCTAACATGGTGAGTTGATATAGAACTGGAGTAGTAACAGTAAAGCATTACCAATATACTTCCTTTTGATCGTACATAAATATAGAGGCTTTGCCATGGGCGGAAATCCCAAGGGGGACAGGGGGACTACTCAAAATAGTAGGGGGGACACAATATCAAATGTTCCCCCTACTATTTTGGGTCTTTTGTGATGAAAATAAATACATCATTCGAAATCGAAATAAAACATGTATTTTGGACGAGATAAGCTTTTTTTTGGTCGAAATGACCTTATATTTTGCTTGAAACTTTTTTTTTTTGCTTGTCATTTTTTTCAGCCATTTGTCCCCCCTACCTTTTGGGAGAGATTTCCACCCGCCCCTGCGCTTTGCTGATCCAATAGCCGATTCCCATGCAACAATGAGAGTGTAATAGCTGAATGCTATTACACAAAAGGAACACAACAAATACAATGCAATTCAGTTTCAATAACAAAATTCTGATGAGAGTGCACTGCACACACACCCACACAGAGTCTAATATGCATGTAAGAAGTACAGTAGGTGAACTGGAAAAAAACATCACCTCAAAACACAAAAACATGAAAAAGGTACACTGTAAAACACGGTTAAATTTATCATGCAGGAGCTTGATGACAGGCATTTACAGATAAGAAGACATAAATCACAATCAATGAAATGTTGTGAACATGAAAAATATACCCAGAAGTAAGAGCTCTGTTGGAGGGCGACCATCAGGCGCGCGCAGCCACCCCCCCCCTTCCAAAGAAAAATACAATAAATAAAGCAATTCAAAGCCATACGGCAGCTTTATGAGGTGAAGTCATAAACAATTAATACATTAGTTGTTGTGATGTTCTTGTTGTTGGTTTGTTGTTGTGATGCGCCATTTTGGACTATTATATTTGAATTATATTTAAATGGATTATACGATAGGAAGATTTCATAGTGCAGAACGCCACTACACTGGCTGTAAAACAATTGTGTTCCATCCACCAGTGTATACGTGGGATGGCGGCAAGCAGTTCACACAGGTAATAAATGCATGGTGTTAATTGAACGCTTGTAAGTGCTATATTGACACATTATGTTAGTTACATGTTCAAATGCCATGATATATTCTTGTTTCTTAACCATCTGTACATCTCAGTGGGTAATGATTTTCCACATTCCAGGGCCTTTATGACCATTTATTGGGCCTAGAATCTATTATCATGGAGTACCATGCCAACGGTATAACGACGTGCATTTACTGAAGAATGTGACCACGAACTATAATGAAGACGTGACATAAACGAAACAATGGGATAATATTGCTGATTTAAACCTTGTACCATGGGCGGAAATCCAAGGGGAGACGCGTCCCCCTACCTAAAAGAGTGGGGGGGGGACTTAATATCAAATTTCCCCTTACTATTTTTTGGTCTTTTATGACAGAAAGAAATACATCATTCAAAATCGAAAAAACATGTATTTGGGGCGAGATTACCTTACTTTTTGGGTGATAAACTTTTTTTTTGCTTGTCATATTTATTTTGGTCGAAATGATCTTACATTTGGATTAATAAACTTTTTTTTTTTTTTTTTGGGGGGGGGAGGGTTGCTTGTCAAATTTTCCAGCCCCTGGTCCCCCTACCTTTGGGGAGAGATTTCCGCCCTTCCCTTGTCCTATTATGTAAAGTACCCCTTCTAATACTTCGACAGACATTTAATGCTTGTCAAAGTATTAGAAGGGGTACTTCACGTTCTTAAATGTGCTTTACAACCATTATTGGCTTTAAAGGAAACATTTTCTGATTCCTGAAATGCATTTAATCGGACTATTTTCCTGGATGAAGGTTCAAAACAGACGGGAAAATTGATATGAATCGCACATATTTCACTATCCCCCCCCCCCCCTCTCTGCACATATGGGGGGTCATGATTATGCAGATTTAATTTCAATAATGTTCTAATTCGTGCTTACTGAACTGATTTTATTGGTTGAGATGGAAAAAAATAAAAAATGGAATGTGATCTAAAGAAGATGTGAAATCAGGGGAGCGTTTCATCAATATTTTCATCCGACAAGTTGTCGGATCTGACATCTTTCCATGATTTTGATTGGCTGACAGGCACTGTTCCTATGGTAACTGTCGGATAAAATGGGACTTGTCGGATAAAACGTCCGACAAGTCCTTTCATGAAACGCCCTCCAGGGCATCTATAGCGCAAAGCTGAGCAATCATCATTGAACAATATTTTTACGATTGATTGCATTGGCTGCACTGCACAATCGATCATAAAAATCAACTCTTGCATAGTATTTTATACACTAACCACCACCTTTTCCGTTTTGGTCTTATTTCGACCAATTTATGCTCATTTTGCGAAAAGGAAGAAGAAACGTAAAGTTTAGATTTTGAAATAGATAAATTTAGTTAGCAGGAAATTCTTTTCGGGAAGCAGGAGAAAAGTAAAGGTAAATATCAATTAGTTAATCATGTCTTGATTTTAGTTAAATATCTTATTTACAAAAACCGAGAATTAAAAAAACCTCCTTCATTGATTGAAATAAAAAATAGTATTAGGGGGATCAAAGAGAAGAAAAGAAATTAGCAACAAAGAGGGGGACTCTTACAATCCATTTCTCTAAATGGGAAAACTTAAATATTAGACCATGTACTGGAGCCCAGAGCCAGTTCTCCACCGGATAGGGGATGGGGGTGTTCAAGGGAGGGTGGGGGGGGAATGACAAGGGCTGAGTTTGTGTTTGAATTTATTTGGGTGAAGAGGCCGAGGTGATGGGTCAAAAATATATATGCTGATGGCTTCAATTCGTTTAGGTTTTATTAATGATTTATTTATTTTTGTATTTAGAAGATTTCTCTTATGTTTTTTATTTGACACTGGAAAAAAAATCAATGTGTTGGAATTTTCTGTAGAAGTTTCTTCTTGATGCATATAATTATCATCAGTGTTATTTATAATTATGTATTGGAAGATGTCTGACATTGTGTTTTATTGTAACATTCATGAAAATATTATGTGTCAAAGTTCTATTTGTTATATATATTTTATTTTGTATACATGTATGAATTGAAGTTGTAAATAAAAACTACTCAATACAAAAAAAAGTAAAAAAAAAATCATACAGCGAGAGACAAAACCACACACACTCACACAAAACAATTTAACAAACAGAAATACTTGGTTCTCTTTTTTTCTTGCAGAAAAAGCAAGAATGATACAAAGAATGGAAGTCCCTTCTATGTAGAGAACACTGTAAAAACTGCGGTGTTAAAACTGACACCAATTGGTGTTAATAGAGGACCACACCCTGAGGTGTCAAAATAACAACCTAGAGATTGAATATAACACCAAAGAGCGTAAATGTAACAACAAAAGGTGTTGTAATAACACCTATAGGTGTAAAACTAACACCACCAATTTAACACCGGTGTAAAATAACTGGTGTGGTCCTCTATGTACAACGGTTAACACCATATTTTTTGCTGTGTGCATGTAGCTTTTCGGTTAGATGAAAGAAAGGATGAATACATTTTGATCTATTTAAATTACATAAGATGCACTGGCCCGTATTCTGAAGTCAGGTTTAAAGTTGTGGTTTAAGTATGGATAGCCAATTGTTACATAAATCACTGAACAGTAGAGATATCATATTTCAGCTCATTCGGCTCTCAAATCATTCACAATTGTGTAGGAAGTATAAAAAGATAATCGTCTTTACCATCGATGAATCAGGAAAGAGCAAAGTAAACAGAAGAAACATACAACTTAATTTAAAAAAAAAAACGAAATTTTTGGCTTCCCATAATTTTAGCACAGAGTTAGACCAAGGTCTAAGTTAAACCTGACTTCAGAATACGGGCCACTGACTTTGAATGGAGGGGGCATAGTGCGCATCTTTTATCATAACCTAGGGAGTTTTCTAGGATTCTCGGGGGGGGGGTGGGGGGGTGGGGCCTGACTTTTGTTGAGACAAGGTTATTTTGAGAATGTTTGAAAGGTGTTAAAATGAATCCCGGATGATTCATCGATCGCGATTTTCATCGACGTCAGTATATGAATTCGGAGCGTATATAGTTTCCATGGAGACATAAGGAAACACAAAATTCAATGATCGAACATGAATAGAATAGAATAGAATAGAATAGAATAGAATAGAATAGAGAGTATAATACGTACCATCAAAATAGTGGACGTTATCGCTGTGATTTTTCAGTTCCAATCTGTTTTTTATTCAAGTCAAATATAGCTTCACGTTAACACCATTCTACTATGTTATTTGCAACACATTTCGTCGAAAGATATTGTATTCCGTTTGTCAACTTGATGTCTCAAAAGATAGTACAAAATGATAAGATAGAAGTCTTCGATTGATAATAGTAATTTCATCGCTGCAACATGCTAAACTAAACAGTGATTAATGAAACTGATGCATTCATTTATAAGAACTGCGCTGTTCAAAGTGTATGTGGTTAACCGTATGGCGTACAATAATGGGCGATCTACAGTGCGTATCAAAAAAAAGTTTACACTTTGAAAAAGCCCTGGGAATTAAAAAATATACAACATGTGGGTAATTTGTTCACATATAATCTTGGATTTGGGTCTAATCTATCCAATGAAAGTAAAAGTTTTGACAGAATGTTACACTTGAGTGAGCACTGACCATTTTTGTAAAGCTCGCAGAAATCTGTTTGCGCAGAAACGCTTGTTTTCACGCTGTGTCCAGGAGAAAGGGTGAAATCAATCTTACCCTGCAAAACATTTCTCACACATTTACCTTGCACTTTTAGTCAATTGAAATAAAACAGATACGTTCAAACATTTTGTAACAGTTTTGCCACCCAATTGGAATTTCAACACTTAGTAAGCACAGTATTTACCCTTTTTTGTGCCAGCTGGATCTGAGGACATAACTGAATCTGAACAAAAGTTGATATCAGACATCTCCAGCATTTTTTCACTAATTTTTTTTCATTTAAAGTTGGTTTACATTTCATTTTTCATTTAATACTTGTTTCTCCACACTTTTCCCAAGCTTGACAATGATTAACATAATGAAAATCAAGCCTGAGCCATTTCATGTAAATCACAGTTCAGTGTAAAGCAAATATCGTCACGATGGCCCTCGGTGTGTGGGGGAGTGGGGTGGGGCGCGATGCACTCTTCGAAGTGTTTTGGGCAAGGAAACAAGTTGAAAAGGTAAAAGATATCTTCAAATCAATTTTACTAGCTAAATTCCATGTGTTCTTCATGATTAAGGTCTACTTTTATTCGCATAACTTTTTCAAAGTTCTGCGCAAATCATTTTTCACTAACTTTTCAAAAGTAAGTGGTGCTCACTCAAGCGGAAATATTTTTCGACATTTATATCGTCATTTGCTTAAATGGATCTGTACTAATGTGAAATGTGGAAAAATCCTCAGGATATTACAAATGTATGATTTTACAGGACTTTTTCTAAGTGTAAACTTTTTTTTGATACGCACTGTACATTCAAGGAATAGGAGCGATTTCCTGTTCGGAGAATGCCGCGTCGCATTCAGTCAGTCTGCCAGCCCCTATGTTAATGAGCAAATGAAAAAAAATATCCAAGTCCTCTCGTGGCTGAATTCATATCTCTGCACAATCTCGTGTATTGTGATACTTTTTTTCCTCAAAGAATTTAACCATTTTCTCCATGAGTAAAATTGATCATTTTTGTACCATGGGAAAGAGTAAACGTTACTCTTTTATATTGGTTATTTCTTTTGAAAAAAAAAAAGAAATTATGATAAATAAGTGAATTTCAGGCCTGAAAAGAAACGGAGTTTTCTTCCTTTGTTTTCTCTTGCAAATTGAGCAAAATTTTATGTTTTAGGCACAAACATTATTTATATTATCAAAAAGCTCAAACTCTCTACTTTCACACAATTTCACTCTTGATATGTGACACATTTTAGATGAGTCAGCAGCTAGCCTTTCCAACAAAATGCAAGACGAGATTTCTGAAATTTCTGAGTAGCATAAAATAAAGAGTTCTGATTGGCTGAATAAGATTTTCAAAACAAGAGATTACCGCATGGTGAGTGACCTTGCAGAGGCCCAGTATGGGGAACATTGAAATTTGCGTGGGTGTGTGGTCTCTATGACCAATCAGAGTGCAGTATTCTTGGTTTTTGAGCTGCTAAATTTGCTTGTCTTATGGAACGCTGGCTGCTGACCCATCTTAATTACCTCTAGTTATAAAAACAGCATCATATTTAAAGGGGAAGTTCACCCTGAAGAAAACTTTGTTGTAAAAATAGCAGAAAAATAGTAAAAAATATTGGTGAAGGTTTGAGGAAAATCCGTAATAGTAAAGAAAGTTATTAGAGTTCAAAATTTTGGATTTGTGACGTCATAAACGAGCAGCTGCCCCATGTGTTATGTAATATAAAATTATGAATTTCTAGTTTTGTATGGTTCCTGATGACTCAATTTTGTTTTCTTTTCATGATCGGGTGTGAAATGATTTGTCTATTGATATACAAAAGTTGCAGTGAAAACCATTTTCAATTTTCTGAGAAAATGACATTTCATTGATTTTTTACTATTCGCTATGTAGGAATGCTGCTCGCATATGACGTCACAAATCAAATAATTGAAATTCTAATAACTTTTTGATTATTTGATGAATTTTTCTCAAACCTTCGGCAGTATTTTTTATTATTTTTTCTGCTATTTTCACAATAAACTTTTTGTCAGGGTGAACCTCCCCTTTAAAGCTTGTGTATAGTTTTGGTAAATCCACCAAAATGCACCTATCACTATTCCAATTCATTGCTAGCTAATATGAATGGATATGCCCTATAACAGTTATGATGTGGAGGATATGAAATGAAAATGTGTTTTACAGGATAAATTTTGCGATTTTACATGGAAATTTAACTTGATCGGGTCACCCGATCAAATTAAAATATTTGTGTGTTTTTGTCTTTCAATTAAATCCTATTCCAAATCATGGAATGGGCTGAAACTTTCAAGATATGTTCTTCGTCTGTAACTTTTGGATATCTAATCACTAAATTTATAAGATAAGTGCTTGAATGCCCATTTTTTTAATTTAAAACAAGCATCGTCGAGAGAGGGCGCTATATATCCAAGATTTGAATATTTGAAATTTTCTCAGAGAAGTGCAGTTGGAAAAATATCTAACGGTCTCTACGCTTCAGTAAGACTGTCATATTAGATGATATTCGATTATCAATCACATTATTGACCCTTTACCAAAGCTATACACAGGCTTTAAGCTTAGATCTTAAGCTTTATCATGGCCTAAAAATCTTTTGGGTTCAAACAGAAATTAAATGTAAAAACGAAAACTTTTTGTTGCATGAAAATTATTATTTTGTTTCATGCTTTAGATCAAAAGTTTCCTGTATGTTACAACATCTTTTCAAAAATCTAAACGCATGACCTGAAGGAATTCTTCGTTATAAAGATTTATTTAAAAAATGAAATTTGGTCAAGCAGCAATGGCCGAATTAAAAGAGGTGTTTTGATCAGCACCTAGCTCATTAATAATGAAAAAAAAACTCTAGTCATGAATAGCTTTTGGATAAAACAAGCTACTTTCGAGGGCTTGCCGACTGACTAGTTTGCTATGCAGACTCTGAATGGCTCGTGAGGCGTTATCTCAGCGCACAATCGCGCTGCTGCTGGTTTGCGAAAGGGCGAGCGAAGCGAGCCATTTTGGAAGAAACATTTGGGCCCGTCGCAAAACACTTTCTTGTAATGCAAGTTGTGTGACATGCAATTTTTTCATTATTTTTTATTTGCATCAGAAACGGAAACATTCAATCTGCTTTTCGTGTGCAAAATTCTGTTTGCTACAATGGTGACAGCGATATATCAGATTTAGGACGAGCTTCCAGAGCCACATTTGGTTCCTCCCAGAGCTCGAGGGGCCGCCGCGGTGGGGGGGGGGGGGGGGCACTTTCATTGACGAGTGAATACCAGGCGCGACAACGTGTAAAAAGGGATTTCCTTTTCGAGAGTGGGAGCGTTAAGTACATTATATGTAACGTTAAGTACATTATATGTAACGTTATGAGGGTGTCAAAAACGATATTTATAATACTGGGGAAAAAAAAGGGATTGGGAAAGCTACGAATTTTTGTGTCAAATTTCTAATACTTGTTAAGTGTAGGATTTCACACGCCAAATACTTGTCAAGAGATGCATTTTCATAATCTGGTCCCTTGTTTAGGGTGCTTTTCGAAACTCCATGGTAGCGCCTGGTATCCACTCGTCAATGGTCCCTCTCTCTATATTATACATACATATTTCTCCCTCCCTCTCCTGTTACTTTATGTAGCTATTTTAATTGACTCATCTTCTCGCATCCCTGAACTCATCCTGTTGCCATGGAGACCGGGATATAGTACGAATGAGTGTTCGATGAACTATATAGTTGCTCTATTCATCCATGGATGCAATTAGGGAATAAGTTATGGTGTGTAATATTGTTAGTTTACACAAATCCTTGTAAACAATATGTTACGCTTTTACAAACTTTGCTCGTTCTCCTGAAGACGACAAGAATACTACACTTGTCGAACTGTCGAGATTGGGTGGTCCTTTTCATGACCAACACTTGCCCAAGAAAGATACATGGTGTACTGTTTATTCATTGGTTTTATTTATTTTATACTGCAGGGAAGGCCTGTTCAGTTATACAATACTGCTTTCCAAAAGCGCAGTGAAACTTACTACAATTATTATTATTATTATTATAATACGTTATGCAATTTAAATGTTTCGAGGAACCGTCCCAATACAATGCTCCTAAACATGATAAAACGGTTTAAACGACGAATCGCTTTCATCTTCAAAATATTGGATGGTTAAGAATTTTTATATATACATATAGATTCGTTTTATCATCATTTCAACTATTAATCCCTTTGCTATCATGTCATGGCCCTTAACAAATAATGCATTATCATTATTCCGCCTCTTACAAAGAGCTACCATTGATCCCATCATCCAATCAAATATATGGAAATCCATCAATGACATATTTGTTATCCAGGAAATTTGCATAATGTCCTTTGAAACAAAAAAAGAAACAGACCAAATTTTGAAAGAAAAACTATCAAATGTACGAATATAAATCATTGTCTAGAAATATTTAGAAAATATATATTTTGAAAATATTTTTTAGATGTTGACGTTGCTGGCTTTCCATACTTATGGTTGATTGGATCAATCGTAACTCTTTGTAAGACTGCATGGGCTCAGAAGTATTTGTACTATTAGACTTGTATTCAGTGATTTAAGTCGGTTTCTGATTGGGTAAGTAACAGTTAATTTGGGTGATATAGACTCTATTTGTAAGAATCAGTTTGTATTATGGGAACGTAATCCCGGGGGGGCCACTTCCATTCACGAGTGGATACCATGCGCGACCAAGGGGTCTCGAAAAGCACCCTAAACACGTAATTTCCATATTCTGAAAATTAACCCCTTAACAAGTATTGGCGTGTGAAACCCTACCCTTAACAAGTATTGGAAACAAAAACGATACTCTTGGCAAATATTCCTGAAATGAACCCCTAAACAAGTACAGGAATGTTTTATTGTTACGGTTCCTTCGGTCGTCGGCTTTACCTTATTTGGTTTAGTACGACCCCACTTCTACACCTCTCGCAAATCGGACTCTAAACACGTAGTGTTGGGGCAAAAAGGACATCCTTTATAAAACATTTTAATTTTGTTTTATCATCCCCGCAAATTCGACCCTAAACACGTAATTTTCCTAGCGAAATAGATACCCTTTTTTCATTATTTTTGTGTTTTTGGCACCCTTATCACGTTACGTACGTAACGTGCCCTATCGTGAAAAGGACATCCTTTTTACGTGTTTTTTTGGTCGCGCATGGTATCCACTCGTCAATGTAAGTGGCCCCTCCGGGAACATAATACGCTGATTGGCCAAACTTCTCGACCAAACCATCTGATCCCACTCGCACAGGCACGAATCGTGTCAGAATGGCCAGAATTCAAGTCAAAATTACGATATTTTGACTAATGAAAATTCTTGGCCTTTTTCGTCTTATCTGTATATCCAATTCAGTATTTCTTGTCATATCTTATCAAGTATTTTAGCTTTTTTGTAATTTTATATTTTACCTATTTGATTAAAGGGATGGTCCGGGTTGAAAATATTTATATCAAGATAAATAGAGTAAAATTCGCAGAGCAAAATGTTGAAAGTTTCATCCAGTTCGGATAACAAAATTATTGAATTCTAAAGTATATCAATATTTTGTAGAAAAAAAAAAAACAGTTATGCACATCGTCATGAATATTCATTAGGTGTGCCGATGATGTAGCATCCACACTTTCCGTTTTCTTATGTTATTACATGAAATCATAAATGTTTCATTTTTTTCATGCATGTGTCTCCATTATGATGAAATAAGTTGCGGCAATAAATAACTAATGCACTTATCAGTAATTGTCAATCCATTTGTTTTAGTTCTTGGTAGAAAATTTTTGAAAAAACCTAATTTCATATGATAAAATACAAAAGAACAAGTGGGGATATGACATCATTAGCCCACCTAATGAATATTCATAAAGACATGCCTTGACCTGTTTCACCGGAATAATGCAAATCTTTAAAATTCAATAACTTCGTAATTTGTAATCCGATTTCGATGAATTTTTTTTGTTTAGCATTTTGCTTTGTGAACTTTACTCTATTTATTGAAATATAAATATCTCCAGCCTGGACCATCCCTTTAAGCTGCATTTCTTGTCATTTTCTTTTTCATTTTTTCTTTAAATTGAGGTATATTGGCTTTATCTTTTGAATCTCCCGGTCTTGAGTGAGTGCATCAAACGATTATCTATTTCTAGCTTAAGGTGACGAAGTCATATTACCAATCTTGAACTCCGTGTACACTGCGCCACGATCTATACTTTGCAAATAATCAGGAGTGATAGCCAGCACTGATTTAGAAGACATTAAGACGATTGCACATCGTGTTACGAAAGACATGAAAGAGACGCGCAGGAAGAAAAAAATACCGAAACGAAATTTCATACCAAGAACATCGAGACAAGTGAAAGGTTAAGAACATCTTTTGATGCGTTGCCTATAGGCGGCGCTCTCATCCTCAGTGATCGGTAAAAAGCATAAAGATGTATTCTCTATGGTCAAAAAAGTATATGACTCGAGCAGTACGGACTACGCATGTGTCTTTTGCAAAAAGGGAAAATCCACTGTAATGCAAGCGCGCCGTCCACGGTCTTGGCGCGAAACGGGCAATTAAAAATCACGATTTACTCTGCGCTCAATCGTCTGCATGTGGTCCGGAAAGATTATATGCTCGAGGGTCTTTAATAGAGATACGACATCTAATGCAGTGCATTTCATTTTCTAAAATTACTCAAAGATTTATCCAGCGTTTGCAGAGGTAACTGCACGTCGAAATATCCTCGGACGAGATCAACGATTCGTTATTGTTTCGGAAATTATGATTTAATGCCGTCGATTTCATTTTTTTGCAAGTGACAAGGAAGTACTTTCAATAATCATTTTTTAACGACTGGATGAGTGATATCTAGCGCAGTTTGAATGAGGTAAGTGATAATATCAGTTAATTCAAAGTTGTTAAACTAGGAACATAATCAAAATCGAAATGCAGTCTTTGGATATCAGGAGAAAATGTGTTGTGATAGTAAACCTTAATTACATTGACACAATCAGGGTGATATAGAGGTATTAATCTTAGAAAAAAAAACGACGGGAGGTATTTGCTATATCATCTAAGGAAACGAATTACTATTCATTGTTTTTGCTAAACATTTTGCCCGACCGATGTTTAATATATCTACTTGATTATGTTTCCAAGCAAAAATCTTAGTACATGTATAGTTTAATCTTCCCGAAATTCTTTACGAAATCTCAACAGTAGCAACATATAAAGGAAGGCTCTGTTTTGAATGGATGTACTCACAAAACAATAAAAACAAACGCAAAATTAGGGAGGTGTGAGGGGGGGGGCTTTATAAAGAAAAAAAATGATTGCAACCTTCATGAAAATGCACTTTTAGTTTAAGTGCAGAATGGTTGGATTCATTATTGTTTTGCTAATCAAGGAAATAGTTGGAAATTGCCCCTCCCTTTTCTCGAAGATAATTGTGTCTTTCTTTATGTTAGAATGCTTTGGGAAAACTCGCCTCTCCCCTATCCACGTGAGAAACCTTTTTTTGGGCCTTTTTTTACTTGCCTGTTTATTCTTCAAAAAGTGAATCTAACAACTGTAGATTTGAGTGCCCTTTTCATTATTTATTAATTCACGTTTTCTTAAAAAAGCAGGGTTGTCCCGGTCAGGCCAATTGGCCTGAAATCCTTGAACATCGTAGAGAGTCATAATTGTCAAAAATATTAGTTTAACAACCTGTTAACGAAATATGATCTCAAGTGATTTTCGTGTTGGCTTCATTTTACTACCGCTACACGAACATCACTTGAGGTAACAAAATACGTAATTTTAACAAAAACTATCAGTAAAGTGAGAATATGCAAACTCGGTTAATGAAGATCGAATGATTACATAAATCTACACAGAAAAATATGTGGTGTTAACCGGTTTACATAGAGGACCACACCAGTTATTTTTTACACCGGTGTTGAATTGGTGGTGTTAGTTTTACACCTATAGGTGTTATTACAACACCTATGGTTGTTACATATACACTCTTTGGTGTTATGTTCAATCTCTAGGGTGTTATTTTTGACACCTCGGGGTGTGGTCCTCTATTAACACCAATTGGTGTCAGTTTTAACACCAGAGTTTTTACAGTGTACGTGGTGTGTCAGTTTCTCTAATAAGAGGAAATAGTCGATTCTGAGAATCTACAATTCAGTTCATGTCTGTCTCTAAAATTGTAAAAATCATGTTTTATAATTTCTTCAAAATTATTCTGACCAAGTAATATAGAATAAAAATGAAAGGACAATGTTCCCCCTCCATGTACGTTGTTGATTATCATAACGAGAAGTGTTTTTTTTTCATTTATAGAATCTGCCATTTAACATTTGAATCGCTTGGATTATAATGTGAAGCGATATGCATTAATATACATTGAATTAATTAAAGTATGGATGAAAAGAAAATAGCATGCCACAAGATTTATTACAATCGACGGCGTCATGAAATGATTCTGAAACGGTAATTTGTTTAATTAATGGGGCAAGCATCGATACTTTGTTAAAAGCAGGTATCAAAATAAAAGTAAAAATGGAGTCGATACATAACTGCTATATATCATTCAACACTTACGATATTTCCGCCATCTTGAAATATTTGCCTATGTCCTTTTTTCCTCCTTGGTGATGTCTATTTCATTTTTTACCTTTTATTAGTAAAAATACGTCAATTATCATTATGGATAGTTGCATTCGCCGAATTTATCTGCATGAATTCGCATTTTTATTACATTGTTCAGCAGAGTATGTTAATTGCTGATAATGACATTTTCACAGCTTTTCAGGCGAAAATTAGTTTGCGTAAAAGCCATGCCTCAATCACTACGTTCAGTTTTCCATATGAAATGAAGTTTTTGATTTAAAGGTATTGTTTAACTTTGTGAGCAGCCGATTTAAAAAATTCCCCAAACCAAGATGAAACATGTGTACTAGCATAGGCGGCGGAAGCGGGGGGGACAGGGGGGACGTGTCCCCCCCTAAATTTGAGGAGGGGGGGGGGCGGTCCCCCCTAAATTTGTTGTTGATGACCTTTTTTTTTTTTTTTTTTTTTTTTTTTTTTTTTTTTTTTTTTTGCTTGTCAATTTATTTTCGTACGTTTGGGTTGAAAACCTTTTTTTTTGGGGTTGTCCCCTCCTAAAATTTGTGGCTTCCGCCGCCAATGTGTACTAGTGCATGTATTAGAACTAATAAACCCTGAAAACAACCATTATTGAGAATGAAAAGCTAAAACTACAAGGCAAACCCCGATTTTGTAAATAGGCGTCTTATATAGACGCCTAAATAGTACACATAAACGTATGGGAGGAAATTTAGATGGTGTTTCCGGTCACTTTATAGTTCAATATTTGAAGCACTAAATAATTATTTTCGAACGCAATTTTTTCTGGGCTTCATTTTTGTAACATATCACAGACACAGGTGACAAGTGTGACCTTCTAGCTCAGATTTGTTAAAAGTCAAACCAATGTTAACCAATCACTTTAAGAGTACATAAAGATGTAGTTGCTAACCTATATGCGTTGTAAGTTGAATGATTAATAAACATGTATAAGTTTTTTTTGTACGGAAAGGAAAAATACAAGCTTGTATAAACGACGTGAGTTTTGAACAGTTGAACTGATTTGATTTCGAGCAATGACGTAATGAACATTATTAATTGACTAAATAAAAATGATAACAATTTTTTTGTTAATCTAAATAATTGGTGCCAATTTCGCATAACATTATTTCATTCAGTTATATAACAAAATGAGTTAACAAAATGACGAAATAATATAAGGCTGCACGTGGTTGGATTGCTTTGATCTCGAGACGAATAAAGATTAATTTCTACCTTTTCATCTAACAAACAAACTTCGCCTTTTCCTTATTAATAATTTTTCTTCTCTGATCTAATTTTTCTATAATTACTTACATTTTGCCTTTTTAACGGCAATACCCCAGAATCTTGATTTAAGTGCGTAATAACTATCATGATCATGACTTCTAGAGACACGCATGTATATAAAAAGTGAAAGAAATAATAACAGTCTTGAACTATTGATCTCAACTCTGAAAATAAATTAGACATTAGTATACACGGTATACGAAGTTAATCATTAATATGCAATACATGCATCGGTTCATCATAAAACCACACTAATCTTGTCATGGATTAAGAGTGATTGGTATGCTTTTAAAAATGCATTCTCTCACATTGGGTTACAAACAGGAAACGATCGAAACCATTACATAGTGGGAGCCATATGCTTGAATAAGATGTCTAAAGCCCAAGTCTACACACATTATCACATTGATTCGAATAAGTTAAAAAAATAAATACAGCATCACACTGAAAATTCCGTCAAATTTGGATGTAAAATACAAAGGTGAAAGACATTTTCATCATCCGCGTTTTGCATTTAAAAAATTTGTATGATATTTTGTTTTACACACGATGTTGATGACCTTTAAATTGACATTATTTTAGCGATTATGTTTATTGCCAAAGAATCTGCGCTCATAGATAATTTCATATGACATTCGTTTCCTTATAATTTCACATGATCTGTTATCATTAAAAAAATCGCACTGAGTGGTTAAATGAGTTTGTATATGAAAAGCGTATGTATATTATTTTTTGCAAAAGGGAGGGGCGTAAACTGTTCTCAAGCCTAACCAAGCAAGGGAGCAAAGCGACCATTGTTTAATCACAAAAAGGCTTTTTCATGATTATGAAAAAGCATACTTTCCTTAAATTTCTTGTGAAAATTTACAATAAAAAGTAGGTTTTCAAAATTTCTTACGGGAGAGGCACGGAGAAGGAGGCGATTACCCCACCCCCTATACCCACGGATTGAATGCAGCAAAAATTTATTGATATTTTTTTTCGTCATGAACTTTTCAATCTGTGATTGATATTGCTGGCTTTCTTGCGTTGACTATTGTACTCGCATAATACGGTGCGTCTGAAGCGAAAACAATACAGTGGCTTAATCATTAATGAGATTGATAACTTGTCAAGATTTGATCCATTTCCTTTATCATGTTTATATGATGTAATATATCAGGGGCCGCGGAACGGTTTTCAAAATAGGGGGGGGGGTGCTGTGCCAAAAGCGAGGGGTGGCTGACCATGCAAAAATCACAATTTTTTAACGTTTTTGTACACGTTTTTTTTAAATGTTGACCATGCATTCTACACTCGTTGTCTAAGTGTCTCATGAATACTACTCGTGATAAAGATATCCGAGTTAAGATTTTTCTGTCTTGTACAGCGAGCAAGTGATGAGAAAAACCAAATGATCAAGTTTTGGGGGTGAAATAATGTACTTTAAACCACTTGCCGTTATTGATTAGATGCTACAAAATTTGCTCGATATCATCACTGATTATGTTTCAATCTTCAAAATATCGGGGCGATCTATAATTCTTTCCCCGCAAGGGATCAATCGAGAGGGGGGTGTACCCAGCCCCGTCGCGTTTCCGTGTCAATTGGCGGGATCTGGGGGCCCGTAACACAAAACCCAGCAATGATCGTAGAACATTTTTTCTACGATTGATTGCATTGGCTGCAATGTACAATCAATCGTAAAAATCAAGCGTTCGATTAATCGCTAACCTTTGTGTTATACGGGACCAAGGAGTCCAGACACGGGGAATAACAGCAAACATCATTAACACGCTGTTTAAGATTTCATACAACGCTGTTTATTTTATTGAAGATTAGATATTGAAAATTAAACATTGTTGCTTAATATTTAAATAGTTGGTTAAGGTTCATATAGTAAACAGTGTTGTATATTTTTTTTACTGTGTAAAACAGGAATAAGAGGAAATGTATGTTCATCGAGGGGGGCAAGATCAAAGAATATAAGGGGAACCCCCCCCCCCACCGCCTCCTCCGCGAGGTACTGCCACTAACTGTATACAACAGCATTGAGGAAATAACTATATAGAAATAACAGTACATAATATCAGCCTCTTCTGTACAAAGGCATGTGTACTATAGACGTTTTCAAGTGGCTGTAATATGATACACACTTGTATATGAGGATTTTACAAATATACTTTCCTGTATTGTGCATGTATGCATTCATATAAATGCTAATGCCATTTTCCTACAGGAAACATTTGCGGATGTTATTTTTTTTTCTTAAAGTACAAGTACATATGAATATTGATAGTAAGAGTATGATGGGGTGACCATATTATTTTGCGCACATCATCACGAAGTTGATTTTCAATCAAAACATTTTCACAGTATACACAAAAAATAATCAAAATCATATATACCAGACGGAAGGCAAGATCACAAAGTCAAATTCGCTTGACGGAATTATGAAGTAAAGGTCAAGGGTTTTGCTGGTATCGCGATCTCAAAATTCCATGGCGATCAACTAGTGCGCGCTCGGCTAAAAAAAAGTGTCATAAAAATGTGACCTTACTTTTCGCACGTCGTTTTGCAAAGCTTTAGAAACGAAATCAAGCAGACCAAGGTAAGACAAAATTATATCAGATGGAAGTTAAAGTGCCATTAATTCGGATGGTATCACATTTTATTTGCTCATTTGGAAACATCTGCTTGCAAACTGGCGATTCTTTCATGCTTGTCGAGAAGATCGGATTTTCTCGGAGCGGACGCAAAAGGTAACAAAATTTGCCGATGTTTTGCCAATATTTTCACAAATTGAGACCCAACCTTGAAAAAAATAACGACAATGAGTAATTTTGAGTCGCTTTTTCTGTTGGTGATATCCGTTTTTCAAGATATTAATTTAGATATAGAGATATTCGACCGTGCGCAAAATTAGGTAACGCGCGAATTAAGGTCACACCGCAATGGTGATAGAAGATGCGTCGGGAGCAGAAAAAATAGTTTACTCGTGATTGTATCAATTTTGTTGACGAAATTACACTAAGGAAATGAAAAGCATACATAATTATCAATATTTATTCCTCATGCTCCTGCTCATGCACGGAGGTGTATGCTTGAAAAATTGATACAGTTCTTTACAAGTTCATACACGATTTTAGCTATTCTTTATGATACTCATGTAAAGCAATATTTCCCAGTCGGTAGATGGATAGGGAGCAATTTACAATATAAAGCTATTTTGGTAAAAAAGAAAAAAAAAGACCGGAAGGGGGGGCGGTTAATCGGGAAAATGGAGTCAAAAGCGAATGTCCCCCCCCAAAAAAAAAAAATCCCCTTTGGGAGTCACGTTATACCTCAAATCTCAGTCCTACCCTCTATTATTCCCCAAATGAGTTTCAGTTACAGATGTTTGGTGCCGAGGTAAGATGGTTCACCCAAGCTAAAGAAGATCTGTTTTCCACAATGGACGCATCATTGACCCATTTCATATTGTGTTGTAAATATACCCATGATCCATCACGGTTAACCCAGTTTTGTCACGTGATAGAACGACGTCAAAGTATCGAAACCTATTCTATGAAACTTGTTTGCACTGATAAGAAATGGTTTTATTAAACTCTATCGACCCCCGATCGGGAATATGAGAGTCTAAACATGAACAGATATACAAGTTGTCTTTCTCAAACACTTACCATATCTGTACAGTCAGAAGCAAATGTTTCTTAGCCAATCAAAATCAAGTATTTTACTTCACTAAAAATTTAGTCAGTGCCGACAACTTGCATGAAACCCCCCCCCCCCCCCCCCTCCCCCGTCCGAAACGGTAAGAAAGTTTAGAAAGTCAGATTAAATTTCCTTTCTATTTCGAAGGTTCGTAACTCCGAAACACGTAAGTTGCCTATACATTACCTCGATGTTCGTTAATCCGAAAACGAAAAATGGTTCGTTAATCCGAACATTTGTGGCGTTTAATATTCCGAAGGTTCGTTAGTCCGAAAACGAAATTAGGTTCTTTATTCCGAAGGCTCGTTAGTCCGAAAACGAAATAAGGTTCATTATTCCAAAGGCTCGTTAATCCGAAATGAAAAAAAATCGTTATTCCGAAGGTTCGTTAGTCCCAAAACTAATGAAATTCAATATTCCGAAAGGCTCGTTAATCCGACAAAGATAATTTTTGGCGATGCCGGGAAAACCGTGGTGGAGAGGAGTGGGTAGAAACACCGTTGCTATTCAATTGTTAGTAACATGGGAATGCAGGGGGGGGGGGCAAAGCCCAAAATGGGCAATTATATCATGTATATGTCATAATTGGCATTTTGGTGATATTTTCACTATGCGTGAAGTCGTTGTGTGCTTTGTAGTAATTACGTAGTGTAATTGAGCAAAGCCTTTTCAAGTGATTTCCGATTATTATCATGAGATATAAATTTTTATTAGGCCCTTTTTACGCGGATTGGAAAAATATTCAAGACTGAAGTTTTACAACTCGCTTTTCGATCAAATATTGAGCTAATTAGGCGCTGCTGTTAAAAGAGCATCCTCACGAGATGTTGCGAGCGCTAATCGCGATCTCAAACTTTTTGACATTTAAAGAAGAAATTAAAGTCAAACATACCGAGCAGTTCTTGTAATTATGAAAAAGATGTGTATCTAACTAAATAATTAACGCGAGCGCGAAGCGCGAAGCGCGAGCTGGAATTTTTTATATACTAACCATAAAAATGCATAGTCTAAGCATTTTCTATATAATAGATAAAAGGGTGAGTACCTTACAACTTAATTACTGAGACGAGCGCGAAGCGCGAGCAAAAATAATGATTTTCTTACCTGAAATGTATTATTTCCTACTTCAAAAAGCGTATTTAATTTCGAAAAAGGGCAAATATCATTCTGTTAAAATGGCATTTTTCATTTTGAAAAAAAATCCTACGAGAATTCTTTAAAATCATAACCAGCAGAAGTCGTTAAAATAATACCCCCTATAAAAAAATCCCTTATCGCATGTGAACAACACACAGTCCCCAATATTCTTAATCCATTAATTCGCTCAGTCAGCAATTGCTCAGAGAAAATAAAAATTAAGATGCTTGATCCATGGGACATCTCCTGGTACAATGCATACTTTGACCACAACATACACATCAATATCATTCTCCGTTGAAACTATTATTGCGTCATTTCCTGTTATTTTTTTTTTAATTACAACACCGTTTATATTACTAAAATGAATTAACTTCATTTTCGGACTAACGAACCTTATTTCGTTTTCGGACTAACGAATATTCAGAATAACGATCCTTATTTCGTTTTTTGTTTAATTAACCTTCGGAATTACGAATGTAGCCCTAATTAATAGAGGGGTGGGTATCGGGAAATCACAAACGGTCTGTCGGTTATAATTGAAAGTAGTTATCTTAGCTATCTTTACATCACGTTGCCATGGTAACGATAGCTTATGAGGGCATGGAAGAATAGCCACATGGTATTCAGATTTCGGGAAGACGTAAATAAACTAGCATATCAGGCAAATCATATCTTAAACATAATGATCGATTAAAGTGTGAGTAGAGCCGTGAAAAAATACGTCATCAGAAACCCGTTTCTATATAAGAACAAAACTAGTCGTTTTCCGACGCAACTCACATAAATAAACGCAAGACCAAAATGCAAAGGCGTTATGCGTTATGAGCAAAAAAAAAACCTTGAGAGAGCAGAACATGGAGTGCAATAGAAAATTCTAAAAGTCGCGAGCGAACAAAAAATTGTGCATTTTGAAATGAAAAATCTAATTTGAGAATGTAAATAATATTCAATGATAATCAACGATATATCATTTTCACCAGTCTCTTTTTCCTTTTCTGTCATTTCCCCTTTTTATTATTTTTTTTTGGGGGGGTGATAGAGCCCAATACGCCAATGCCCAAAATAAGCGCTTCTGAGTATTATTGTTTTGGAGATCATGTAGTGTTTTCAAAAAGCCACTTTTATGATGGGCATTGCTCAAATACTTTTCAAATTTCGAATAAAATTTTAAAGGGCAACTCACTTTTATATTTACCTGACACATTAGCTTCTGGTAATTATGTTGATGGAATTAATTGCCGTTTTCACAGATTCATATAAATGAGATTGCCATTGATAATTTTGTGTGTGTTTTTAAAGGTCAGTCCATCTCAGAAAAAGTTGATATTAATAAATAGAAAAAATCAAACTAGCATTATGCTGAAAATTTCATCAAAATCGGATGTAAAATAAGGAAGTTATGACATTTTAAAGTGTCGCTTATTTTTCACAAACAGTTCTATGCACAATGACACGCAAATGAAGAGTCGATGATGTCCCTCACTATTTGTTTTGTGTTTTTATCATTTCAATTTTACAGATTTGACAATATGGACCAACTTGACTGAAACATAAAATGTTAAGGCGATGGTAATTCCTCGTGTTCAGTGAGGAATTAAACTTTTGTTTCAAGGACAATGAGGAGAAAACGAGAATAAATCATATTTCATATAATGAAATACAAAATAAATAGTGAGTGAGTGATGTCATCAGTTCGCTCATTTGCATACCGACGAGGATGTGCATAGAACTGTTTTGTGAAATTAAGCGAAACTTTAAAATGTCATAACTTTCTTATTTTACATCCGAGTTTAATGAAATTTTCAGTGTCCCGCTCTGGGTTTTTCTCTTTTTATTCAAGTCAATTTTGTTGGGGTGGACTTGTCCTTTAATATGATTGTGTAAGATTTAATGAGAGAAATCTATTTTGAAAATAAAGTGTTTGGATAAATAAATTGTATAATTTCAAATGTCACTTCGAGATGATGTTTGTTTCGAGCTAAAAATATCTCGTTTAAGAAACTAACCTCATCTACCACAACAGCTATTCTATGAATGTTAATGTCATGTGAATGAAAAAAATACAAAGAATTCTCTAACATGTATGTTTTAACATTGAATTTCTGCGTTAATTGCATTTTTTATTTCATAACTTATCTTTAAAACAGTACATTTATTTGAAAATAAAGATATGAGTATTACCAAAATAATACGTTTTAATATAGTTTATGAATTATGTGTGTCACTGCACGTTTTTGATGGTTGAGAATTATTGATGGTTTAAGATTCTATGGCTGAAAATGATTGCGTTCGATTTTCGTACTTCATTGCCACTCTTTCTCTAGATAATTATCGTATTTCCTGTGACGACTTGTTGGAAAAAAATTCTAAAGCCATTGCAATTTTATTACTGAGGAAAAATATTATCAATGCGTTTTCTACTATTTCGATCCGATAGGCTATGGTTGTAAAAAAATGTGCTAAATCATTCCAAATACTGCCACCTATTTAAAAAGAAATGTTGTTGGCAGTTTTTATTTTTATTTACCGTAGCCAGGTAACATGCAAATTTGAAGGGCACCCCATAATCACTTTGTTCTGCGCCTCAGAAAAGAAAAAAAAAGAGAAAGTCTCAATTTTTATCTGCGCATATTTGAACAATAAATGAAGGCAATTTACCCAATCAATTGTAACGAAAGAAGGTATGATGTTTATATTACACTACTCATGACCTGAAGCAGACCGAGAAATGGTCGATAATTGTTTGCTATTATTTCAATTTTGCTTCGACGGCTTTTAATGCACCCTTGGCATATGACGGTGATATCAATAGTTGTTGTCATGCCAATTTTCTATTAGCATTATTAACGGTCATCAGATTTTCTATTAGTTTTGACAAGCCATTGATTCGAGACAAAATCCCACATCTATTATTTCAATCAAAATCATTTCACAAACAAGTATTCATGTCAATAAATGATATTTTGATATTTGATTCATAATTCTTGTTGGTGATAAATTCAGATGACATTTGAAAAATAGATCTGAACCTAATTTGAACTCGAAAAATTTGTTTGATGTATCTGATCAAAGTCGTTTATTTTTAAGGCCTAATTTAATGCTTAGATGTACTTTAAGTAAGCCAATCCAATGAAAATTTCTTAATCATATCTCCTGTACAGAGCAAGAAAGTACAAATTTTTAAAAAGAATTAAGTTATTGATTTCAGACAGGTTTGCGTTGGTGAATAGTTTTTACCATAACCCAACGGTAAGGTACCATAATCTTCTATAATTCATGATTTCGAAAATCAACAACAAATGCGCAGTACGCTTAATTTAAGGAAAGTAATGCATAGCGAGTTAGTAGTTCAGTTCGCTTTCGCCTCCCAGGCATGGGTGACGCCAAGCAAATAATAAATATTTACGGCATAGAAATAACTTTTCTTCAAATATAAGAGAGGGGATCTTGTTTGGTATCATAATTTCTCAGAAGTCAAGACGGAATGGTCAGACCGTCATCCTGTTTGTCCGACGCTCCATTTTTTACCGTATCCACCGGTCTTTTGATTCATGCGCAAACACCCCCTTGGATATAACATTAAATCTTGTAGTTTAAGAGGGATAAGAATGTTTGACGTCATTAAACACGTTATAATTTTTTATTACTTATACAAATATGGCATAAATATTTGTTTTGCGTTTTGAAATTTTGCATGGAAAACCGGGAAGGGGATGGTCGTCTATAAAAATGACTTTGAAGTTCTTATTATCTTTATCATCATTTACTGCTATGTTTTATCTTTTTTTTTTTATCGTAGTGGTACTTTTTAATTAAAGTTGTAATCATTATAATCATAATCACTAAAATTACTGTTATTATTATCATCATCATCATCACTATTATTATCATCATCGTCATCATCATCATCATCATCTTCTTTCATCATCATTATTACACGAACATATAGATGAACATTTCCTAGGCATCATGTTTCTAATTTATTCAATTTGTCCTCGAAGCCCATCCTAGAACAACATGGGTCCGTCACCATGGTTACAGTAATACTTAATTTCACATATAGATCAAGAGATAGAGAGAGAGGAATCCAAGTACACACACAATAGTATACGAAAAATTCATCGCAATTAAACAAAGCAACCAGGGTCTGTGAAATTGACACTTGTCCTGGATTTCTTTCATGAAAAGTCGCTTATTGTGCTTTTAAAAAGGTTGCCATGGAAACGGATATAGCATCTTGGCTGAATTCAACAGTAGGCCTGTGGAATTTGAAAGGATTTGACTTCCCCTTATCGTTGTACTCCATAAAAACAATGAGTGAATGAAGTGAATATGACGAACTTTCATTTTCAAGTTAACCGATCTTTAAGTAATCGAAGGGGTCATCGCAACGAGGTTACAGAATTTGCATGCTATACGGAATATCCCCCCCCCCCACCGTCGTCGCCGGACATGAATATGAAGAAAATGAGGGGGTCAACATAAAGTCGAACAAGGGACGAATAAAAAGAATATATTAGAAGTATAAGCAGTGGAAGAGATACAGAAATTCGTAGAAAGGGGAAGAGAGTTAGGAGGGAGACAGACACAAAAAATAGAGAGGGGGAGGGGGAGAGATTGGGAAAGAGAGGGTGAGAGAGAATGGGAGATGGGGAGGGGACAGAGAAGAAGATATGAGGGGGTCGCAGTAACTTTAACTTCAAGCATGCCGTGATCATATACACTTGGCCTTAATTAAGGCAACTCAAGTTTGTGTAAGCACGTTAGCGAAATGGCATCCACAGTTTTCAGGTCATGCACGAATTACAATATTTTTTTGCTCTTTTCATGAATACTTCTGCACGTGCAACTGTGACTTTTGGTAAAATCAAAACTGCTTCCACACTACTCTTCAGACTCATCTGCTCATTTTGTTACATAAAAACGTATTTTGGGCATAGATTTAAAAAAAATTCAAAATATTGACTCAAACCTTTTGAAATTATTATACGTCTTGGTAAAAGGCAAGCATTTAATTTCAATATCGAATGAAATAAACGGTTTTCTACAAGTACCGTGACTTTACAGCAAACGTTTACTGGTATAACTTTATACACCTGCCCAGTTGGGGCTCACGGCGAACGTTTAACAAAATAAACAATAAAAATAAAGGCCTGCTACAAATGCCATGAGAGAATAACATCAGTAAATATATAGAAGGGGATTTATTTGACACTTGTTTGGTTTTCCATAGAAAGTCAGAGTTTATTGGAACCGTTTATGAACGCGACGTTTGCTCCACGAATGATAATAAAAGAAAAGTTTGACACAAAACAAACCGGAGACTAATGCGGCAGCACAGCAATGATATTGACACGGAAAAGGGAAGTGCAATTTGAATAATGTTGCAAATAAGATCGAATGCTCGGAGGGTAATGGCGGGTGAAATGTCAAATTTATATCGGCTTTTTGATTTATCGTATGTTGTATATACTTGCAGGCACAGATCGAGCGCCACGGCTATATGGATGTCATATTCATGGCGAAATGCGTTCCGCATTCAGCGGGGAATAGTCGATCAAGCAGACTGTCTTTTCCTCTTAAACTTGACTCTTTTCGCTTTTAACGACATAAATGCTCATGATTATGGTGGCCTCAAAACGTATTATGACTTGTTGAATGTGAATTGATTGAGATCTACTTCTTTTGAGGACGTAATATGATTATTATTCCTTGAAGGGGACAAATATGAAAGAGAAAACTAAAATTTTCACTGGGTACAGGGGCATGGGGCGGGGAACGTGGATGAGAGAGAGAGGGGGGGGGCGGTACGCAAGGTTGACGGCATTTTCTATGCTTTTCGCACCCTGCATGTACAACATGTTTTTTATTGTTCAATTTTCCTAACCATAATAGCTGAGCCACCATAAAGGGAAAAATTCCCACTGGGTACCCCTTTACCCTCCTGTGTCGTGTGCAGCAAAATGTTGTTCATTTTTTTTGCTGATAGAAAATACGCCATGGCCGGGATTCGAACCCACGACTCTCAAAGTTTCAAAGTTCGGAGACTAATCCACCGGGTCCTACACTTTTTCCCCCTAATACTGTGATCCATTGAACATAATAGCTTCGGGTTTTTTTCACGACCCCCAATCAATAATTCATCATTAAGCATAATGGTGGCTCAGTGGTAGAGCGCCTAAGCAACGGAAGGTCGTGGGTTCAATCCCCGGCCGAGTCATACCAACTACTTTTTTAATTGTTTTATTCTACCTTCTTTCTTGGCATTCAGTATTTCGAATGGGGGAAGGGTCATAATATATACAGGGACTACACGTAGAGCTGGGTTTTTTTTAATTTGTGGGGGCGTCGTGGTCCATTGGTTATGACACTCGTCTTTCAATCTGAGGGACATGGGTTCGATTCCAAGCCATAACGTGTTTTCCGTCAGCAAAAAATGTACCCGGTTTTTGAATTGGTACTCGGTAAGAAGAAATGCCATGAATGCTTCAGCGCCTACTATGGCAGCACGCTAAAGCTGGGGGTAATAATGGTAGCGCTTGTCTACTCATGACAAAAATCGCTTAATAAATCCAGCTAATATCATTATAATTAAAACCAAAGTGGCTATACTGGGTATATGAAATGTTATTTTTTATTATTATTTATCATTGATAATGAACGTGCACAATGAACACCGTTTATAAAAATAATAACAATAGCTTTATTTATAAAGCGCCTTTTGCCTGAGGATACAAAGCGCTGCTATTACCCCGGCTTTAGCTCGAGCTACCATCACCGGCGTTCAGTGCATACAAGGAATTAATCCTGCCGGGTACCCATTCGCGTCACCTGGGTCGAGTGCAGCACAGAGCGGATAAATTTCTTGCTGAAGGAAACCACGCCATGATTAGTATTCGAATCCACGACCTCCTGTTTGAAAGGCAAGAGTCAGAACCACTAGACCACGACACGCCCGCGTACGTGTATTTCATTATTCAAATGATAATTTTGTTGATATCATTACCTGTTTTTAAGCATAGCTTGTCGAAGTTTCTCGAGGTATCGAAGTCATATTATTCTTATTCGCTTATAATACCATTAACATAAAATGAGCTCAATGGCGAGGCCAGAGGCATATTTCAGAGAATGGCTTTAATTCTATCTGCCTGGGCTTTTGCACGAGTATTGGATTCCAAATATTGGCTTTAGCAGACTCATGCACGACCTTGTTACGTTATACCGAGTTGTCTCGAGAGCTTTTACTGATTTTGTACTCTTATTTTCAAGTAGATGCTTGAGTTGCGTAAGGACGATTTTAGATTTCGTATCATGCAAATTGGATATGGCCAGCAAAATATCTTTGCCATAATGTCGAATACTCACACAAATTGATTCATTAATGTATGAACCCCAAATGAATACAAATATTTAATCATTTCTATTCTTCAGTAATGCTATTACTTATTGGGCCTAATATTTTGATAAGTCAAATTCAATTCGAAAATCTTCTTTGTAAGATACATATTGCGATAAAATATGTATATTATCTCGGGAATGTAAGTAGCAAGTATTAGATCATGTCTTCTTAAAACTTATCACTTGCTATGTTCCGATCTATGACTGATAATGTCTTAAATCGGTCTACAAAAAAGAATAGACGAGTAAACAGGAGGGGGAAAGGCGGATTCGTCAAAATGCACATCTGATTTCACATCGCGCCCTTGACCGCCGCGAGTTTCAAACTCGTTTTATAATATATACACTCAGGAGAACGACGTATCGTTTGGGATCGTCCAAATATGGAAAGTGATATAGAAATTTGATATGTCATTCATTGTAGAAATTGATTGACTGGTTATTATAACACGACTGTCCACACAGTATGCATATATCCATTTTCCCTGCAGAAACAATCGAATAGATGAAGTATCAAAACATGCATTTCATATCAAAATTACAAATTATTTCATTGCTTCCTATAAATAAAGTTCTGATTTGAAATCGGAAGGCTGATCACACTGATTTTAATTCAGAATATAGTCAGCCCCATACCAAAGAAATGTGACCCTAACACCCCACCCCCCCCAAAAAAAAAGCACCGGTAAGCAACATCATTCAGAAATTTAACTATTGACGACGGTGGTGTTGTGACGCTCATGACGGCGGTGGTGGTCGGCATCGCTGCCGTCATATTGATGGAACCGTGCGTGCTGGGGTCTGCATTAATGGTGGTGATACTGATATTACGATCAGGTTGATGATGAATGTGACGATGATGATGATGGTGGTGGTGGTGGTGGTGGTTGTGGTGACGATGATGATGATGATGAAGATGGTGATGATGATGGTGATGATGATGGTGATGGTGATGATGATGATGATGATGATGATTATGATGATGATGATGGTGATGATGATGATGGTGGTGGTGGTGGCGATGATGACGATGACGAAGACGAGATGGTGAAGATGACAAAAGCCGGGAAAACATTGTTATGTATTAAACATTGATAATGATAATGATGATGGTGGTTTTGGTGGTACTCGTGGTGGTGATGATGATGATGATGGGGGTGATGGTGGTAGTGGTGGTGGTGATGGCAGTGATGATGATGATGATGATAATGATGAGACGACGGTGATTCTGATGTTAAAGGTGATTATGCTCACGCCAACATCGTGTTTTATTTCAATCAATGAAAAAACATTGTGTCAATATAATTATTTATTACTTAATCAAAATTCAAAATTCCAATGGTACTTTAGGAACCACTATAAAATAAAGACATTTTATAAAATCTGTCCCCATAATATTGCTAAGGCCCCTGATTAGTATGGTCAGTTGAAGTTTTATTCGCGTCATTCTCAGTTTATAATATTTATGCAAGAGAAGACATTGGAACATAATCAATTTTCCATATCATGCACTTCCGAGCTATTTACTTCACGCTCAATTCTCTCAATTAAAGGTAGTATGAGGCATTACTGTCTTCTTTTAAAGCAAACTAATTCAGTTACATACGTGTCCAGTAAGGTCTAATGCTTCTTTTATTTTATTATCGTTCTATGTTCTCTCGCCTTTTCGTCTTCCATCAAATTATTGTATACACACTACTTCCCCATGTATGGCAGACATTTTCCAATTTCGTTAATGCAATGAGATTGATTTAGGTGACGTGATATAATGTTCAGATATTTGAAAAGCTGGAGGGGTGATTGGCAAAATTAGTAGAATAAACTCTATAGTGGGTCTTTGGTCTTTTCAACAGAAGATGGTTTGGGTGTTTGAATATTTTGATAAGATAAGTGGTTGATTTTTTTTTTATAGGGACCGATGTCATTCGAAGCTGTCCTGCTTGGCCGAATACAAAATTTCTATATTTTTTTCTTCATTTATTTATTAGTACAGGTCACTTGAAGTCTCCTCAGCTAACTTATTTTTATGTATTATCCCGATTGACACTGTTACACTGCAGAAGCCCCGGTGTTGATTTAACACCAGCATGGAATCATATATGTCCACACCAGAGAAGTATTGAAATAACACCAGTTTGGAATCAAAATGATGCTGTTTCAATACTAATTGGTGTTGTATAAACACCTATCTGGTGTTAGACCAAAACGAAACTGGTGTTGTTTAACACTTCTCTGGTGTGGGCATATATATTGCGGTGTGGGCATATATATATTGCGGTGTCCCTCAGGGTTCCATACTTAGCCCGCTGCTTTTCATACTTTATATCAACGACTTTAACAGATCCTCGGACTTATTTTCATTTATTATGTATGCAGATGATACCAACCTTTTTCTTTCACACACAAAATAGAAACTCTTTATCAGATAGTCAACTCCGCATTAAACTTAGTGTCAACATGGGTTAAGGCCAACAAATTATCCCTAAATCTAGAAAAAAACTAATTTCATGTTATTTAGCAGCACATTTAATGAACTACCTTATCCAATTCTAATAGATAACATACAAATAAAACAAGTAACTACAACACAATTTTAGGTGCATTCATTGATGGCAAACTTTCATGGAAATATCACATTAATAATATATGTAAGGTAATATCTAGAAATGTTGGTGTAATAAACAAGCTCAAATGGGTATTCCCCATAACATTCTAAAATCTTTATATTCAACATTAGTTTTACCCTACTTGAATTACGGAATACTCGCCTGGGGAAACAGCGCAACATATATGTTAAATAAAGTACTACTCTTACAAAAAAAGCTATGCGGATCATAAGTCGCATTGATTTTAGACATCATACAGACGGTCTTTTCCACTCAAACAATATTCTAAAAATTTACGATATTTATCGATTGAATCTTGCGATTCTCATGTATCAGTATAACAACCAAGGGTTACCCTCCATTTTTAACAACATATTTCGAGTCAATAATGAAATTCACCGTTACCCAACTAGACAAATCAATTTGTATCACCTGCCAAGGACTCGTACAGCATTTACACAGAACACTTTTATATTTACTGCCCCCAAATTTTGGAATTCACTTCCCCTGAATACGAGAGAGAGCTTAAGTATAGGCACATTTAAATTTAAAGTAAAAAATCACTACTTGCCCCCTACTCACAACAAACCTCAATTACTTGATAATAATCATACAGATCCCACCTCCCACCGACCCCCTTTTCCCACTCCCTTTTCTTTGTTTTCTTGCCTTATCTTTTTTTTTATCTTATTCTTTCTCCTTGTCCCCTGTCCATTTTCTGTTTTTTGTTTGCTTTGTTTTGTTTGTTTTTTGTTTTTTTTGTTTTAGCATCCATGACCATGCATTTATTTTCCATATGTTCAGCGATTTTCCTACTACATGTATTTACGTTCCCTTGATTCGAATGATCATTTTCCAAGTTCACATTATATTACGTTATTTACATTATTTACGTATTTGAGAGATCAGCGTCCAACAAGCCAAGCTTCTAAGCTGGTCTCTCTTTTCATTTCATCCCGTTCTTTTTTTTTACATACACACGAATACCCATGGTTCTAAGAATGTTAAGTTTTATAAAATGATGATATAAGTATCGTATTTTGTTTGTATAATTGCCCAATCTTTGCAAATGTAAGGTCGTTACTTTTGTTCATTTTTGTAATTGTATTTATGTATTTTTGACTTGTATGTGAAAAATGGAAAGAAAAGAAATGAAATAAATCAATAAATCTAATCTAATATAGATTCCGGGTTGGTGTTAAATTAACACCAGAGTTTTGCAGTGTATTCGTATTTGATTATGCACTATTACTTTGATTATATTTTTGGATGGGAATGAATAAATCTTAAATATCAAATTACCGTATTCCTATATGATGCTAGTCAGCGAATCCCTTTTCACTTTTACAACAAAGAAACATGTAAGTTTGAATGACTGATTACTGCATTTTAAAACCTATATCTGACACGAACGCAAGGGGTGCTCTGAAACATTTCATAAAGATATCAAAAGCTGCACAGTCACCGGTACAATTAATAGCGAAATCATTGTTGCATCTTGTTATAAACTACCATTAGCATGATGGGAGTTATTTGTTATCCAAAGGACCGGTATATTAAATTCAATTCAAATAAACATCTTCTTCCATTTCACAAATTTCTACATTATCTTATGGCGGATACATGGTTTCTTTTACGGGCATACTTTTTCGTCAAAAATTTTGATCCGACATTTGCCACACCCACCACGCATCTGTCGTGTAACCATGGCAACACAAGAATTGAGGGGGAAAAGGCTTAAAAGTAACAGTATATCACCCTCTTCATGTCTGCAGGGCATGCATGAGGATTGATTAAATCTCTGTTGTGCCGCCACAACTAATTTGAATTTAGCACAGAGCAAGAAGAGAGTTAGTTGTGTCGAACAACCTATCAGCATCTCTGGAATGAATTCAAGTGTAAATTGAACCTTCACGGTGAAACGAGATAGTGTATTGAATCCGAGGATGGGGGCTATAAGGAGGGGGCATAATGAACTTGTTACTTACCGCCCCCCCCCCCCTCCCCGATCGTCCCATCTCGTTTTGTCAAAAAAGTAGGGGGCATTATTCATTTGTTCATTCGTTTCAAAGTTGTTGTTTTTTTTCAAGACAGTAGCCAGTTCAGCAACAAAATAATGAATGTTTCAAAATCAAAGACCCCCTCAAAAAAAAAATGTTTCAGCAAATCATCAATATATATATATATGGTCTTAGAATATGAATGTCCATTGAGTAACACTAATAATTGCCAATGAAAAAAAATGAATCACAATGTTAATCTTCCTCAATAAATGATAATGCAAGGCCCTATCGACATATTGTAAAGATGCCAAAGCGAAGCGTGGATTACAGTTAGAGGGAAAGGAAGGAAATAAACTAAACGCAAGATTCGTCAGATTTTAAAAGCGAAGAGACACGCGTTGGAAAAATCGAATGAGAATGAGAAGTTTTTCAACGGAATTTCATCATAGCAATAATAATTACAGCCTCTTGTAAAAGAGATAGATCGAAAATAATTAATCATTTTTCCAATTATGGGTGAAAACATAAAAAGGAAAATCAAACTATCAAAGACAGGAGAAACGGATCGATTTGAAGAACTAAATTAAATCAGCAGGATAAAATATTCTCAATATAACATTTCATTTTTAATTTCATTTCATTTATTGGTTTTTGCATCATTTTTCATAACAAAATTCCGGACACGAAAATACATATCTGAAACTTGACATCAAGATAATGAACAATAGTTTTGTATATAAATCCTCAAACATATCTTACCTAAATGAAAATCATTAAGTGGTATTTTCCGTTACACAATACATCATGAGAGGTCCTTACCAATTTTCTTTGTTATTTCTGCTTGATCCTGCTTTTGGCCGTTGTAGTTAGATTCTGCTGTTCGGGTTGTTGCAAGTAGCTTCTGCGATCAGTTGTTGTCTCCATTCATGAAGAGAATGACAGATCATCTCTCGATGCAGTCACATTAATGTAAAAAAAATTGGAGTGCCAGTATTAAGATATTCAACTCCAGCTTCAAAGGCGTTGCTACAGGGAGGGGAGGGGGCAGGGGTGGTCCCTATGATTTTCGAATTGGGGACCAGAGAGGGTAAAAAGATGGAAAAGAGGAAGGGAAGAGTATCAAAAGAGAAATCTGAGTCGTACAACGCTATTTTACCTAATTTTCAGTTTTAAAATGATTACGTCACTTTGGGTCAACCCCCCCCCCCACTCTTGTCCTATGAAAAGACCCTAGCGGCACCCCTGGTCATGGTCAGCGCCACGCCCAATACTTTACAATCTAGTAAATGTATGTAATTCAGATTTGATATGTCAAGTACATCAATGAATAAACATAAAGATGTTTAGATGTTTCAAGAGGTGATTACACAAGAAACCAATGCAATGTTCAACTGGCATTTATTACCCTAGGAACATTCTATAGGCTGAATTTCAAGTATGCTGTAGATCAATGTCGTTATATCGTTCTGAGATGATTAAGTAACTTTGATGCGTCAGTCGCATTGGTGAAATCGATTCCTGATCGATCAAAAGCTATTACGTTATTTGAATGACACAGTCATCGGTCGGTTTGTTGCGGTTCCGCTGGTGTGACTGTAAGATGAATAACATTTACAAAATCGGTCTCGAACAATGATTGTTAACAAAACAGGAGCATGTTTGCCTAGTAATGTTCGATCCTACATCGCACATTTCTCATTTTCTCTCGGTCTTTTAAAGGACAAGTCCACCTCAATAGCAGGTTAACTTGAATAAAAAGAGAAAAATCCAATAAGCACGCTGAAAATTTCATCAAAATCGGATGCAAAATAAGAAAGTTATGGCATCTTAAAATTTCGCTTAATTTCACAAAACAGATATGCACATCCTGGTCGGTATGCATATGAGGCAACTGATGACATCATCCAATCGCTATTTCTTTTTCATGAAATATTCAAAAATTCTTCTCATTGTCATTTGAAAGGAGTTTTTATTCCTCCCTTAATTTGTGAAATTGCCATTGTCCTAACATTTTGTGGTTCAGTCAGATTGGTCCTTATTGTCAAATTTGTACAAATCGAAATATTGTATAATTCAAACAATGAAAAACAAAAGAAATAGTGAGTGAGGGACATCATCAACTATCTCATTTGCATGTCACTGATTGGTGCATAAAACAGTTCTGTGAAAATAAGCGAAACTTTAACATTTCAAAACTTTCTTATTTTACATCCGATTTGGATGAAATTTACAGCGTTATGCTTGTCGGATTTTTCTCTTGTAAATCAAATCAACATTTTTCCGGGGTGGAGTGGCCTTTAACTCCTTTTTGTGGGGGAAGGGGGGCCAATAGCGTAGCCATGATTTAATTTTGGAGGGTCAGTAAGTGCACGCGAAGCGTGCCAGCACATACAGAACGCGCTTTCAAGGGGGGTACAGGGAAGGGAGTCACCCCCCCCCCCCATCCCGCGCGAAGTTGTCAATGTTTCACCGAATTCAAATCAAAAGAAGACGACTCTTGCGTCCCTAGTACACCTATCAACTCAAATCAAATTGACTTGCTGTGATGAAATAAACCTGTTTAGGAAATAAATTATGAGCGCCCCAAAATGGGAAAAGATTTGGGAAATCATTCCTCTTCCTGCGCGAAGCGGAGAAGCTAAATCGCTTTACAAAAGTTGAGAACAGAAATGGTGTAAAATGCCTGCCCTGGTCAGATCAGATTTGATAGCATAATATTTATCCACATTAATTTTCTTTAACTTGCAAAACAGAGTATAAGGCGTGCAAGGATGAAATACTCCTTCCCACGAATGGCATTGAAGCTCTGAAATTTCGAAATTTCTCTGAAACCTTAACCTGCTTTAATTTTGATGTTTCGAATACTAAATATGTCGATTACGAAGAAAGAAGAGCTTAAAATGGGAAAAGGGTGATGCAAGCTAAACGGATGTATCCTTTCTCATGCATGCGAAGCACGGAAATCTCTGTGATTTATTTTCAGAAGAAAAATCGCTCAGCAATTCTTTTTGTACGATTAAGATACTTCCGTGTCGTTCAAAAATTTTTAATTAATGGCGCAAAACATGACACGAGATGGATGTGCAGCGATATATTTTCATCTTATATACTTTTGCATAAAAATTATAGCACAGCACGAGTTTAATGCCTGTCCCTTTGGGCAGATACTTGGCAAATATTGATTGCTGAAAAGCGGAAGAAGTGGCATACGGGGACTCAGGAATGGCGGTAGTATTTACCGGCTCAGACTAGAAGAGCGGAAATTTTGCGTCGATGCAATGGAAAAGAAATACTTTTCATAATTTAAACCAATGTATACTTATAATTTCTGGAAAAAAATACACGAGTTCCATAGCCGGGGAGGGTAAAAACGAAATAAAATAAGGTGACTGTGAATACCAAAGAGAAAAGGCAATTAGGCTATATTTTCCCGCGCGGAGCGCGGAAGCAAAATTTTGTATAAAGAGAGGAAGAGTTGAGTTTTTTTTTTCTTTTGACAAAAAAAACAACAAACAATAAAGCTTTACCTTGATTATTCCATGTTCTCCATTCGCTTTTTCTTTTTCTCTTTTTCCCTCGTGTTTTTTTTTTTTTTTGTGGGGGGGGCGAACGTCGCCAACGCTCCCTGGCTACGCCTGGGGGGAGGGGTGGCCTTGCATTCAAACACGTTCAATACACTTAAGCATTTTGTAGGATATCGAATATGGAGATGATTTCGAAGAGAAACACTCGGGCTGAACAATTATGATAGCATGATTTTTTATTGTTCTCAGTTTGTCTAGGTCTGCTAACTCTCTCCTTTTTTGGGGGGGGGGGTTGGTTGGCAGGAAATGGGGTGGCCTTGCATTCAAACACGTTCAGTACACTTTAACATTTGTAGGATATCGAAATTGTAGAGAAAATCGAATAGAAACACTTGAGCTGAACAATATGTTAGCATGATTACTCAATGTAAAATGGTAATCTAATTTCAAATTCGAAATGCCGGTTTCTCTGGGGGCGCATCAGGTTACAGGTGGCGTTCAGCGGAGATTGGTATTCTAAATGAGAGACGTAGCCTGAAGGAAGACTACGAACAGTCTGAAAAAAAGATTAATTTATTCGATTGAATTGTATATTCTGATGTATCATTAGTACCATGGCCGTGAAATCAAATGCATTGGATTTTATCGGCGTTATCAAATTACGCGATAAATATGAACGTCGAATACTCCAAATTAATTTCCCCCTTCCTCAGGGTTCTTTATTTTGAAAAGAAGTTTGAAGATAATTATACGACGTAAAATTTATTCATCTACTTTGCGCGTATTGTAAATAACCAATTATGACAAACATAATGTTATAAATCATCACTTCACAATTAAATAATTAATTCAAAGCAAATATTTCACGAGAAAGATCACATCCACGTTAAAATGAAATAAACAAACAAACATAGTCATCGGATGTAATTATTCACATTTGTGTTGGGCCACTCTCCACACCTTTAAAACATGTCTTGAAATGAATCCACATCTCGAAAATAATGCTTAACATAAAACTTAGAATTAAAGTGATTGGTTAACATTGGTTTTAATTTTTTTTTAAATCTGAGCTAGAAGGTCACACTTGTCACCTGTGTCTGTGATATGCTACAAAAATGAAGCCCTTAAGAAATTGCGTTCGAAAATCATTATTTAGTGCTTACAAAATAGAAATATAAAGTGACCGGAAACACCATCTTAATTTCATCCCATACAGTTATGTGTACTATTTAGGAGTCTATAAGACGCCTACTTACAAAATCGGGGTTTGCCTTGTAGTTTTAGCTTTTCATTCTCAATAATGGTTGTTTCCAGGGTTTATTAGTTCTAATAGATGCACTTGTACACATGTTTCATCTTGGTTTTAGAATTTTTTTAAATCAGCTGCTCACAAAGTTAAACAATACCTTTAAGTCGAAGACTACTGAAATCAGAGTCAACCTGCCTTAAACTCCGAGGGCCTCATTCTGAATTCGGTTTTAACTTAGGTTCAGGTTTAAAGTTGTGATTTAAGTATGGAAAGCCAATTGTTATACAAATCACAAACAGTAGATAACCAAGCTCATTTGGCTCTCAAATCATTCATATTTTTGTCTAGGAAGTATGAATAGATGATTGTCTTCACCGTCGATGAATCAGGAAAGAGCACAGTAAACATAAGAAACGTGTAACTTAATAAAAAAATATACTTTTGGCTCCCTATACTTAAACCACAACTTTAAACCTTAGTTTAAGTTAAACCCGACTTCAGAATACAGGCCCAAGTCTTCTCTCCTGCTTCTTTTCTCCACTTGCAAACTCAATCCAGCAATTTCTCATTTTCCCACCAACTCTAGCCTCTAACTTTTTGGTTTACTGCCATTTTAAAGGGCAAGTCAACCCCAACAAAAAGTTGATTTGAATAAAAAGATGAAAATCGAACAGGCATAACACTGAAAATGTCATCAAAATCGGATGTAAATTAAGAAAGTTACATTGAACGGCCTTTAAATGTGACCTAAAAGAATTATTCGTTGAATGGTTTTATTGGGTTTATTATCTAAAACAAGTCTCATCAGACAATCGTTCTACTGGGTAAAACATCATCATGAAGATGACAATAAATGCAAATTACGATCAATGTATTGTTGCATCAATTCGTGGGTTAGAAATTTACCCCAAAATGAACTTTGTTTAAACATGGTCAAAATCAGTAGACAAATTCGTGTTAGAAAAACGTTGCTCTTGACGACTATTTTAAATAATAAGGACAAAAGGAAATAAAATCAAAGAAAAATGGTACGATCATGTTAATACAAAAAAGGAAAAATGGTACGATATTATTCCTGAATACTATGTCTAAATTAATCAAAATTTTAGAATTTCATTTTAAAAATGGCAATTTTTTTGGTCGCTTCTCTTTCTCACAACTTTTAAGAAATTTTGCCACGCACACCAAGTTGCGCCCATTCAAGGTTTTAGCTTATTGTGCCACTGTGTGAAACAAAAGTTCGGCATTAAAATAAATTAACTGAAATCGAACAATTCATGTGATATTATATATTAATGATTATTTATTCTTTAAGATTTTTGTTGTAGAGCTATGTTTATGTCGTTTTAAAAGTTTGGCATTAAAAAAAAATCTATTTGTAATAGAATAATGCACGTGATGTCCCCGAGATATGATATATTACGATTATTAACTAACTCCTCTTGTGATTTTTGTTGTAGAGCTATGTCAATGTTGTTTTAAAAGTACGACATTTAACAAAAAAAATATTTGTAATAAAATAATTCACGCGATGTTCTCGTGATATGATATATTATGATTAATAACTAACTTGTTTTATGATTTTTGCTGTAGAGCTATGTCAATGTTGTTTCAAAAGTTCGACATTTAACAAAAATATATTTGTAATAAAATGATTCACGCGATGTTCTCGTGATATTACATAGTATGATTATTAACTAACTTCTTTATGGTTTTTGCTGTAGAGCTATGTCAATGTTGTTTAAAAAAGTTCGGTATTAAAAATACATATTTGTAATAAAACAATTCACGTGATGTTCCCGTGATATCAACTAACATCTTATGGTTTTTGTTGCAGAGCTATGTCAATGTTGTTTTAACATTTAAAAGTCAATTCAATATGTCAACATTTAATGTCAAGTATAAAAAAGTTACTTCAAACAATAGTAGGGCCTACTTCACTGTATTTGATTTTTTACACGTGGCGCCTGATAATCTCAAGCATTCTCTTTAGATTCTGGAGATTGAAAATGATTTTAAATTCGAAATTTGATCGCCAGTTTGAATCGTATATAAGATTGAATTCTAAATCTATTAAATTGACAACTTCAATTCAACTTTGGATTGTGCAGTCTCTTTCAATCAAAGGAGTTTGGAAAATTACTTCCTTGAATTACCCCCTCCCCACACCAACCAGTAATGGCTTCAAGGTATTTTGAAGGGGGGGGGGGTGAGTGACCAAGACATGAATGCTTCATTGAATAATGATAATAACAATGATGATTTAATGGTAATAATAATAATGATGATAATAATGATAATAATAATGATCTAATAATAATAATAATAATGATTATGATAATAATGATGATAATATTATTGATACATAAGATTTATATAGTGTCTTTTTCCATTTTGATTAAAGGCTCGACATGCTAGATGCGCAAAGAAAAGGGCAAAAACAAACAAGAAAAGGCAAATTACAAACGAGGAAAAATGTCTCTCTTCAAACCTAGTACCTGCTGGTGAACAAAAGCAATTTTTGGTTGCCCTTTAAGGATGTTGCAGAGTTTGAGTTCTTTACCTATTATGGTAGTGTATAGTGAATTCCACAGGGCTGGTCCGGCATGAGCAAAGGCTCGATTGCCCCAGGATTTAAAAAAGGGGGTAGGGGCTATCAAAAAAAGTTCCATGATACAGATCTCTCTCTCTCTCCTTCTCTTTCTTTTCCTTTTCCACACTTACATTTCTCCTTCTCTTTTTTTTTCTTTTGTCCCCCCCCTTAATTACTTGAAGAGGGGTAGCGGGTAACTCTTCGTGCATGTATCATATCGACTTCCGAATCTTACAAGGCCTACATGTTATGGGGTAAGGTAGACATTTGCGGTGTCTAATCTTATCAGAAGCGATCAATATTTCATTAGTTTTGTACCCTCCTTACAATCATACTGCTCATGTTTCACGCGAATTTTCTAATCTTTTCAAATTATTTTATATAATAAAATAAATAAAAATAAATATAAATATAAAAAAATCCAAATATTCTGAAAGACGAACATTACGGTCGCTGATTGTAACTAAGATTTGTACATCTGTTAGCATGCTAGCGTGGATGTTATGTTTTCCAATGGATGTCTTTTTCACATGTTACATTATGATATTCTATTTATGATTATCCCTAAAAGCGGAAATAATCACCGCTTTCCGCTCTATGAGAGCGGAAACCGAGTCAAATTTCAATTCCGTCGAATTCACATCGAAAAAATGGAATTATGCAGTGTTGAGATGTGGAATGATACATTCCTAATCTGTTTTACAGATGTAAATAAACCAATGGTTGATTTCAGCACACCGTACTAATTTCTTTTGGATTCTTAAAAAAAATTGTCATGAAATTTGACTAATTACCTGGTCCTGTACGTTCCATAGGTTTCTTTTCAATTCTTTATTAAATATTCCATTCAAACATAATGCAAAGTAATATACACCAGATACAAATTTTAGGAGTAACATTATTTATTGACATTTTTTATCATTTTTGGCAAGAATATTAGGGAGAAGAGTTCGGAATAGAAGAAGAGTTTTATTAGGGATACTGGACTTGACAAATTATCCTCATTTAAAAATCGTAAAGCCCAGCACACACTGTGCGATTCGATACGACGCGATGTTTTTCTTTTTTTTTAATAAATCGCATTTTGCATTACATGTAAAAGTTCCAAGAAGTGAAATTATTTTATTTCAAGTTCGGCATAATGTTAGAAATAATGAAATGGTAATTTTGTTTTGCGGCAAGCCTTGTGGTCGGAGTGAAGTCCAAGTCGGCTTCAAGTGCGCAGCCTATGATGACGTCATTACGATTTGGAATTGAATTTGCTGTTATTCTTACAGGTAGGCTCGGACGAGACCGAATTTCGATTTCAGTAGTCCAATCACCATTTTGAACTCTTGATAGCTAAGATTTCATCGGTGCGCCGGGCTTAATGTCAGATAGGCAGGTTGGAACGTATCGTTTAAAATAAATTAAAATCAAGTCAAATAAAGACTCACATTTTCATAACTCAATCATCAAGATGCAGAAAATAATATAATTATAATAATAATAGATATATCTATTATTATTATAATTATATTATTTTCTGCATCTTGATGCTTGTAATTATAATTACATTATTTTCTGCATCTTGATGCTTGAGTTATGAAAATGTGAGTCTTTATTTGACTTGATTTTAATTTATTTTAAACGATACGTTCCAGCCTGCCTTATCTGAAAAGCCCGGCGCACCGATGTTTAAAAACTATAAAAAATATGTTTTTATATAGCACCTTTCCCACCTTTTATAAAAAAAATAAAAAATATATTTTTATATAGCACCTTTCCCACAATGGCCCAAAGCGCTTTACAGCATATTAATACCCGGTCATCGGATGCTTGCATGCCCGCATACAATTCATGCACCTTCTCCACTCCCTGGGGAGCATTCAAACAAACAAGAGTTCCAAGACTCAGTTGAAAGGCATACTACATAGGCTTCTGGATGTACCCATTTCGCACCTGAGTTGAGAGTGGCAAAGTGTGGATTAACGCCTTGACAAAGGACGCTAGACCGCGGTGGGATTCGAACACACGACCCTCTGTTTTCCAGGCGAGAGTCGAAACCACTACACCACGGCTCTTCGAAGATATATGATTTATATTAATCTACTTATCAAACAAAGATTCTGTCGACCCTTCACCTTTTATCAATCTCCCTCTAGAAGGTTCAAGAAAGGAAGGAAGAGGGAGGGAGAGAGAGAGAGAGAGAATAAGAAGAGAAGGAGAAACAAACAGATAGAGAGATAGACTGAGATAAGGAGAAGAGATAAATAAGCTCGTATTCTCAAGTCGGGTTTAAGTTAAACTCTGGTGTAAAGTTGTGGATAGCTAATCATGACATAATTCTCCAACAGCAGTTCAATGTATCAGCTTATTTGAATCTCAAATCATTCTTAACTGCCTGGAAAGATGAGTAAGATATTTTTCTTCACAATAAAACGAAGAAGAAAAGAGCAAACAGCTTAAAATAAACATGCAATGTACACATAAATCTGGGGCCCGTTTCAGAAAGAGTTGCGTTTAAACGCAAGCCAAAAATTCAATCACAAGCCCCTTATGCGCGCTGTTGATTGGTTGAAAATGAAAGTTGCGCGTGTTTTTTAGAGTTGCAATTGATTGCAACTCACTCTGCAACGGACCCCAGATGTGTTTTGCCCACCATAATTTTAGCAGAAAAATTAGACCATAGCCTAAGTGGTAAATTGCCAATTCGTCCAATGCCCACTCGTCCACTCACCACGTGGTCTACCTTCATTTAGTCTAATGCCTTTCCGTCCATCAACATTTCGTCTAACGACCATTTGGTCCAATAACCATTTAGTCCAATCATCACTTCGTCTATTACCATTTCGTTTAATAACCAGTTGGTCTAATACCCATTTTCTTCTCATTCATTTTGCACAATTAACACTTTAATTTTGATTAAACCAAATGGTATATGGATTAAATGGCTATTGGACCAACTGATTATTAGACGGAATGGCATTAGACTAAAGGAAAGTAGACCATGTGGTGAGTAGACGGTCTGACGATAAAACAAATGATAGCAGACGAGCTAGCAGTTGAATGAAATGGCATTAGACGAATTGAAAATAAACCGCCTAAGTTACACCCGACTTCAAAATATGGGGAGGGAGAGAGAGGGGGGGGTATAGGGAAAGAAAGATAAGGAAAACGGGTAGAGGTTAAAGTTTTCATTAATCTAAGCCCGAGGCATGGCATTTGGCGCTTTCTAAAAAAAAGATAGGCCTATCCTCCAATCGTGATAAATTAAAAAATACCTCAAGGGCATTACGACTCGCCCTGGCCAGTATAATGGTCATTTTTTTTCTTCTCTCATCTCTGTTATGAAAGTAATCTGGTCAAAGCGTGATCTAATGACTCGAAAATGAACCGAGGACAGAGGCATGGAGATATAAGAAAAACACAGTTGCAGCTATGCTCATTAAAATTTCTTAGAAAACCAAGCAATTGAATAAAAAACCTCATTTAATAGTTCGCATAGCCCCTACCCGAGTTAAGAAAAACCCAAGGAATTAGTTGAACCTACAGCCATAACATTACGTTGGAAAGATGAAAAAAGATTAATAACCTCTATAATGGTTTTCTTTTTCTTTGAATGGTAAAACTCATCAATGTAATTAAGTTGACCTCATCGGTAGGAATGTGTTGCTATGTTGTTGTTGTTTACAAGTGTACGGATTTCATAAGGTCCGTGGGGCGTTGACTTAGAAGGTGTATGCACCCCCTTGCTCTCCCATCCCACAAAACATCATCTCAGTATGGTTATGGTTATGTAGGTCGGGAAATTTGATCATTAATTTCACTCAACATGTAGGCCTATTATTTTCATATTTTAATTCATTAATCTGACAGGAGGTTTCATGTTCACTGGTATCCCATGGTGGACCCCCCCCCCCTCCTCGAAAAAATGATAATGATAATACTACTAATGATGATGATGATAATGATGATGATGGAGATAATGACGAAGGTGATGATGGTGATGATGACAATAATGATTAATTATAATAATAACAATAATAATGATAATAATGATAAAAACTAATAGTATTAATACTAACACTAATTCAAACTTATTTACTACTTTTTCCAATACTACTACTACTACTTCTACTACTATTTCTACTATACTGCTGCTGCTGCTAATAATAATAATAATATAATACTGCATCATCAAAAAATTCGATAGCGAACAGGTATATCAATTTGTATCATACTTTGCAGTCACTTCCCGTAATCTCCTGCTCTTACTTTCCCTGGGCTAATGGACAGAAACTTCTTTTGACACGCTTTATGTCGCAGTCACACCCGCGAAACCGACTCAAGACCGACTCAAGACCGATCAAAGCTATTACGTTATACCAATGACATACCATCGGTCGATTTGGAGTCCGTATTTATTAGTGTGACTGCGACACTGGTGAAGATGATATCCGACAATCAAATTAGATTTTGTTGTCACTCTCCTAATAAAATCCCGACTGACTACTATATTTTATGATCATGTGACATTATTGACCTTGTTCACGTGAGAATTTCCATAAAGTGTTTTGGAACACGGTCCGTATAAGATATTTTATACGTGCATTATGGGCATAGTAGTAGGATAAGTAGCAGAAGTAGTGGTTGTAGAAGTTTTCGGAGTAGTAGGAGTAGCATTAACAGTAATAATACACTCTAAAAAAAGGAAGAGCTAATTTAGCCCTTAAAGAGCGTGTATAGTGACTGCACTTTGGAGTGCTGATTTGTCTAGTTCAAATTTGAACGAGAAAAATCAGCACTCCGAATTGCAGTCACTATACACGCTCTTCAAGAGCTAAATCAGCTCTTAGCAGCTCTCCGTCCTTTAGAATGTAGTAATAGTGGAAGTAATAGGAGATGTAGTAGTAGAAGTAGTAGTAGTAGAAGGGGAAGAAGGAGAAGTAGTAGTAGTAGTTACGTAGTAGTAGTAGTAGTAGTAGTAGTAGTAGTAGTAGTAGTAGTAGTAGTAGTAGTAGTAGTAGTAGTATTGGAAGAAGTAGTAAATAAGTTTGAATTATATTAAAAAGAACATCAAAAGGAAAAGAAAAACATAGTGTACTTCAAGAACGAATATATAGAGACATGCTGATAACACAGAGTATTCTTAAACATCAAAAAATTGAAATTAGTTACATGGGGAAGTTGTTGATGAGAGTACATCTTACTTAGCTTGCTAGATGATTAAGATAAATCCCTGTTCCGTAATCAAGGTTACGACCTATCGGCACTTGAAAACTGGAGAAAATCTCGACATGTTAAATGCAAAAGAAGTCTATTTGTCTATAACACACGGAGATAATTATAAAGAGTGACAGAGAGAAGTCAAGAGACAAATATGACAAAGAGACAATGTTATTCTTCTTGATCACGATAACAAAAATCTCATTAAAGAAATCAATGAAAATAAAAAGATTTCTTGCACAAGATTTTTTGATAGCGTATTTCTTCAAACAATAAAACACAAAAACCAACTCTTTTTTTTATATTTTAACCCGATGATGACGATAATAATTACACCGTTACCCTTCGAACGCTCCGCATCCCCGCAACTCGCTCCATCGTCACCATGACAACACAGCTAGATATCAAGATGTTTTCTAGCAGTGAGGAACGTTAATAGATGTATTGTTTCGCCTTATATTTCTTGAAAAACATAGTGTAATTATTGACCAGTGGCTTAATGATGGGCCTTATATGGAACAGATCAAGATGTTTACTGACTTTACCCACCATGTTCTTCTCATTGGCTGCACATGGTTCCCCTTTATTCTTTAGAAAATAACTTTGTAAAAGTCTTTCTATGAGAGTTTCCCGGCTGGAAAGGACACATTGCCACAGTGTGTGTTTTCAAAGTGTGAGCTCTATGTATGTTCACACTTTGTTTACAGTGTTTTCACAGTTTGTTTACAATGTGTTCATAGTGTGTTCACATTTTGTTTACAGTGTGTTCTCAGTGTGTTCACACCTTTTTTTACAGTGTGTTCTCAGTGTGTTCACACTTTTTTTACAGTGTGTTCTCAGTATGTTCACAGTTTGTTTACAGTGTGTTCATAGTGTGTTCACATTTTGTTTACAGTGTGTTCTCAGTGTGTTCACACCTTTTTTACAGTGTGTTCTCAGTGTGTTCACACTTTGTTTAAAGTGTGTTCTCAGTGTGTTCACACTTTGTTTACAGTGTGTTCTCAATGTGTTCACACTTTGTTTACAATGTGTTCATAGTGTATTCTCATGGGCCCGTATTCTGAACTCGGGTTTAAATTAAACCCTGGTTTAAAGTCGTGGTTTAAGTATAGGGAGAGCCAATTGAAGCATAAATCCCTAAAGTAAACATTCAGTTTATTATTCATATGACACCCAAATTGTTAAGAATTGTCTTGGACTCATGACTGAAATATTTTTCTTTATTATGGAAGCAAGAGGAAAAAATATTCCACATAAGAAATATATAATATAAACTTATTTTTTTTATATCGTGGCTTCCCATAATTTTAGTACACAGTTAGACCGTGGTCTAAGTTAAATGTGACTTCAGAATACGTGCTAGTATGTTTAAAGTATGTACACTGTATGTTCACAGTGTACTCTTAGTGTGTTCACAGCATGTTCAGTGTATTCACACTATTGCAATGTTTTCACACTGCGATTGCAATGTTTCACAGTGTATTTTTGGTATATTCACAGTGTCTTCACACTTGTTCATAGCGTATTCTCATTGTGTTTTCAGAGTGTTTAAAGTTCGTTCAGTGTGTTCATATAAAAGACTACAGTCTATAAAGATATGACTAACACTACCAAAATACTCAAATTTTTCTTTCAGTGTTTGCTTTTTTTTCTGAATGATAAATTTAATCAGGAAATCTATATTAGATGTTAAAACATTTTTCCTCGGTAAGTTGTTAAAGGTTTCAATCTAGAGTATCTATCTTTTTTAAGTGTGTATACAATCCTACTTAACAATGCAATCAATTTTAGAATACGAACACATTGTGAAAGTAAATTACCATGATTATGTCGGAAATTTATAGTAGAATATAATTCATTTCGAATTTGTAATCACGATTTACACTCGATAACATGCTCTTGGCCCTCCTATTCATGCAAGTTCATACTGTGACGATGGAGAATGAATGGAACCTTATTATATGCCCAATCATGTATTGGCAAATTGCAAGTAATCCGTTAAACTTTTTATTTGAAAGGAACAGAGGGATGAGAAATCGAAGCCTCTGAATTATAGTGCTGGACGATTCGGCGTCAATATCAAGACAATATGCCCCCGAAACATATACGTGTTAGGCGAGGATATCACTCGGTATATATATATATATATATATATATATATATATATAAAACCTTTCTTGCAGAATATTCAAAGAAGAATGATAGTACTAAGGCACAACGTAGGAGGGATTGATAAAATGGAAAGAGTGACTTTGCCCTGGGAAGGGGAGGGGGGGGGGGTGCTGACGCACCCCCAAAATTTTCCTTGGGGTGTTGCGTGTATTATTCTTCATAGGCAGCACCCAAATTTATTCTGGAACTCTGCAAAAAAAAATGACCTTCATTTTGTAATGATTTTTTTTCTGTTGCTTTTAAACTTGTGAAAACCTTTTTTTCCTTTCTTTTTTTCAAATTTACATCAACACCTCCACTTAAAATCGTTCCCAGTGCACTGGAGAGTGAGTGTGTGGGTGGGTGTGTGTGTGAGAGAGAGAGAGAGAGAAAGAGGGAAACAGGTGAAGGAGATATATTAGGTTGAAGGAAGGAAAGAAAGATAATAAGGGAGGGGGAGAGAGAGAAATGTCCTCCATAAAAAGGATTAGAAATCAATTTTTAAAAAGGATAGAAATGGCAATCATTTTTAAAGTTGAAATTTATGGAGTAAAAAACTTAATTTTCCGTATGATATGACACTTTTTTATAATTACAATTTTGTATAATGACAAGCATGATCCAAAAAAAGAAAGATATTTAAAAAAAATCACAGAGTCGTGTATCAAGCCTTTAAAATGACTCGGTACAAATATCAATAAATTGACCACATTTTTATTTTTCTTCTTACATACACCAACATAATTATGTAGCGTTGCCCCCCCCCCCCCTCCTCCTCCGTCCAAAAAGAATAAGGCTTTGAAATAAATTTTATGCACAATGACTTTGAGCTCTCCTTGTCTTTCAAGTTTGCACAGTTGAATAGCAATTATGTCTAAAATGTCACTGCGTCTTTCGATTTTTCAAACAAACATTTTTGTTCATCTGTCCACGAAAAACACGCATTTTTTTACATCGAGAAGCAGTGACATTCGAGCATACCTTTTCTATGCTCAAATGTCACTGCGTTCTAAACGAACTTGTTTTTTTTTTATCGTTGACAGACAGGTTGAGCAACTATTTTCCTTCAATTTTAATTCTTATCGCCATCATCATCGTAGTCATGACTGTGATCGTGGTAGATTCTCACTGTAATTTAGGGCACACCTCTCTATCTGGCCGACAATATGCACCGAGACGAACGCTGAAACACGTTCGACACAGTTTCTCATACCTTTAATTACATTACCAATCAACCCCGTTTCGTAGAAAATTATCAAGATATCCTTTCCTCATCTTTTCACTATCAGTGATATCAAGAGAGGTCGATATGGCTCAAAATAGGAGTACTGGATATATAGGCACATGGTCGAAATCCTGCAAATACTCGGGTGTGAAATGAAAGAAGCGCATAAATCCACAAACTGTTGTGGTAAAAAAAGCCATGTGAATCCAAAGGTTCAAAATTCAAAATGGTCTTATCCAAAAAGAAAAATAAAGTGAAATAGAGACATGAAGGCGAATTAAAAAGTTTTGACAATAGAAAACATTTAATGAAAACTTTTAACTTATTTTCTGTTCAGTCTAAAATTAATATTTTTCATGTAGAATATAATTTTGGTTATTCGAAAATATAAAAAAAAAATCTGCTTGATTAATGTACCAACACTTTCATAAATTTGAATAAATACCGATCAGCTGTGAAAAAGTACAACCAAGAAATCATTACAAATGAATGATAACGCATAACTATCCGTACCTCCGAAATCAACAAAATACATATACCGTATTGTCATAATTCTCATCTATGAAGCATTGTTAAAAGATTCGTTACATAAACTGCAGACAGTATACACCGGTGTAAATGTTAAATCTTCCAGATACTTAACCAAAGCAGGTACATCATTACTGTTACATGTTGATGATGATGACGAGGATGATGATGATGGTGGTGGTGATGGTGGTGATGATTGTGATGATGATGATGATGATGATGATGAGGATGGTGGTGATGATTGTGATGAGGATGATGATGTTGATGATGATGATGTTGATGATAATGATGTTGATGATGATGATGATGATGACGATGGTGATGATTATGATGATGGTGGCGATGATCATGATGATGGTGGTGGTGATGATGATGGTGATGGAGATGATGATGATGGATGGTGATGATGGTGGTGGTGATGCTGGTGATGAAGATGATGACGAAGATGATGAAGATAATGACGAAGATGATCATGATGATGGACAACATTTGTATTGCGCCATTTGTATCAAAATCAAACAATTGATAATTAGTCTCAGAAACCTTACTCAATTCCAACCCCTGCTTATATTTCTCAATCAATTTAAGTTCAAACTTCGTCTATATAAATTGATATTTTCCCCAAAGGTTTTGTGTCCTTAAAAGCATAAAAAAGTGAGTTATCGCCTAAAGTGCGAACTGTGATGCTAATATCATTTCAGAAGAGAATATGGTTGTGAAGAAACATGATAGAGAGTTTTCGCAAGAGCTACCCAGACGCATTCTGGAACGTAGCAAATCTATTGCCAAATGCCCTTCATGACAATGAAGCCCTTGTCGAGGGTCGGTGAATAGAAACAGCTCTTTCGTTCGTGAATCTGGGCTCCGTAACACAAAGATTAGCGATCAATCGCTAAATGAACTGACCAATCAATATCAACGTTACATGCGTATTTGTTTTAAAATACTGACCAGGGACCAATCAGTGCGCTTCTTTCATATTTGCAATCCATCGCAACTCTAAAAATCATGCGGAACTTGATTTTCAACCAATCAACATCGCGCATTTGGGACTTGCAATTGATTTTTGGCTCGCGTTTAAATGCAACTCTTTCTGCAACGGGCCCCAGGACAAAACGACATGCATATATATTTGCAATTTTTTCGTCAGCTCCGAAACGTCGGGCAATCGCTCTTCCGATTCACTGACACTCGACTAAGACTTCATGGTGGTTTGAAATGCGTTTTCAATGCATTTGCTGTGTTGTAGGATTCATTCGGCGCTGCTTCACGAAAACTTGCTAATGAGAATCAAATGCAACGATGCTTGCATGTTATCAGAGTGGCAATCTTATGTGGTTATAGAGACAACTCCCTGTACTTTGTATTTACGAAATGAAAGATGCAGAACATCATCGAATGAACCAATAAATCGGATAAAATGAGCAAATGGTTGTGAAATTTGAATTTAACTGTTTCTTCATCATGTTCTTATAATGTACACACTGTGGTTGGTCAATAAAGCTCCTAACACAAAGATTAGCGATCAATCGCTAAATGAACTGACCAATCAAGATCAATGTTACAGGCGCATTTGGCGCATTTGGCACAAAATTCTGACCAGGAACCAATCAGAAGTGTTCTTTCCATAGAGATATATACTAGTAACGCCTAATTAGTATACATCTCTGTGGTTCTTTCATATTTCCAATTCATCGCTAACCTTTGTTAGGAAGCCCAAGGCTCTTAGAGATGATATAACATATTATTATTGAAGCTCTTTGATATTATCTGTATTGGGGAGATCACAGACTAGCTGGCGCTGGAATTGAACAACGATCAAGCTCAGAGGACAGATAATTTCCTCAAACGAATTACGAGGACAAAAAGGCAATATATAGAAATATCCTGCGGAGGAATCCTATTAAAGCTAAGACCATGATGTAAATAAGCTTTCATGAGTGGCTTTTCGTAGCTGATATCCGCTACTTATTGGATCAGGTGCGTTAAGATGTGTTTCCATCGAACACGCCAGGACACTTCTATGCCCTCCGAAGAGCCACTAACCTTTTAGGATAACATCATAATGACATTAACTGGAAAGGAAGGGAGGACACCCATATCTAAAGGATTTCAAAACAAATTAGCGGTTGGAGTGACTGAGATTAACCGACCCGGGGATCCATTAAAGAACATGACTAATTACGTTATCATTCCAAGAGTATACAAATTGGTGAGGGTGGAGGGGTGTGTTATAAAGCTCATAGGGAGTCCATCGTCCTTTGGTCAATTGTGGATTATTGTCTGCACTTACTTGATAGAAAGGCATTTTCCTCTAAAAAGTTACCTCTTCCATCTGTAAGCATAGTTATTCACCGAAATGGTGCGATAAACCGAACTCCACCAGTCTTTAAATTAAAAGGCGTTTCATCTCCCAATGATATCGTTTGGGACAAACATATCCAACAACGATCGAATATATCAGCCAAACCAATAATGATGTTGCAGTCTAAATTGTATCAACTCAACCGACTTCAAAATTATCAAGGCGATTACGTTGCTGCGAATGACATGGCATTGGATCGGTTTCCTTCGAGTGATTGCAGCATAAAACTGGCCACAGACATGACAGAATTATGAGTGAACCGTTGAATCATATTGCGTCAAAATTATATAATTTTGTGTCCCTTTCTTTTCTTTCTATCCAGATGAACGAGGATCATGGATGTCTCTACAACTTTGTGACAGTGTAAGTCAAGATGACTTCGCCAGAGGTAGTCTTGAGACCCGAATCCAAGCGCTCGCATATTAACGATAGCCGGAGAAGCAGCATCTTCACACTAGCCTTTGAAGATGAAGACGGTTGCCTTCCGCATATCTTCGCCTGCCGTCAAAATCTGGCAACGGAAAGGGGGAAACGACTGCAGACGGTTCGCATCTGGATTTTATGCTCCGTTTCTCTGGTTGCCATTTTGGTCGTGGCCATTGTCGACGTCCAGCATTACACCAATGAAGAGTTCAATAATAGGCAATCAAGGAATGCATTACGGCAGTGGGAGTGCCTCGATCCAATATTGCACTACCTGAGCGTAGAGGGTGCCTTAGATGCCCAGGTAAGGGTGATTCTTGAAAACCTGAACAGAACTAGTACATCGACGAATTCTTCACCACTCACACTCTTGCTATCTAATGCTACAACAGAAAATGACTCATCAACCCCAGAACCTTTCACAACAACCAATCCTACTACTCTAACTCCCCCTATAGTGTCACCAGCCATAACAGTATTACTGAGCCAGTTGTATATATTTCGTAATCGTACAGACACCGCTCTTGCCGACTCGTGTGCAGAGGATCTATTTTCAGAATCCGTAAGCAGTAACAATACAAGTTCTTTCAATACAGAGCAACTCAAGGACCGACTTGAGCAGCATCGCTGTATCACTTCGGACAAGAACAAAAGTAGCTACTTCTACAGGGACATCCGCAGAGAAGTATTATCACTCGGTTCAACTCCTCACGTGACGTCAGGGTACCTTGCAGTCCATTCTTCAAGGTCATCTCTGGCAAGCGAGATGGAACTCGTAACCCGATGTCTTGGGCCTTCTGATCACTTACCAAGTGACTTCATGTATACAGTGGAAACTCTTCAAGAATCGGCGCATACACTTTTACAATTTGCTGTTGACACAGATGCTTCTGTATCAAAAAGGGTCCTTGATGAAGTGCTGACCGCTAAGCTTTATACTGATATTTTGTATTTACGTAGATTAGACGTTCTTTCGCTGTGCAATACGACGGTCATTCCAGACAACTTCAGTATGGACCCTTACTTTGATACTATGACTCAAGTCCTAAAAACCCTAAAACGCGTGAACGACGACGTCCTGCAGGACTTGATCCAATCAACCGAAGAGAGACTAGACTCCACTCGAGCCCGTTTGGTCGTTGAGATCGTGGCAACGTTGTGCGTTGTGCTATTCTTTCCATTGGTGCTGAACTCTGTAGGCAACATGACCGGCTGGATTCACGACTATGCCCATCGGCTGAAGGAAAGGACTGACGAGTTAAAGCAGGAGAAGAAGATGACAGAGAGCCTGCTGTACCAGTTGCTACCTAGGAAAGTGGCCAATCAGATCAGGGCCAAACAGCAGGTCTGTGCGGAAAGTTTCGACGCCGTGACAATCTTCTTCTCAGACATAGTCGGTTTCACCAGGATCTCGGCTCATATCAACCCCATCGAGGTAATTCCACTAACGTACCTACGGGGGGCAGAGGGGGCAGTCTGCAATCCTGACGAGTCACAACCCATGCAAATGACATATCCCCGCCCCCCTAAAAACCTCCCCCCCCCTGACGAGCTTGAATACCTGTTTTAACATCCCTGACGAACTTGAAGACTTTCTTTTTTTTTTTTTGGCTTGTCAAATTATTCGACCGGTTTTGCCCCCCCCCCCCCTGTTTGAAAATCCTAGGTACGCCACTGGGCACTGGGTAATTCAGTTCCCTTTTCAGTACAATGTACACTCTCAGAACAAATGCAGTCAAAATGACTAGCTGAGTGCAACAGTACTGTTATTTTAGTCATATTTGACTATTTTCTAGTCGTATTTTAATAGAACAGAGTTATATCTGACTCTAAAATATGTCAGAAATGTGACAAGACATGCATGTATTACTTGCACCCGGCTGACTACTGGTCTAGTCAATTTGACTGATATGTTTCAAGAGTTTAAATAGTCAAATATTGAAAATTTGAAAAGTTCTTGCTTCTCACTTTGACTTAGTCAATGTGACAGGGCGGTACTATGTGGGTGTTCATGTGCAACCATTATGTTAAAGTACGGGGCAGCAAAAGGGGAAAGTATTAAGAATATAGGTCAGAGGCGTGTTGCACTATATTTCCCGATAAGCAATATAAAAAAATAGTCACGTTTAAGTCTTATTGCCCCATCCTCCTAAAGTTTCATTTAATCTAAATCATTTCTGCAACATTTTCATAAATAGATCAAACAAGAAAATACACTCTTATAACCACTCAGTCAAATTGACTAGACTAGTAGTCAGCTGGGTGCGATTGATATGTCTAGTCACATTTCTGAATTATATTCTAGTCACAAATAACTCTTTGCTAGTAAGTAAAATACGACTAGAAAATAGTCAAACATGACTAGAATAACAGTTGCACCCAGCTGACCGTATTAACTAGTCATTTTTGACTGATTTGTTTTTAGAGTATACAATTAAAAGATTTTGTAACGAAATATTCAACAAAAGAGACAATTTCAAACGTTTTATTTTCTACAACATATCGATTAATGACGGCTGGGGTGTTAGCCACTCTGTAAGCTTGACTGGCGTACAGATGGGTTGGGGTCATGTCCCCCGAAAAAGCTTCGAGCTTAAGAGAAATAAAGAGATAAAAGGGGTAATTATGATTATGATATCGCGTATCAAAACGTAGTTGAGTATAAATTATGCACATAGTTTTAATGGACCTATTATCATTATAGGCCACTCTTTTTCCTTTTTATTTCTTTCCGTATTTTTATTCCTTTCCGTATTTTTTCCCCATATGGCGACGCCCCCTGATTGTATAATATACATATCATAATCAGGTGTACAGAATTAAAGTCTTTGTGAATCGCCTTGTCCTATAATCTGAGGAACAGTATAAACTTGCCATTGCCTGGCAATGTTAGTATTATATACTGTAGAAAATAAAGGATGGTCGCTATCCATCGGAAATTCTCATTTTACATACTGCCCTCAGTACTGATTGATAATCAAGATTCTTTTGGGATTTATTTCTTTATACATACGTCCAATGTGTCGGTTTTACGTTTGCAAATAGATGGCACTCTTAAATCGTAAACAGACTTATCAATCTTACATTATAATAGTTATGGGTCTAGCTCACTGACTGCCTTTTCACACTGTAAAAATAGTAATTTGAATGATGATTCCAGTGAAAAATAAGGCAAATGACGATTTTTTTTTAGCACGTTTGAAACCAAGCTAGAATCACGCACGCTAATCACAATCACAAATTCAAATTGTACTCCGGAGGTATATCCCAAATAAGTTTCACTCAAATTACGGTACGAATTTTCCGTGTGAAAGGTCCCATGATTCTAAAGACGAATTGCAATCATCATCACAATGATGATTCAAGATTCACGTGTGAAAAGGCCCTTGCATTTATCAAAGGATTCTTTACATGGCTACCTTAAATCATAGACTTAATTAGGTTTTTATCGGCTTATGTGCAACGAGATACATATCACTCTCAGTAAAATGGCAAAGCGTTTCTCTCCGAGGCAAATCTCAGAGAATGTCTTCGATTTAAGAATTGTGGGATAATTTGGGGGAATTAGTTCCAAAAATCACGAGGGAGCTTTCGTGGCGTACGGAGGATCCCAGAACACAGTAATTTTTTTCTGGAATATTTTAGTAACCCCCTCATTTCCATTTATGCTCTATATTTTACTGCCGTTTTTTTTACGAAGTAAGAATGCCCTTCTGTAAAATTGTGCTTGATTTGTATTACTTTATATTACTTTGTATTATGTTTTGAATGGAAATGAAATAAAGAATAATAATAATAATAGGCATTTATATAGCGCCATCTATCTAGAAATATTCTATTCCGAGGCGCGTTGTTATTATTATTACCCCGGCTTTAGCTTGAGCTGCCTCTCAGCGCTCATGCATTCAAGGAATTAATCCTGCCGGGTACCCATTCACCTCACCTGGGTCGAGTGCAGCAGAGTGTGGATATATTTCTTGCTGAAGGAAAGTACGCCATGGCTGGGATTCGAACCCACGACCCTCTGTTTCAAAGTCAGGAGACTTATCCACTGGGCCACAACGCTCCAGAATTGAATTGAATAGATGTATTGAAATACCCTTCAAATGACAACGTACAGCTGAAGGTCGAGCCTTGGCGCTGACGAAAAATTGGAAATATGTCGTTCGTCCAGAGTCAAAGACGGCACTGCCAAGGACGGCACTTTTTTGATTCACCAATTTTCGACAAAGACCTCCAAGGGGGTGTTTCACAAAGATTTAAGTATGACTTAGAGTCGCACTTAAATGTCTAGTTGCGCGCAGTATAAAAGGCATGACAGCATTGGTCAGATCATGCCAAGAGGACGCGCACTACTGCGTATTGATCAATAAGATTGCGCGTTGCATATCATGTACGCGTCGACATTTAAGTGCGACCTAAGTCATACTTAAATCTTTGTGAAACACCCCCCAGGTTATTCTTTGTCATGAAGGGCATCCAATCCGTTCCCTGTTCTTGGACCATACGTACGTTGCCGTACAAAAACTCCCTATTTTATATGTAGGATGACAGACTGGTAGGATGCCGTGATTGAGTACGTTCCTCACCTAATGGCAAAGGGGACGTCATAATAGTTAATGATCGTGTCTTAAATCTCTGAGAATCAATCATGATATTGCCTTAAAATCTGCCATAAATACCGCCTCTTCACATGTATTTCTATGCAATTTCAATAGGGCGACATCAATTCATTCACGAGACGTCAAAGGCTGCGATGTTTTTACGTCAATGACGTATGTCATGCCGGCAAGATGATATGGGCACTGGGGAAATGGAAATTAATATGATGAATATATCAGAATTTAAGTGGAATTCATCCTGTTTTTAAACATTTCCTCACAAATAGTGTTCAAAGGTTTGAAGACAGTCATTTTCCTCATTTTTAAATTTGCCCTTTTTTGTACTTCTCTTAGTTCTCTTTACTTTTATGTCTTACTCTCTTAAGCGCCTTGAACATTTAATCAAAATGGAAAAGACGCTATATAAATTATATGTATTATTATTAAAGGGATTGATTTAATTGAGACAATGGGAGTTAAAACTGGTGATTCGGTTGTAAGTGGTCATGATGATAATGAAACTGGTGAAGATAATGATTATTAAGGAGGAGGAGGATGACGATGATGATGATGATGACAATGATGATGATGATGGTCATGGTGATGATGATCATTATAATCAAGATAATGGTTATGATGATGGTGATGATGAACGATATCAACATAATTTATTATCTGTGAAATATTCATGTCAGTTATAATTAGAAACTAATTTGATTCTATCTTCCTACTTATCCACCCATTTCGGCAGGTGGTCGGAATGCTCAATGACCTCTACTCTTGCTTCGACGGCCGAATCGACGTCTATGACGTCTACAAGGTCGAAACCATCGGCGACGCTTACATGGTGGCAAGTGGGTGTCCAGAGAGGAACGGTGATAAGCATGTCAAGGAGATAGCTACGATGTCCATAGACCTCCGCAGTGCTGTCAAACAGGTTCATGTCCCTCGCTCGCCATCCATCAAACTTCAGGTCCGGATTGGTATCCATACGGGTGAGTCCCTCAAGGCTATGTTTGCTCTCCAGAGAATGAGAAAGAATAGTGATTCCTCTAACCCGCTTGTGATTATAATAGTTCTGATGCATTTGGCGTTCAATGATTTAAGGGACAGAGCTGCACAGTGGCTGTCGGGCCCACGATCAATTGGGGAAAATAAATTTTCGGAGTATTTCTATTTTTTATTTCATATTTATGTTTTGAGCGATGATCTGTGTTACATCCGGGAAGGTGTAAAAGGGGCTTTAATTGTTGCGGGTTGGAGTCTATGGCTATCCTTGGAGCCTTTAAAGTGTCATCTACGGACGCTTTAAAGTGCCATCGTCTTGTAGAGATGACAAGATAATTCATCTCGCCAAGTCGACATTATAGCGTTTATTCAACATGGCGAGATACTTTATCTCACCAAGGCGACTGCAGGTTTTTGTAAGTAAACTTGGCTAGACACATTGGCCTGTATTCTGAAGTCGGGTTTCACATAAACTCAGGTTTAAAGTTGTGGTCTAAGTATGGATGGCCAGTTGTTACATAAATCACTTACAGTAGAGATATCATATTTCAGCTCATTTGGCTCTCAAATCATTCATGATTATATAGCAAGTATGAATAGATGATTGTCTTCACCATCGATGAATCAGGAAAGAGCACAGAAAACATAAAATTTATTAGAAATCTAATTTATTAAAAATCTTGACACTTTTGGCTTCCCATAATTTTAGCACAGAGTTTAACCATAGTCTAAGTTAAACGTGATTTCAGAATATGGGCCATTATCTCGCAAAGTCGACGTGTGAAAAATTATATGTTAACTTGGCGAGATGCTATATCTTGCCAAGTAAACATACAAACACGTGAATGTCAACCTCTTGAGGTACCTTATCTGGTTTATTTTCAATTGGTCTATTAAGTATTAAAATCATATTCGTCCAGTTACCAACTCGTCTACCATCATTTGGTCTACCATCAGTTCGTCCAATATTCACATGGTCTACTTGCCATTTCGACCAGACCACTCACTATTTTGTCTAATAACCAGTTGGTCCAATAGCCATTTAGTCCATATATCATTTGTTCTACTTGGATTTAGTGTTAATTCGGCAAAATGAATGGAAATGGAATGGACATTAGACCAACTGGTGAACTGGTGTTTAGACGAAGTGATGATTGGACCAAATGGTTGTTAGACGAAATGCTGATGGACGGAATGGCATTAGACTACATGAGGATAGACCATGTGGTGAGTGGACGAGTTTGCAGTAGACGAATTGGAAATTTACCCATTATCGCGCCAAGTCACCATCCATATATGTTAACGTGTATGGCAGCGAAAAAAACGAAATTAAATGGATAAAGGGCGTTTTATTGCAATTCATAGAGATAAAAATAGCAATATTGATTAATGGGTCTTTAATTTCTGGAAGAAGACACAAATTAAAACGAAAACGAAACCAAAAATAAACACAAACAAACAGGAAATCAAATTGGCCTTCAAAAAGGAAACAACTAGAACGAAATTTTAAATGAATAAACAAATCTCGTACATGCTAAGTGGGTGAGGATCAAAATGTATTTTGAATGGCTTTATTTTGTAACTGTTTTGGATCGTGTTCTATGTACCACATGACTTCCGAAAAAGAAAATTCAATATTTGACAAATTAGTTCTGAATTTTGGTGTATTAATTATAAGGCTTTACGCCCCCCCCCCCCCCGCCCATTGTGTGATTTTATTCCCAATTCCATATATTGCAAATGTGCACTTTGCATTTTTAAACCAAATTCACTTAATATTAATAAAATCACGATAGTAGTAATTGATGATGATGGTGATGACGACGATATAGGCGATGGTGCATGATGATGATGATGATATAGGGATCATGACAATGCCTTTGATGATGATGATGACGATAACGATGATGATGAAGATGATGATAATGTTAATGTTAGTGCTAGTGATGATGATGAAGAAGAAGGAGGAGGAGAAGGTGAAGAAAAAGAAGAAGGGGGAGGAGGAGAAGAAGAAGAAGAGGAAGAAGGAGGAGGAGAAGGTGAAGAAGAAGAACACTGTGTGTAGCGCTGTGAAAAACATTAACGGCGCCGACTCCCGCAATTATGTCACACATTATTCTCATAAACAATTCTTTGGAAATATTTATATATTTCACGAGGTAGCATTTATATGATGAAGCTTTTTATATCCAACGCACACCACCTGTAACGTAATTTTGAATCGTAAAGTTTGTATAGCTTCTATACTTTTCATGGTCAGAATAATGTATCCCCTTGCGATTTTAATATGACAGTCAAGCAATACTTTTTTTTCAATCCCTATAGGTGATTTACTCAATTTCTCTTTACCAACTATTTTATCCCCCAGTCCACTCCAATCTCAACTTTCCTTCCTCTATCTCTCTCCCCCTCTCTCTCTGGGCGTGTCATACCTCACACGAATACTATATTGCTGAATAAACTTTGCTCCTTTTTTATTTCCAATATGAAATCATTTCTGCAAGAAGCATGATTTTTAACCAATTTGGACATCATGATTCTCTTTTCCAACGCTTCCTTACTTGACACCAGCAATGTATGTGCACGTTTTATCCCTACGTAATATCATTGAACATATAGTAAATCCTCTAAAAGCTTGTAATACGATAAAGCTCACGTCGGCCAACCTTTGATTTCATGGACACCCTCTTTGATGCCACGATGTCTTCTTATTTCATATAACATCGTTTTGACACTGTGATTGCCAAATTGCCACTATCTCGTTCTAAGGGGAGTTCGTACAAGTCTGACATGCTTTTATATCGCAATGCTCGGAACTTAATATCATTTGATTCAATAGCGCTTTGAAGAAGCTGCATTACGCCTTCTTCAAAGCACTATTGCATCAAATGGCATGCTTTCATGATGAATTATCAAGTGGTCAAGAAAGTTTTGAAGGGAGAGGGGAGAATAGAGAAAGAGGGAGAGGGGAGGATAGAGAGAGAGAGATGGAGAGAGGGGGAGAGAGAGGGGAGATAGAAGTGATAAAGTCAATTGAGAGATGAAATGATGGAGAGAGCAGATGATCAGAGAGGAAGAGAGTGAAAAGGGAGAGGAAGAGATGATTCTATATAGATTATATTACACAGACCGGGAGCATAGATCGGAATGTAAAAATAAAAAGAAAATAACGTCTGGATTTGTAGACGAGGATATCAAAGTAAATCAAATAGATAGGACGAGAAGCTCCTTTAATGGACATGCTGGTAGACACAATATAATGAAATTCTGTACGACTGAAATTGTGAAAATTGTCTTATTACATTACCAATCTTACAAGATCTATATACTGTCACTGTTAGTGCCGCAGAAAACCGCCCAGTCATTGTCGTCTTTTTTTTGACGATGATCTTTCTTTTCGATCTAACAAATTTTGATTTTTTTTTATCCTTATTACAGTTTTTTATTTCGTCCATTCGCACAATATAATATTTTGATTTTTTTTCATCTTTTCAAATCATGGCATTGCAGAAAGAATATAAACATTTTTATTCTCTTAATTGTCCACTAAGCTTTCAACGATTGCATCAATAAGTCACCATATCTTTTTATGTAGCTGTTGAAAATATATCCCGTTGGCACCCCCCCCCCTCCCCTCCCCCTCAAAAAGTGGCTTGCTTGTTTACAATTGGGTATCATTGACGTTTGCTCTGCCCGACAAAGCATACACACCTGGAACATAATCTTTCATCAATTATTTCATTTCTTGCAATAACCAATTGAAAAACAAGAGAAATCAACATTACAAATCATGAATTAGACATCAAATGTACAATTTTTCGTGAATTTGGGTTTCATGATCAGTTTTTATGATAAGGGGAAAGTTGCCATTTTATATTAAAAAAAAAAAACACGGCCTTATTACCGTCTTAATTTAAGCCTTGAGAATTTCGTAAACTACAATGTATGTTAGGCTATATACTAATGTAAAGACACGGATTTTTCATCTTCTTTTCATCTTCCATTTAGGTCCCTGTGTTGCGGGGGTGGTAGGAATAAAGATGCCTCGTTATTGCCTCTTTGGGGATACCGTCAACACAGCATCACGTATGGAATCCAATGGATTACGTAAGTAGAAAATACTTTTTTTATGTATATTTCTGTTTTTATTGAAGAAATCATGAAAATAAAAATATTTACAAAATATAATTAATGAAAATACTTTGTGCCACAAGCTAAAGATGATGGGTTAACAAAATAATTTAGGCAGTCTTAGTACAAGCAAGGAGAGCTATCACCTGATATCTCCTTGTTGAAAGGGGTGGGGTCAATCAGAAGGAAATGCGAAGTGACTTTCACTTTTGGAACATCGTTCATGTAATTTCAATAATTTGTCCTTTCTTACTTCCTAGATAGTTTGTAAATTATAATAGCGTCATTGTATTTATTCGCTGTGTAAACATAATTCATTTCCAATGTTTTAATCGAGTCATAACTCAAATTGGCAATGAGCGGTCATATTATCTTCAATCTATCATCATAAGTATACGAGAGGCGGATCCACGGGGTCGAGGGTTCGTCCCCACCCTACAGAGGATAATGGGGAAAAGAAAGTTTACATAAATGCCCCCCCCCCCCTCCACCTACCCCTGACATCAAGAGGTGATCTGATTAGAATAATAAACCCCACGTTTGTTAAAACCTGGATCTGCCGTGTTTGGTTTGGTTGACCGCATACACATAAAGACAAATTCAACATACAATCATACTTTGTACAAGTATGAAGAATAACTGAGAATATTATCAAGATATAAAAAGATACGGATGGATAACTCTATTCAGAGCCATTGATATCATGGCTCGGTTCTTCCTAAAGGTCCAATCAAAGTAACGCAAGAAATACATTAATATCAAACATTTGAATAATCATGAATTTGAAACAAAATAAACATATTCGATGAACAAAATACTCTACTTAATCATGTAAATGAGATCTCTCTTTTTTTTGGTCAAACTTGTATGGTTCGCTTTCACGACCCTGACATTTTATTTTTCCTTGCTTGTTAATCCACTCCAGCTAATAAGATCCATTTGAGCGGGGAATGCTACGAGGCTTTGTCAAAAGACACGACCTACATCATGGAGAAGAGAGGGGAAGTACAAATCAAGGTAGTGTATAAAATCAGGGCCCCTCCTTACAAAGAGTTGGTCCTATCAACCACAACTATGGATGGCCAGCAACGTCAGCATCTCAAACGCAATTTTGTTAAATATATTTTCTAGATATGATGAATAACCATACATTCATTATTCGCGTGGAAATTCAGTGTGATTCTCTTTGTTTACTAACTACTATACTGTTAGAAAATTTATCCTTAAAATAAAAGAAGTTCCTGCAGCAAAGTCTCGAGAACACCTGTAATCTTACCAGATTGCGTAATCTTACAGGAAATTGGTATTTGGTGCATGGAACCTTTAATAAAATTTCCTTTAATAAAACATGGAACCTTTAATAAAATTTCCTTTAATAAACACCCTTTTTCTCTATTCAAACAGACCTGGGGCCTGTTGCAGAAAGAGTTGCGTTTAAACGCAAGTCAAAAAATCAAACGCAAGTCCCAAATGCGCGCTGTTGATTGGTTGAAAATCAAGTTGCGCATGATTTTTAGAGTTGCAATCGATTGCAACTCTTTCTGCAACGGGCCCCTGTTCTTTAAATTGCAGAAAAACTCCTGTTTTATGAATTTACAGAATGATTCTGTTATTGCTTTCTGCAAAATCTTTTTTTTCTCCAAGATCAGGTTTTTTTAACAGTGTAAGGAGATCGTGCGAATTTCCTGTAGAAAAAGAAATTATGATGTGGATGGATTTCCATACAGTTGAGATCGATTGGGTCAATCATAAAATTTTTGTAAGACGGGGCCCAATCAATGCCATATTTTTTTTTCCACAGGAAATTTGCACAGTGTCCTTTGTTAATAAAGAGAAGCGTACAGAATTTTCAAGAAAACGATGAATGTATATATGAATATACAACATATCTAGAAAATATTCATTAAAGATTGAACATTCATTTAAAATTCTGACGTTGCTGGCTTTCCATAGTTGTGGTTGATCGGATGAATCTAAATTCTTTGTAAGACGGGACCCAGATGTACGTTCTAGGTGGTGGTTATGGTAGTGCTAGTAGTGAGTTTTCGCGCAGCTGAGCGACGCAGGACGTTGCCAAGAACACACAAATTGTGTTGTCAAATGCCATTTATGACAAAAGCCAACCAAGAAGTCTTTATCAAAAGTTGGTGAATCGGAACATAAGTTTCGTCATGGAGCCTGCACAAGGACATAATGTCTGCTTCGAAACTTAGGACAAAACTTATGTCCGGTTCACCCTATTTTCGACAAAGACCTCCCAGCTGTTCGTTGTGGTTTGACTTTGCATTTTCAATAGATTTATTGTGTTCTTGAATTCGTTTTCCGTCGCGGTTGCCAAAATGTCCTTATAATGGTGGTGGCGTCGCGACGACGCGTCGGTAAGTTGTTAGTGATGGTAGCAATAATTATTAATTGTACACATTTATAAAGCGTTTGATATGAGAACGATGTGGTAGTGAATTCGGTGGTAGTTATGGTAGTGGTGGTGTTGTTGGTCGTGGCGGATGTAATAGCAGTGGTGATGGTGGTAATGGGGGTGTTGGTTGTGGTGGCGGTGGTGGTGTTGGTCGTGGCGGATGTGATAGCAGTGGTGAAAGTGGTGGTGATGGTGGTAATGGGTGAGTTGGTTGTGGTGGTGGTGTTGGTCGTGGCGGATGTGATAGCGATGGTAGTTGTGGAGGTGTTGGTTGTGGTGGCGATTGTGGTGTTGGTCGTTAACGATGTGATAGCAATGGTAGTTGTGAAGGTGTTGGTTGTGGTGGCGGTGTTGGTCGTGGCGGATGTGATAGCGATGGTAGTTGTGGAGGTGTTGGTTGTGGTGGCGGTGGTGATGATTGCGAATGTGATAGAGGTTGTTCGAAGAGATTTTCATCAAAATGTGATAAATCCCAAACGGAAAACAGGATTGAAGAGAAAAGAATGGCAAAAAAAAAGAAAAGGCTTACAAATTGAATAATAAACGTTAACTAATTGTCAATTATTGCCTAGCTGATTTTTTTAAAATATTTTGTTTCAACTTTCAGGGCAAGGGATTAATGACTACCTACTGGCTTATTGAGCGTGCAGACTTTAGCGAAGTGAACGACAGCGCCGTCTGCAACTGGAAACCTAAGAAAAGGAAGAAAGTGGCCTTAGACGCGGGCTCCCAGGATTTCCTATCCGTCTCCGAAAACTCGTCTGCAGCAAACAGCTCGATCAGCTTGAATTCGACCATCAAAGCGGCTGGGGATGCGACTGGTGACATAACGACGAACGAGGTGAAGCGGTTGCCCAGAATTCCAGGACAGGTTCCCGATGGAGATGGTGCGCAGAATGAAGCGGAAGCGTGATGCATTGTGGGATATGGAGCAGGTGGGGAATGAGAGGGGTAACCACCAATGTAACACGATGAATCAATGAACCAAACTGTCACATTTTGTTTAATCAATATTATTATTTTTATAGTAGTCTCCCTCGGATTACAACTAAATGAATTATAATCTCGTTCATGAACTCAAGTGATGCCGATTCATTTTGACTTCCAAATAATTTATGTCAAACACACTTCATTTATTCATCTACCTGTACGGCAAATATCATAAAGTCCAAAATATTGATGACTTATTTAGGGTGTGTTGGAAGAAAATATTTGCTATCCATTGCACATTTCTCTTGGAATTTTACAACCGATCGATCAACTGTAACCATAGCACATCATTTTCATACTCCTTGTTGCAAGTAGCAGAGTAGCAATCAGTTTCATTGTGCAATCAATTACAAGACTTTACGATCAATTTTGAGAAACGAAATTGACTTGCAATTTATCGCAAGTCTCTTATCGACTTGTAACGAGATTATTTGAGCCGTATATTCGCCCTAACGAAGGCGTAAAATATTCGCACGTAAATGCTACGGGCCTTAATCACTACATCATCGCCCAAATCGTCGATTTCTTGATTCACCTAGAACCGGGGAATTTTTACGACTGTTGATACATCAGGCAGCAATCACATATTGATGGTTTGGATTGCGGTTCACGGCGGTCCGCCCCCCCCCCCCCCCCCCCTGAAGTCGGATGTAATCACAGCCCTTATAGTGGGTAAAGGCAGGGTTACACCAAAACCGAATCCTCCCGAATACATTTGGACCGATTCTAGCCGAATTCGGCCTAATTCGGATGGTTTCAGGGAATTCGAATGTTCCCGAATCCTTCCTGAATTTCCTCACATTCCTGGAGGGAAAACAGACTACTTGTCTACTGAAACCACCCGAATACGACTATTCGGATGGATTCGGAGCTGATTCAGTGCTGGTGTAAACAACGTTTCGGAATTTCTTTTGAACTGTGCTTGCCTAACGTAGCAATACGCGCCTTGTTGCGACCCATGTATATGCTAAATGACTCTGGTTGCATCCAACGTAGGGGGCGAACCGCCTTGAACTGCTTTTACCTAAACCAACGATGTGTAATATTCCCTCAACCCATAAACACAGGGATGAATAAAAAAAAAGAAAATTATGACTACAAGGTAAATGTGTGTTTTTTTTTGTAAAAAAGTAATAATCGACCTGATTAATTAATTGGTAAAAGTGTCCTTTGAAGGAAACAAATATAATATTCAATTTGCTCATCCACCATCGAGCAATGTAATCCGACATTTCATCTCTCGAATTTAATTTCATTTATTGATGACGTTCACAAATGTACCTTTTCTCCTTCTTCGAAGTTAGCTGTATCACATTCTTATTCCTTAACCCGTTGGGGACTGGACAATTTTGCTACAACACAGGTTTTCCATAGACTCCAACGGACTTAGAATATAAAGGTTTAACTCACACGTTCTCTTTTAGGGCACCTCTCCCCTCCCCCCTTCCCCCTCCTCTTGATACCTTTATAAGAATTTTCATTTTCAAGGGTGGCATATTCTCGACAATGGTCAATTATGCCTATTAGTATAAATACCTCCCCTGTGCTTAAAACCAACCCCTGCAAAAGGGACTATTCTTGTCGAAATTAATTGAAGGAATACATATCAATTAGGGGAAATAATTCTGAGCTGAAAATCTCTTTGCTCCTGAAGCAATTCATTAATTTTGAAGGCCGTCAACAGAGTACCTATATTATGATGAAATACGTTCATAAAATCACCACGCCTTTCGTTCAGAAGGCCTGAAATAATTATCTCACCCATGTGATTTTGATCTATCCCCGTAGATTTTTTTTTTGTTGGGGGGGTCCATCTATCTAATTAATTACATCGTATTGCCCATATTCCCGGTTGTGCAAGATGCACGTCACATTCTTAAAAATAACCCGTAGTGTGATAATTAAATGAAGTACATCCTTAAGACAGATTATTATGATGATACATTATATAAGGATGATCTGATAAGAGCTTGGGGCATAATGCAGTGTACTAAATAATTTCTTCTCCTTTCGCCCTTGTGACCAGGAGTCATAATTAAGAGCTTTCGCCTTGCCAGGTACGCAGGACGAATTCTAGAACACAGTAAATGTATTGAAAATGCTCACCAATGACAATGAACAGCTGAGAGGTCTTCGTCGAAAATTGATGAACCCAGACAACAGATTGTCCTAAGTTTCAAAGCTCAGCTTGCGAACAATATATTGCAAATATTTGGTTTGTCCAGGATCCAGGACGAAACTGCTGTTTTGTTTCACCAACTTTCGACAAAGACCTCATTGAGTCATTGTCAACAAGGTTACTTGACAATACATTATTTAAGTTCTCGAATCCGTCGCGCACAGTGGGAGCAAAAATTCTCAAATAGTAACGCAATATTAAGGGTACTCTTAAAAAATGTTGGGCAACATACTGTCCACACAACAATTGGTTAAAGCTTTATCCAATTCTGGGTAGTTTTAAACCAATAACGTGTGCTTTGGGTGGAAACTACATAGCATTGGTTAAAAACTACCCATAGTTGGATAAATTTTCTAACCAATTGTTGTGTGGACAGTATGTTACCCAACATTTTAAGAGTATAAAACGAAAATTTACCGGATTTTCTATAAACAAAAACCTGAAAAGTATTTAATAGATATGTATGCATGCAGAGAGTCGCCTCTGATTCCCGTGGGCACTTCCATTGACGAGTGGATACCATGCGCGACCATGGGGTTTCGAAAAGCACCCTAAACACGTATTTTCCAAATTCTGATAATGCACCCCTTAACAAGTATTGGCGTGTGAAATCCTACCTTAACAAATATTGTAAACAAAACGATACTCTTGGCAAGTATTCCCTGAATTGACCTCCTAAACAAGTACAGCGATATTTTTATTATGTCACGGACGTCGGTTTTACCTTTACCTACATCATTGGGTTTAGTACAGCCCCACCTCCCACATCTCGCGCAAATCGTCTACTCTAAACACGTCGTGCTGACTTTTGGGACAAAAATACATCCTTAATTTATAAAACATTTTTTACACCCTCGCAAATTTTACCCCAAACACCTTCGCTATCCTAGCGAAAATAGATACCTTTTTTCATTATTTTAGTGTTTTTGATACCCTTATTACGTTACGTACGTAACGTGCCCTATCTTGAAATAGACATCCTTTTTACGTGTTTTGGGGGTCGCGCATAATATCCACTCGTCAATGTAAGTGCCCCCCCCCCCCCCCCGGGCTCTGATTTTATTACGGTGAGCAAGGCTGTGTAGTGATGGAGTGAATATGCAAATCTCCCTTTTGGTAAAAACGATAAATCATTCCAGTCGTGTTCCAAGAGTGAAAAGATGTTTTTTTTTTGCTACTTGGGTAAAGGGAAAATCTTTTAAAATGGTAATTTTCATCATTGGTACACGTCTATGGAAAAATCAAATATTTCAAATTTGATTGTATCACTACAGAGATAATTACTCCGTGGCATCATATCTCCCCACTCTCTCTCCTTTCCCGCTCATTTTATTATCATGTTAATTACATATGTACTTGACCTTTCTCGTGCCCCTCCTCCCTGCATGCGCGCGCACACACACACCTCTTGTCTCATTACCCCCCCCCCCTCCATCATTTGCCACTTTCCTTGTCTTTCTTCATACGTTATTCTCACACTCCCGTTTTCTCCTCTTATTAAACATCATCTCTCATAAATTCTTCTCCCCTTGTTCATGTTGTCAATCAAACTACTCACTTTTCTCTCCGTCATATATTCGCAGCACTGTTCATCAGAAGTCCATCTTACATGCTTTAACGGTAAATTGCCAATCCGTTTACTGACAACTCGTCCACTCACCACATGGTCTACTTTCATTTAGTCTAATGCCATTCCGTCCATCAGCATTTCGTTTAACAACCATTTGGTCCAATCATCACTTGATCTAATCACCATTTCGTCTCATAACAAGCTGGTCTAATATCCATTTCATTTTCATTCATTTTGCACAATTAACACTTAGTCAATTAGACCAAATGACCTAAATGGCTATTGGATCAACTAGTTATTGGACGTAACGGTGAGTGGATGAATTGGCAATTAGACCATGTGGATAGTGGACGAACTGATGGGAGACCAAATGATAGTAGACGAGTTAGCAATTGGACGAATTGGGAATTCTAAACCGCTTTCACGTGCACACGTGTCTCACACAAATTGGATAAAATAATGGTCTCACTATACCTCACACATCACACAATGTCGTTATTCAAAATCTCATTTAGGGAGTTTGTATTGAGATTTGATAAGCCTAAGGATTATTAATTTTCGAAGTATGCTTTGACGAAATGAAGGAGTACGTCTTCAAATAAATTTTGTGGCAAAGAGGCGATCATTATAGCTCATATTATGAGTAAATTTTAGAGTTCAAATGTGTCTATTAAATAAGTCGAGTGACCGGGTTTTTTTCACTTTTTTGTTTAGGATACAATGATTGTTAGTAGTTCTCTGATACGCAATTATAAAATATTTCTAAGACAAATGTTCGAATGGCTTTTGTTTAGAAAAAAAATAATTTGACAAGAAAGGGCGCTATACTCAACTGTGAAAATCAAATTTTCATAGTACACAATGGATGGAAAAATATTAACAGTCACTAAATTTTGTACTAGGGATTCGAATATTATAAACCTTTGCCAAAGCTTTAAACAACCTTAGTTTTCTATGACAATAAGGGAGTCAAAATTCTTAAATACCACCAATCTCAGTTTTTTTTATATTTAGACTTCTCCGAGTTCTGAAGTACAACCTAGTTTTACAAGTAGAGAACAAAGAATTTCTACATACGAATTACCAAAATACATTTTCTTGATGTAATATAATTTTGAATATAATTTTTCAATTACACAATCGTCACATTTTGGCATTACTTTGTTATAATCAATTTCTTACCTGTCCAGTCCTCTCCTCATTAAGACCGAATTTTTTTCTGGATCCTGCAGACTTAACAAGCCTTGCTTTTTTATGCAGGTTCCCTCATATTTCACTCCTTTTATTTGTCTTTAATTCCAAATCGCTATTCTCTTTAATTTGAATTCATTGTTATGCCTTGTCTGATTTGTATTATGAGTTTTCTGATATTGTTTTCAAATTTTGTTTGTACTTGTGAAATATGTAAAATAAAGTCAAATCAAATCAAAAGTTAATTGTGAAATCAGAATCGATAGATTCTCATTGTAAATTGCAAACCCCTTTAAAATGTTTATCATTTTCCTTTCAAATGAAGTTTTAAATGGATGAAAATTATAATAGGATAATAATTTTGAGGGGTGTTTATAGAGAGGTATCCATTCCTTTAAATTTACTTTCAAATATGAGGTATTTTATCAGCAAAAAAAAACCGTTTGCACACTTCATGAGATTGTACTATCAACTTCTATGATAAAATTTTTACATGAATTCATTTATTTTGCAAAAATTGTAATATTTTTTGTAAATTTTAAGTTTGTAATTACATGAACTTAATTATAAATATGTACATTCATATATTGATTAACAGTTTCTTTTCATTATCATTTGTACATGTACAAAATAGAGCTATTTTGTGTAATGTTTTGCAGTTATGTTCAAGTTTCCATGGTGATAACTTTATTTGTGCAATACACAGTTCTGTGTGAATTTCAGAAGAAAAAAAGGGGAAAAATCAATAAACATCAAAACATCTAAAAGCATATGAGTTTGACTGTGTCATTCATTTTTCTTTATTAGATAAAGCAATATTTTTTTCAATTTGTAAACAAATTTTCGGCACTACTCCTATGTATTGAGATCGCATGCTCGATCTTTGATGAAAGTCACAAGTCAGAAAAATTGGAACCAGTGGGGTTCGAACCTGCCATCTACTGCTTTCCGGGCAGCGACTTAACCACCAGGCTATTATGGTTCACGGCTAAATCACGATGAACTGGAATTCAAATACCCTCGATCCTCTTCTTTCTGACTCAATAATATGCATAATATGCAAATGCAGTCCGCCGTGGACAATAGATAGTAAATAAAGAGGCTTTAATAGGAGGAAATTATAATTTGTAAACAAATTTTCGGCATTACTCCTATGTATTAAGATCGCATGCTCGATCTTTGATTTCTGACTTGGGATTTTCATCAAAGATCGAGCATGCGATCTTAATACATAGGAGTAATGCCGAATATTTGTTTACAAATTATAATTTCCTCCTACTACAGCCTCTTTATTTACTAGCAATATAATGTGTCACATAATGATGATAGATTCTATGATTGTACATGAGTTCTCATTAACGTAGACTTCCTACATTACACTTCATTACACTATCATTTTAAAGGAACGGAATTAGATAGAGTGGCTGTAAGTAGTGACAAGACAAACATTGGGTTCATTTTCATAATTTCATTCATGATATTTTCAAATCTCAAAGGATTCAAATTCAAGTCCACAAGGATTAAATCCAAATCTAACGTTCAACTGGACACTATTCATGGTCGCTACGAAATCATTTTACCGCCTTGATTTTTAGAAAGTACCAAACATCTGGGCCGGTATTCAATTGTAAGTATAGATTTTTCTTAGCATTTCGCCTGGCAAAGCAGAATGCTTGAACTCGTATTCAGATCACATCTTAAGCATTTTACTTAATAAAGCCAAAGTTAAGCAAAATACTAACTAATATCCATTGTGACATCCCAAAGTTTGAGCCAAATAACGTGCATTGTATGTATTCATCTGTGTGCAGAATGTATGACTGTGTGTATCACCTGAATTCACAAAGGTGATTTTGAAAACCATTAGTTGAACCCATGGTTTATGCAGATTTTCTGTATTTCCTGGCCCATATTCTGAAGTCGGGTTTAACTTAAACTCAGGTTTAAATTTGTGGTTTAAGTATGGGAAGCCAAACTGAATCAAAATTTTTTATTAAGTTGTATGTGTCCTATGTTTACTGTGCTCTTTCCTGAATCATCGATGGTGAAGACAATCATCTATTTATACTTCCTAGACAATTATGAATGATTTGAGAGCCAAATGGGCTGAAATATGATATTTCTACTGTTAGTGATTATGTAACAATATTGGCTGTCCATACTTAAACCACAACTTTAAACCTGAGTTTATGTTAAACCTGACTTCAGAATACGGGCCCCTATATTTCATTCATTAATAAAATTACATGTTTAACCATGGCAGGAGGATCCAATTCGTCACACTGTGACAAAAAGCGTGCATCAGCATTGGAAATTTTGATATACGTGGTAAATTGAGCATAATTTATACAGGAAATCTGCATAGACCATAGGTCCAACTGATTGTTTTCAAAGCCACTTTTGTGAATTTTGGCCACTGACCCTAATTGACCTTGTCCCGACCCAAAACGGAAAGTCCATGAAATAACCGTCTTCTGTGTTTACTTGTCTGACTTGTCTTTTTTTCTCTGTTCTCACTTAACCCCATGCACTGCTTAAGATGTGAGTTTGACAGCATTACAACTCTAATATGACCAAGTCTGGTCAACGATGCCTCCCCCACCCCCCTCCTGAAGCAAAAAGTTACCTTTTAGGTTTTAGCTACTCTTTTTCCTTTTCCTTCCTTTTCTTTTTTCCTATTTTTTTCTGTTGTGTGTCACAACTAGAAAACTAAAGGAGTGTTCGCCCCCCTGCCCTCACAGTTGTTCCTGCCTCGCCCATGAATCCTGTTAGCCTAAAAGAGTACTCACAAAAAGTACAAATCAGATTAATGCCATTTCATCATAAATCTAATTAAAATTCTGTATAGAAAATCATAAAATTCTACCTAAAGATCCAGTTGTGACATTACTGACGTATAACCGTCACCCCTGGTAAATCGTCAAGATCCGTCTTGGATGGATAGATGACCCTGAGGTCGCCGTCCTCGTTGACGACCCTCGCCTGTTCAACCACAAGCTTATTCTGCTTGTCCTCTGAGGTAGACTCCGCTCCAGGCCCTTCGTCTGCTTCTCCTTTGCTTCCTAGGTTTAATTCGAGCATCTTGGCAAGGAGAGCCTGTAATACCTTCTTGCAGGAGGCTAGGTCCTCCGAGCTGGTCACCTCGATCAGGATGTCGGTTGTGGATCGAGATATCTGGATGAAAGTTTTCCAAAACGAACATGAATGACAAAGTTAAACCATACACATAGGGGGATGTATTCTGAAGTCAGGTTTGATTTAAACTTTAATCTGAAGTTGTAGTTTTAACTATGGATAGCCAATTGTTACACACTGTAAATCCCTAATAGTGAAATCTTGAAATCTACACTGAAAAATGTTTACACTGAAGATCACCAACACAGATACATTGTAAGAGCACGTGGGATAGTTTATTATTATTGCTTTGAATGTCAGCCCGATGCTTGACCCGAATCCTGTGCTTATTTGCTAATTTCTCAGCAATTCCACAGTTTCTTCCAGAATCCTTTGACACATATTGTTTTTTCATACAAACAGACACTTTGGTGATCATTTCATTGGATTCTGTACAAACTCATTTTGATATCGTTACCACAACTTGCATTTACCTTTAAAGGATCAGGTAGAAGCACAGTAAACATAAGAAACAAACAATGTAAAACAAAGTTTGACATTTTTGGCTTCCCATAAATATAGTGTAGATTGAGACCATGGTCCAGGTAAAACTTGGCTTCAGAATATGGAGACAATTCATATAGATGAATAAAAAGGAATAAAGGGGGATCCACGCCTGAATAATTTAGCATGCATGCCAACATGTGTCATGTCAAGCTGTTTTACCATTTTATGAATATTCTATCTCAGTATTAAGATTTCATTTCACGTTGTAAACAAATGATTGGTTTTCAGCTTTTTCTTTGGGGGGGTATCAAAATATTTGGCTTGCCTAAACTATAGAATCATTTGCTATCATGATCATAATAGCAGCAGTTCCAGTTTTAAATCTTTATCAGGAAATAAACAGCTTAATGCCAATAATTGAATTTGGTTTTGAAACCAATGACTGACCTTGGCTTCTTGAATCTCAAAAGTGTAGCAATAACCATGCAATGCCTTGTTTAAAGCAGGAATATGTAATCCTGAAATGATGAGGTCTTTAACTCTCTTTACCAAACTGAGATGTTGAGAAAAGTGGGCTATCCTAGCTCATTCTCTTACTATTAGTGGGAATTGGGACTTACTTCCCCTTAGCCTCACCAACAGGACCAAGCGATCTTTCGAGGTGTAAATTCGGTACAAATTAACTGGGTTCCATAAACTAAATAAAGTGATCGAGCCAATCACTTAAACATTCCTCTGAAGGACATCTGTGATAAACTGGGAAGTCTGTCTAATCCAATCCCATTTTCATTGGTCTTTCTTTTGCCATTTCGTGACTTTGGATTCTGAAACGAATTGATGTGAGGGGTTTTTGCCTCTCCGTTATTGAACCAATATCTTAATTATTGACATGGGCTTAGTAAAAGATTATTAAAGGCAGGCTGTGTAAAACTTTTGTTCATTTTGACTAGGTGGAATTTGTGAATTGCCCTTGTAAAATTTGATCACTTTCTTTTGGAACCCACTTTATGATCGTTTGGGATTTTTTTTTTAACCGGTGTCAATTGGTGACAGCCACATGTTAGGAGGTGATTTTGATTTTAAAAAAAAATACCTTTGAAACATCTGAATTTGTGATTGGTGGAAGAGAGATCACATGACCAGCGGCATCCAGTAAGGTTGGGTAGAGCTCTTGATGGGCCAATAGGCTGAGGTACCTTGAAGCAGAATGACAAACATTAATGATTTTATGATTACAGTGATGACGAGGAGGGTGATGATGATGATGGTGATGATGATGATGATGATGGTGAGGATGGTGATGATGATGATGGTGTGGTGATGCTGGTGATGATGGTGGTGATGATGATGATGATGAAGAGGATGATGGTGATGATTTTGGTGATGATGATGATGACAATAATGGTGATTTGATGATGATTATGGTGGTGAGGACAATAATAATGGTGGTCGTGGAGATGACGGTGATAATGATGATGGTAATGATGTTGATGGTGAGATAATGATTATGATAATGATAATGATGATGATGATGATAATAGTGACAAAAGTGGTGATGATAGCAGTAATAATGATGATATGTTGACTATTGGTAATGATGGTGATGATGTCAGTTATTATAACAATGATGGTGGTGATGATGATGATGATTATGATAATGATGATTATGATAATGGTGATGATCTTATGGTTGTGATGACTGCAGTGATTATGATGGCAGTTATGATGATGATACAAGTGATTATGATGGTGGCAATGAAGGTGATGATATTGATGACGATGATAATTATGATAAAACTGATAAACTATAACACTTAATCCTAAGTTATCTACATAGCAGGTCATTTTCATGATGGTTGTCTAAATTAATCATTTTTACACTAATCATGATGAAACACCATCAGTTTTGACAGGTCGACAAAAGAGCGTGGATAATATGATTTGTCCGTTTATCAATTAATCAAGATGGGTTCTTACTTATGGATCCCAGAGACAGTATTCCTCTTGAGTTCTTTGCGGAGTTCATCAGCTTCTTGGTTAAGCTGTTTCATCAATGATTCAGCAGTAACCGCTTTGTTCTTACCCAGAGGAGTGAGCTGTGTGGAAGGGAAAAGGGAAGGAAAAACATTGCCATTTTGTAAAACTCAATGGCCCGTATTCTGAAATCGGGTTTAACTTAAACTCAGGTTTAAAGTTGTGGTTTAAGTATGGGAAGCCAAAAGTATCAAATTTTTTATTAAGTTGTATGTTTCTTATGTCTACTGTGCTCTTTCCTGATTCATCGATGGTGAAGACAATCATCTATTTATACTTCTTACACAATTATGAATGATTTGAGAGCCGAATGAGCTGAAGTATGATATCTCTACTGTTAGTGATAATGTAACAATTGGATGTCCATACTTAAACCACAACTTTAAACCCGACTTCAAAATACGGGCCAATGACCAAATCTCATAAAATAAACCTGGGGCAGTTTTTAAAAGCTGGTTGTTAGTTACATATGACTTCTTGCTTGACTGGTGACCCCTGTTTAGTGACAGATAGATGGTATATCCCAAATTTTCATTTGAGTTGATTTGGCTCTATAAGGGTAAAGTCAACACCCACCTGTTAACAAACAAATATTTTAAAGGGGAAGTTCCCCTCACAAAAAGTTTAGTGTAAAAATAGCAGAAACAAAAATGAAAAATATTGTCAAAATCTGTTTTTTTTAAAAATCAAAGAATAAAGAAGTTATTAGGATTTAAATTATTTGACTTGTGACGCCAGCAGCGAGCAGCTTTCCAACATATCGTATGGCAAAAAATCAATATAGTAATTTTCTCAGAAATGGATATTGTTTTTGCTGTACCTTCAGTATAAACAATCATTTCACACCCGTTTCTAAAGAGAAAACAAAACTAAGTCATCACGAACCATTAAAAATAGAAATTCATGCATTTTATATTACAAATATATGGGACAGGTGCTCGTTTATGATGTCACAAATCCAAAACTTAAAATTCTAAGAATTGGATTTTCCTCAAACCTTCACCAATATCAAATGGACACTTGACTTACGGACTTGCATGTATGCAATATCATAAACCCATTGCAACATCAGATGTTAATTTTTTAATTTGCAATTCCTTAACAAAATGTTGCAATACATGACATCAAAGTAAATTAAAAAAAAAAATAACAGTAGGTGTACTAACTATCTAGTATCAATGTTAGTACTGTTAAAATTTAAGAGATGTTGTCCTTAAAATAAATTCTCTAAAAGCTCTTTCACATATAAAATCAATCAAGCATCTTTCATTTACATGTGCGGGTATATCATTGCAGTTCTCTATCAAAATATTATATTGTGAAATAATCAACCAGTGTTTATCTTCATCATCTTGAAGCAGTGCTACTTACACCAGAAGAAGAAAATCAACCCATATTACCTCAATGCTAGATGGTGATTTGCCCTCGTAGGTCAAAGGTCCTTTGATGCACTTCAGGTCATGGGTTGCTATGGTAGCAGTGGTCCTCTTCGCACAGAGTGGGCCATCGTGAAGCTTAGTCTGAAACGAAGCAAGAAGTTTTGCAAAAAAAATACAATTTTTTCTGTAAAGTTTGATTAACATATCTCCACAAATATCACAAGTCTGAAATTTAAATTCCAGTAAATATAACCTTTATTCATCGTAGAAAGAAAGTCAACAACCGTCATGAAGTTCAGTAACACAAAAGTTTGCAATCAATTGGTTATCAATTAGCCAATCAAGATCAATGAAGCATGCACCTGGACTGAGTAAGAACCAATCAGAGCTCTTTTTCATATTTACAATCCATTGCAAACCTTTGTGTTTGGATTATTACCGATAAAATGCATGTTTTATATTGGATGCTAGATAAATTCATAGTAGCATGCATGGCCACAGGCACTTATAAAAAAAATTACAAAGAGGACTACATATGTATCTACCTGGGCACTAATGAACTGTTTGAAGCGATTCCCAAAGGACAGATTCAGATGCCTGACGATGCAGCAGGCGATGTACGGCCGTACAAACACAACAGATTTACATGCTTTGATTTCAAGCTGATCTGAGGAATTCCTGAAGGACATGACCTCAATCATCTGCCTTATCTGCTCCGTCTCCTCATCCTTCGATTGCGAAGATTTCTTTTTCCTCTTCCCTTTCTTAGCTGATTTTGCAGATACATCCTCTGCCTCCTCCTTCTTCCCATGCGTAGCGATGTATTCTAGAATCGGTTTTGTACCTCTGGTTTGTTGAATCAATTTTTTGAGTCGTCTGTCCTTGACAGGATTTTCAACGAGATGGAGTTCTTTTAACTTCGGACAAAGTGAAAGACGTGCTGGAAACTCCTGAAGCTTATTTTCGCTCAAATCTAGAGTGCGCAGCGATTCCAGGCCCCCAACCCCTGATGGAATAGTCTCAATCTGGTTGTGAGAAGCAAGAACTTCACTGAGGTGGTGCAAATTTCCCCGAAGCATCACATCCAGATCCGTCAAACTGTTCCGAGAAAAGTTAAGGTATGCCAGGTTGGAGAGATTGTTGAAGCTTTCTGGGATCACACTAAGCTTGTTTTGGCTCAGATCTAGTGTGTGAATGGATGAGATACATCCCAAACTGTCCGGCACGTCTTCAATAGCATTTCTTGACGCATCAAGGAATTGTAGGCGTGCTAATTTACCTATCGAATCTGGTAGAACTACAAGCTTATTCCCACGAAGAGTGAGGTTTAGTAAATGTGACAAATTTCCAATCTCACTTGGAAGTTCCTCTATTCCAGCATCAGATATTTCAAGGAAGTTGAGAGGGCTCAAATTAAAGATTCTTTTATCAAGTCCTCTTAGGGCGATTCTTTCTGCAATCTCCTTTCCTTTTAAGAGTAATTCTCTACGGTCGTTGTCCTTTGCATGTGATACTTCCTGCCATTCAGCCATTTTGATAAAAGGAGTCGGGAAGAATTCTACTTACAAAAAGTATTCCGCACTCAACTCAATGCGGAATTCGGAGCAATCTGAACACGAACAGTAACTGATTCGTATACAGAGCGACGAAACCACGATTCGTTTGACAGTAAAATTCGAAATTAATTTGCAGTCAATTCCGAGTGTCTCTCTTATTCCTTGTCATCCTATATACCCACTAATTAGTGTCAGATTATGATGCAATACTCTGTAAAATATTCAGGAGAGATGAACAACGATGACGGCTATTTCTTACTTTTAATATCGTTTAGTCACAAGCAGCAGACCACGTACCGTACTATGAATGACGATTTCGCAATGAACATTGGTACTGGTGCAACACTGAATGCATATATCATAAGCTCCATGTGTACGTGTAACCCATCATTTTATCATGTTTCATTACTTGAAAAAAGTGGGGAATGGAGGGAGGGGGGGGGGGGGGTCACGAACAAGAAAGAAAAAGAAGGAAAATATTGAAAAGGAAAAGGGAAGGATAAAATATGATACCCCTTCCTGATCAAAAGTGTCAAAATCTATTACATAATTATGTTTTTGTGTATATTAATTTAAATTAATCGCTTTTATCTTTCAGATTAATTTGTTACATACACCATGTCTGACCCTCATATTTCTAGGCTCACTCCGCTGTTTTTGAGGTATTAAACAAATATCGCTATATATAGCGCTACGCGCCCATGAATCCTTAACAATTCATAAAACAGTCAGTATTAAAAAAAAAATCTGCTCACTTTTCACACTCGTAGTACGTCAGATTTAGTTACATACGCATCCTATTCCGGGGGCGGCAGAGCGAATTTGAAAGTGGGGGTCGCAGGAAAAGGGGTACCGGGCCGTTTCTTTTGAAAAGAGTAATATTTATAACCAAAGAAAAAAAAAGACTTATCTACAGTGGTGTAATGAACCAAACATGAGGGGGATATGTCGAATCAAGCAAAACCTTTGAGAAGCTGTGAGCGGGCAAAGTGAGCGAGCAAAATTTTTGACATTTTTACAATAAAAATCCAATTTTAAGATAAATTTTGACATAATATTCAGAAAATCCCTTCTCTCTTATCCACCCAAATCACATGACTCGATCATAAAACTTAAAGCAGTTTGGATTATTCTTACAAGTTTTTTTTTCCTTCAAAAGTAGTAACATAAAAATAAGAATATTGTTTCCTTGTTTCAAAGCCACTCATTAACGCATAAAACAGGTCCTTCTCAGGTGAAAGGGGCACAGAACATGAGGGTCACTTTTCTTGGATAAAAGTAGGCACTGATATGAGAAAGGGCACCTATAAGAAGGCAAAGAAGCCCTTGCTCACACATAAAACGAGTTCTTCTCAGGAGGCGTAGACCCCTAACACGTTCGGGAGGGGGCATTTATGATAAAAAAATTGCCACTTGTACGAGAAAGGGCACTCGGTTACACCTAAAACGGGTCCTCCCCAGGCGAAAGCGGCAGGACAGTAACGGTTCGTAAGGGGCATTTTTCTTGCACAAAAGGGCACTTTTCGGTGCTTCAAAAAGTGAGGGCATTGCAGTGCCCCCAGCCCCCAGGATCGCCGCCCCTGTCCTGTCCACGATCCAACTAAAAGTGTTTGGTATGTCCCAGATTTAGGTTTGTTAGCCCCCCCCCCCCTCCCAACACACACAAGAAGCGCATCTATAGGTCAGTGCTCTGAAACAAATCATAATATATAATTATATCAGGTGGCTTGCAACCTACTAATTCAATCATAGTTCTTGCACTCGTCCGAGGGCCTACTGGCCTATACGGACGGCGTGGGGGCCTTGAGGCCATTGTCCCAAACATTTTCGCAATAAAAAAAGGAGAAAATGTAAGAAATGGAAGTGGAAAAAGCGGTGAAATAATTATGATATCATTTTATGAATATTATGTCAAAATCTATCACAACTCACAAGTCATAAAATTATTTTTTGTATTAAAATATCATTTTTTTTTCGCTCCCTGGTTAGGAATTTCGCCTCATACGCAATATCTAGCCCCCTAAAAAATGATCATTACTCCACTGCAGGGACCTGCCCGGCAAAACCGGAAGTCCAAGATAGGACTTCAGGGTTCCTCAAGGATGGAAACCAATTATCATTACAATTTTTCCTCAAGAAATTGCAAAATGTGTTTCGTAAAAAAAAAAAAAAAAATTAGGAAGCACGGTGAACAATCAAGACAAATTAATGTACGAGTAACATCATAATCTACAGAAACCACTTTGAATAAAATATAAACGTTGCGGTTGCTGGCTTTCCAATACAGTTGTGGTTGATCGGGGCATCAATCCAAACCACGGAAACTAAAAACCATCAGTAAGATGAGGTCCCGAGGACACCTGGGCCCCGTCTTACAAAGAGTTACGATTGATCCAATTAATCTCAACTGCGTGGAAATCCACACCATTTTTTGTCCAGAAATTTGCACAATCTCCTTATAGTAAACAAATAGAATCATACTGATTTTTCAAGATAATGATGAATGTATGCGCATACATCATATCTAGAAAATATTTTGAACAAACATACATTTTAGATGGTGATGTTGCTGGCCGTCTATAGTTGTGGTTGATATCAATCGTAACTACGATTGGTCCGATCATGTACCTACAACTCTCCCCATGATCGGATGCAACCTGAACTATATGTATGGATACCCTATGGAAATTTGCACAAAAGTTTGTCAACAAAGAGGGGCACACTGAATTTTTTAACACGTTGACATGATCGATGTAAGGACAAAACTTCATGAACAAAAATGCATTTTAGATGTTGCTTTTTGCTGGCTTTCCATAGTTGTGGCTGATCAGATCAATTGTAAGTTTTTGAAAGATGCGGTTCTGACCTCCGATGCCGATGCCAACACAAGCGAAGGAATCTCTACAAAAAGGTAAGGGGGACAAGGGGCTGGAAAAATTTGACAAGCAAAAAAAAAGGTTTTCATCCCATAAGTAAGGTAATCTCGTCCCAAAATACATGTTTTTATTTCGATTTTGATTTGAATGATGTTATTTCTTTCCATCATAAAATACCAAAAATAGTAGGGGCATTTGATATTGTGCCCCCCTACTATTTTGGGTAGGGGGGACTCCCCCCCCCCCCCCGTCCCCCTGGGATTTCCGCCCATGTCCTGACCTCCGAGGCCAATGCCAATGACTTTACGGCTGAGGCAACCAACCAAATAATTATACAGCATTATCATCCTCCTCAGCGGCCTCGAGCCCTCGAGAAGCTTCACAGTAAAAAAAAAACGCGCTGTTAAGAGTTTTTGTGCAACGCTGATTACCAAATAACTCAACAGTTTTCTAACAGCTTAAACAACAATGCTTATATTGATTGAATATTATTTTTTTGTTTGATTTTTTCAAACAACACGTAAGATAGTATTAAGTAGGCCTGTGTTGGATGAACATGACTTTTATTTTGTTTTTAACTCTCGGGGACTTGACACAATTATTGTCGGCTATGATCATCATAAGAGTTTATCATTGTTCTGGGGAGCATTTCATCAATATTTTCATCCGACAAGTTGTCAGATCTGACATCTTTCCTTGATTCTGATTGGCCGAGAGGCACTGGTCCTATGGGAACTGTCGGATAAACTGGTACTTGTCGGATAAAATGTCCGAAAAGTCCTTTCATGAAACGCCCCCAGATCATTGTTTCGTTTGTGGTCCTCACTTAGGTGGTACAAACTAGAAATACTAAAATGCAGAAAAATATTTTGTGCTGTTGATCTCTTCATGTGCCCATTTTCCCTTTACCGATTGTCCATAGGGCCTATAAGCTTAGTTGAAGTTCACCACTCTTTAATTTTTCTCCTGACTGAATGCAAATTATGTAGCAAAATGGTGTAGCCAATCACTATTCTGTTTGTAGTTTTTAGATGAAATAAAAAATATCTTGATTTTCGACTTGAACAACTTAATCATGATGTACTTACTCTGCATAAAAATGAAAATAAAAATCAAAGAGCGCCATCATAAACAACGGTGCTACTCTTTGCTTCGATTTATCAGTAAATGAAGTATGCAATTAGAAAATAAATACCCCCTTTCCACTGGCGAAAAAAATCCCGGGGGATAGGGGGATATATCCCCCCACTTTTCGAGGAGGGGGGATGGCCTGTACAAACATCCCCCATTTTTTACGGAAGAAATGGAAAAAATCACAAGAGATAGTTGTTTTATTTGTGAAAATTCATCCTAAAATACCGCTTAACAAATAAAACAATATATCATTGAATCATAAAATGCAAATAAAGAGCCAGTTCACCATTTCCAAACGAAATACTTATGTCTTTATTATAACATTGAAGAGAAACCCCCGTTTCTTCCAATTCATCAATGTTTTTTAATGTAATCTCTAATAAAACCATTAAACCATCATGGGGTAAAAAAGATAATAATATCGGAGGGGTATTTGCCATATGGACATACAGTGGCGTAACTACAGGGGGCATGGGGGCACATGCCCCCCCCCCCATCGGCTGACCCCAAAAAACGGGGAAAAGGAGAAATGAGGGAGAAAGGAAAAGAAACGTAGTGGGAAAGAAGAAAATATTATTCATTATAATGTTATATTATAATTATGTTATGTTGCATTACATAAGAAACATTTTTATCATAGCTTTATGAAACATAATTTGCACAGGGCCTACGTATTCATTGTTCCTGGTGCTCGCATTGTCTGTTTAACGGGATATATAATCCTGTTGTACTAAAACATCCAGTTTTCAAGTAAATATAAACCAAATATATTTCCTAGCACTTGAGTTATAATTTTTTTATGTAGTGACATATGCTTCTTTTAGAAAAAGTGATTGCCCCATGTTAAGGTATTCGTATATAAACATTTCATGTCCGTGATTACGTTCGCATTAGTGGATTGGTGAGATATGTCTGCTCTTCATGAATTCCTAAAATTATTCCTTAAAATGTCCCTTCTGATCTGAATATCAAAAATTTTCAGCTCGCGCTTCGCGCTCGCATCATTTGGTTAATGAAATACGTATATGGTCCTAGTTAATTCCTACAAAGAAACCTTAGAATGCCCCACTTTAGGTCTGAATCATCTAAATTTTCAGCTCGCGCTTCGCGCTCGCAATATTTGATTAGTGAGATGCGTATGATAATCATGATTGCAATGACTACAAAAAGTGTTTTATGTGTTCAGATGTAATTCTAATAAAATCAGCAAGCGCTTGGCACTCGCATTAGATGACTATGGTGAGATATGCATACTCTTAATGGATTCCTAAAATATGTTCCTTAAAATCTCGCTGTTTGGGGTCAAAATATACGAAAATTTCAGCTCGCGCTTCGCGCTCGCATTGTTTAGTAAGACAGGTACCTATCATGATTACACAAATTTGATAATAATGTCCCTTTTTAGTTTAATTTAAAAAAAAATCAGCTCGCGCTTCGCGCGCTCGCTCAGTGATTCAAATTTTTTGCTGGTGCTCCCACAATAACGTGACCCACGGTACGCCACTGTGGACATATCAGTGACAATTCCTTGCATATCTAAAAACATGATTGCAAAAAAAATGCCAAAATATTTCAATCATCCCCACCCATCAACACGGATTTACGCCAGTGCCCCTTTCCTTTCCCTCCCCCCTTATCTCCGTCCCTCTCTCTCTCTCTCTATCTCTCTCTGCATGATAGCAAATTTAGGATTGCGTAAATAAGTTGTCATTGGGCAAAAAGTGGGTTGGTATCGCATTTTAATACATGCCATACTCGCATTACAAATAGTAGAATATAATATGCACCATGAATGTGTTATCTTTGATCATCTTGGTATAGTTGTGTGTATTTGGATTAACACTGTTTAACGGGGGGGGGGCACATTTTCCCGATGAAAATTTGACGAGCAAAAAAAAAGTTGTTACCTAAAATTTAGTGTCAAGAAAGCTCATAATAGAAAATTTTCTCGAACGACATAAAAAAATAATATCGAATTATTATGTACAAATAATGATAAAGTGTGGTACCTATTTGCATATACTCTACTGCACTTGACACTTGGTATCATAATTATCATTAACCTGCGACTGCAGCCGAGCCACAATAATGATAAAAAGCGTTCAAGGAATAACTCTATACCGGATACCCATTCACATCGTCGAGCTGGGCCGCGTGCAGGACAATGTGGGATTCGAACTCAAAACCTTCTGTTCCAAAGTCCGAAAACTAATCCACTGGTCGACATAGCTCCACAAAACCTCGGGAGGTAATGAACTTCTTCCAACTGCACACATATCAACTCTCCATTTCAGATATAAAAATGCAATGACGTAATAATATTTGCCTAAAGGACTACACTTTTTAGGACGCCTGCTGCCATGTAAATAATGAATACACCTGGCATTCGATCGAAATGTTCTGCATGAGAAACAGGATGTAGCCAGAAAATCAAGAAAAAATTACTTCATATCAGCTCACCGGTCAGGTACGTTCTACTATGTTTTGTTATTTCGATACATAAGATTTATCATGATTAGTTTGAGTAGTTTATACGGTCGTTTGTTCCATAGGATTGATACAATCTAAGCCAATATAAGGGGAGGCTGTGGCGTCCCCCTCCGAAAAAGGGGCGCGCAAGAAAATGTACCACTTTAAACTGTTAAAATGGTAGAACTTCACATTTTGCCTTGTAATAATATGGTAGAATGGAAATGACGGGATCTGTATAGAAAGAAAACATACCATTACTTACTTATATGCAAGCGAGCGTAGCGACCGATCAAATTTCGGCTATAAATCCTGGCGCACATTATAACGAAAAAATAACCCTTTTTATTTTGCATATTAATTTTGTCTTGACTATGTAGTTTACACTTTCAGAACAAGCACGCCGCATCGTCCGAATTCAACTTGCAGTATATATTATTTTCATTCTGACGAATTCACCTTTACTTGACTATTCCACAAGGATTTATATTTGGCTCTATTTTGTTCAGTTCGATAATTGATTTTGCTAGTAAAAAAAAGTTATATACATCAATACAGGATTAAAAAATATTTTTGAAAAAAAAACGTAACCACAAAAACCTTTGAAAAAGGGGAATGTTGGAAATATTGTGCAATAATTTGCGCCATTATGCTAAGATTTATGTAGGCTATAGGCCGTTTGCTTGGTCGATTTTTTTTCTTTAATTCGTTTTAAGTGTACTTTTAATATATTGAATACTGAATATGGGCTATTCCACGGTTACTCACGTTACATTTGGAGACACCTTGACTCATACTTGGAGCTGTAACTCCATTATTATTGATAGGAACTAAACATCTCCTTATCACAACAAAGTACACAATCTGACTATCCTTTGTATAAAAACAGAACTTGGGAAATTCTATTATGCTCCTGGCAAATCTTTGGAATGTGTCGGTTACTCACGTTACATGATTTGGACCAACCTGTGGAATTGCCCATATGCTGGCGTTAATTCCCTCATGCTACCCAAATTTTGGGAATTTCCTAAAATATAATTTTGAGTATTTGGGGCAGTCGCTTCAGTCCCCTGCGATGTCGTTCCTCATTTTGATTTTACAAGCGCTGTGCTTGTTTGACTTCCTTAAACGTTAAATCCAAATCAACATGCTGTTTTAGTGGGCGTGGTCTTTAAAGAAGAATAAAACCAGTTGAAATCTATATAAAGAAGACAAATGAAAGAAAAGAATCAATGGAAGTTTGAGGATCAAATCATTATTATGATCATTTTAATATTGAGAGATCGCCAATGCTATACGTAGATCCTCCCTCTGGCTATATATGCGACCATATGCTATGTCATGCACGTACAATTAACTTCACATCACTTTCGTACATATTTCACTTTTTTTAATCTACTAGTAGTCTATCGCAAGACCAGGTACTTTTTATGAGGACAATAAAACGCTATAAATCACAATTATTGATGATTGTTTTTTATATTTTTTAGCAAAAAAAAATCTAAAACGATGTTCAAATGGGAAGATTGTACGTGTGTGACATCACAGATCTTGTTCGCATTGTCCATAGGATAGTTAAGCCCCTTTTACACCTTCACGGATGAAACACGGATCATCACGGATCTCAGTCCGCGTGATGATCCGGGGTGCCAAATTTGTATTTTCCTAGCAAGGCCGGAGTGAGTACGGAGTTAACTGGTTATTAATACGGATATGTACGGAAAAGTGCGGAGTCTACAAGGATAGGCAAGGTAGCAATAGGGATACTGTTTGATATGCTCCCGGAGCCAACACGGAATATCCGGATGATCACGGATGTTACTGGGTCTTTACACGGACCTTCACGGTTGCTCACATTCTGTACTGGCTAGAATGAAGTTTCGTCCCTTTTTGCAGCATCTGGAGCATGCTCGTGCTTGGTTATGAATACGGACTATTGTTCATGTACGCAAACAATACAAACATTTGACCCCGGATAAAGCCGGTATCAACAAGGATCACCCGGTTCTTACAAGGAGCCTCCCGGATGCATTCGGTAGCTACACGGATGTACAAGGAGGCTACAAGGATGAACACGGATGATTATCAGTCCGTGTACTCCGGGATGAAAAATTGAACATGTTCAATTTTTCTCCCGGACATGCCGGTACATCAAGGATGGCGCCGGATGAGTAGCCGGAGTGTACACGGCAGTCCCGGACTGTACACGGATGACCCCGGATTGACAATCCGGGATGATCCGTGTTGCTTCCGTGAAGGTGTAAAAGGGGCTTTAGCGATCTCGACATTTGCTTGTTCAATTTTATTTACACTTTCTGTGATCTTATTCTTCGATTTTGTATGTTTTAACACAAGCTAATTTGCTCAAAGGGTTTCATTCTCCTAATAGTGAATCCACTCTTGTTTACCAAACTTCTCAAGGAAGAATGGTATTGGTACAGTGATATTGTTTGGCTGGGATCATCCGAATTTAACTCTCTAAAGAGGTTCTTCTTCGTCCGATAAGTACATGCTAGATTTCCGATTGATGTGAGTCGACTGCAGAATAAAACTTCGTAACTTACAGTTGAAACTTTAACTCTAACTTTAAGTTGAAACTCTCGATCGCTACACTTCTAATAATAAACAAGGCATAAGCGATGTTGTCTCTGGCCCACTTGTCATGCTTGTGAAAGTAACAAGAAACATCGCGATTTGCGAGGGCACGCAACAGAATTGTATCAAAAGTTCATTGTAAAATAACTGGAATGGAATAACATCTCCTAAGTAGGCCTACAGATACAACCCAAGTTTTGCTCAAATGTGACTTACGGTTGCGGAGTTATGTCATAACAATGACCTAAAAATGGCCTTTGACATACACTTGACTGTTAGAAATTTATCCTTAAAATAAAAGAAGTTCCTGCGGCAGAGTCTCGAGAACACCTGTAATCTATACCAGATTGCGTAATCTTACAGGAAATTGGTATTTGGTGTATGGAATCTTACAAATTTCCTTCAATAAAACACCCTTTTCCCCTTTTTAAACAGACCTGTTCTGTTGAATTGCAGAAAAATTCCTGTTTTATGAATTTAAAGAATTATTCTGTTATTGCTTTCTGCAAAATCTTCTCTTTTTATCTGTAAAATCACGGGTTTTTTTTAACAGTGTAACCTCTGACTGCTCCATGACATGCAGGTCCCCCAAGTCCATCTACCATCCAAGTTTGTTGAAAAGCGACTTACGGTTGCAGAGTTAGGTGTCATAAGAGAGTCTTGCATGTGAACTTTAACGTTGACCTAAAAATGACCTTTGACCTTAGCATGTAACCTCTCACTGCACCATGACATGCAGGTCCCCCAAGTCCATCTACCATCCAAGTTTGGTTGAAAAGCGACTTATACGGTTGCAGAGTTAGGTGTCATAAGAGTGTCTGTCTTGCATGTAAACTTTAACGTTGACCTGAAAATGACCTTTGACCTTACCATATGACCTCCGACTGCAGCATAACATGCAGGTCCCCCCAAGTCCATCTACCATCCAAGCATAGAGCTATTAGAGTGGAGTGTTGTGGCCCAGTGGATAAATCTTCTGACTTTGAAACAGAGGGTCGTGGGTTCGAATCCCAGCCATGGCGTAATTTCCTTCAGCAAGAAATTTATCCACATTGTGCTGCACTCGACCCAGGTGAGGTGAATGGGTACCCGGCAGGATTAATTCCTTGAATGCATGAGCGCTAAGAGGCAGCTCGAGCTAAAGCCGGGGTAATAATAATAATAATAACAACGCGCCTCGGAATAGGATATCTCTAGATAGATGGCGCTATATAAATGCCTATTATTATTATTATTAACAGATAGCTCCATGAAAAGTTACTTACGGTTGCGGGGTTACGTGTCATAAGAGAGTCTAGCATGTAAACTTTAACGTTGACCTGAAAATGACTTTTGACCTTACCATGTGATCCCCGACTGCGGCATAACACGCAGGTCCCCTAACTAATTTCCAGTTTTTATTTGCTCCTCCTTTATCTCTCTCTTTCTTTCCTTTGCCTCTTTTTTTTCCTCCCTATCATAATTTTGTAAGTATTTTTTTAATATATCATTATTTTTGTTACCATTGTAATTAATATTATTTGAACTACTTTCTCTCTTATTTTTGTTGTCGTTTATTCGCTTTATTTTGATATTTTGTAGATTACCTGTTTTAAGCTCGTCTTCCGTGTCCGTCTCCATTTTTTGTATTATACTTTACTCTCTTTAAACAACAATGATGATGGAATTTAACCCTGATCGAAACAATGTATTATGTTGGTATCGATATTTTGTTTTTATATAGTCTAGTGTCTAACAGGAAGTAGTAGACAGATTATCATATGCCCAGCATAGTATGCCCAGTATCACTACCTAAAGAGAGGGTGGGGGATAGTCTGCTGTGCAAACCCTTTACTCGAGTTCAGCTAGGGTCTTAATGCGCAGCCTAGTACTCATGCATGCCTTGTGTACTGATAAAAACAGCAAATTGTTTTGCGTGCATGGAGACACACTTGTTGATCAAAGTTTCAATCAGGGTCTGTGCATGCAGACTAGGGTGGGGATGTATGCCATTCCCCGGCAGAAATTTTGATAGCATATTTTATCCCTTCTTGTTGTCAATTATTTTTCACTGAAAAGTGCTTCCAAAATGCCATCGACCAATGATTTTTTTTTTCTTCTGTTAAGTTGTCAGAAAATTTGTGCCCCTTCAGAACAGTTGTTCCAGGGGACCGCTTCATGAAAGGACTTGTCAGACGTTTTATCCTACAAGTAGTTTTTTATCCGACAGTTACCATGGTAACAGTGACCCTCAGCCAATCATTCTCAAGGAAACTTGTCAGACCTGACAACTTGTCGGATGAAAATGTTCATGAAACGCTACCCAGATCTGGGTATCAGACACGCCCCTGTATACATCGAGAATTGAAAGTCATTAAATATGCCAGTATATACCCCTATTACACATGTTTTAGAGCATGTAGAGCGAAAGACCCCGGCGAAAGACATATAGGTCTATATTATCTGTTACACTTCGTAATTCCGAAGGTTCTTTATTCCGAACGGTTAGTAATTCCGAAACACGTAAATTGCCTATACCTCGATGATCCGAAAACGAAATAAGGTTCGATGTTCCGAAGGTTCGTTTATCCGAAAACGAAATAAGCTTTGTTGTTCCGAAGGTTCGTTAGTCCGAAAAAGAAGTGGTAAGGTTCGTTTATCATTTCGTTTTCGGACTAACTAACCTTCGGAATTACAAACCTCACTTCGTTTTCGGACTAACGAACCGTCGGAATTACGAACTTTCGGATATACGAACCTTCGGAATAACGAACCTTCGGAATATCCAAACCTTCGAAATAACGAAGCTTCGGAATTACGTACGTATGCGATATTATCATCCTGTATAGATGGTCATGCGACTTCCATACTCCATATTTAATGCATCATTATCTCTTCACCTTGAGAACACACTGCATTCATTAATCATTAGCCAGTTTCCGCAACCACTGTATACGCAGACGCTTTTGGGAACATTAAGAATACATTGAAAATGCCCGCCAAAACACAATGAACAGAAATAGAGGTCATTGTCGAAAATTGGTGAACCGGTACAGCAGATCGTACAAAGATTCGGAGCTGACAAAAAATTCCAAATCTGTCATTTGCCCAGGACGGCAATGCTGTTTTGTTTCACCGATGTTCGACAAAGGCTTCTTGGTCATGAAGGACTTTGGACAATATATTCTCAATGTTCCAGAAAGCGTCTATAGTGGTGTTGCGAAAACTTCCTATTGATGCTCTACATGGGGCCTGTTTCATGAAAGACTGTCATTATTATATCTTCCATGGAAACCTTGATTGTGATCGACTATACTGAGCACTGATGTTACCATGATAGTTGCCATAGTGGCAAAGTTAAAATAGTTGTAACTCTTCGTGAAACCTGTCCACAGATACCTCGATAAAAATAGTTTACCTTTTTCATCTTAATGTTTACTGCAGGTATATAAATACGACTTGGTGTGACAGCTATAAATGTCTGCATCTTTTGTGTTGCAATTATCATTTTCTCCTCTTTTGATCATTTCAAAATTTTCAGGATGTATATAAACAATAAAGTGGCAGCTGGAATTGTTCTCCTTAACGTAGCGGTACTAGCCTACGTATACTACTACTTCCAACTTCAGAAGGAATCCAGTATTAGTGTTGTAGTAGATTCTCGAACTCACAGTGATGGAGGTTGGTAACAAACATACTTGGTTTGCAAGCTGTCGGTCTGCGTTTCATGTATTTTACAATACCACAAGCGATAAACCCATGGGCCCGTATTCTGAAGTCAGGTTTAACCTAAACCCAGGTTTAAAGTTGTGCTTTAAATATGGATAGCCAATTGTCACATAAATCACTATACAGTAGAGATATCATATTTCAGCTCATCTGGTTCTTAAATCATTCATAATTGTCTAGGAAGTATAAATAGATGATTGTCTTCACCATCAATGAATGAGGAAAGAGCATAGTAAACATAAGAAACATACAACTTAATAAAAAGTTTTGACACTTTTGGCTTCCCATACTTAAACCACAACTTTAGACCTGAGTTTAAGTTAAACCCGACTTCAGAATACGGGCCATGCAGTTCTAATCTGAATTTGATCTTACTGCCGTTTTGTCTTGGTCTACACTTCACTTGACTGATACAGACTTTTTCAAATTCGTATGTAGTTCGAAATGCAAAGATTGTCTACTTTTCTAGTCATTATTTGCGTTTTGTTAAATGAAAACTTCATTCAGAAACAATTCATCCAATCATAATTATAGACTATAACAGACCAATTGGGGTGTTCGATGTTAGTAAGCCTATTGCTTAAATGAGATTGAATCGAGTTTGAATTTGAATTACTTACCAAATTTACAGTATTTGACAATGACCGGGGGCTAACAAAATAGCCGCATGTTACACTGTAAAAACGCTGTAGCCCGTCGCTCTAACAACTATTGTTTAAACTTTTTAAACAACTGTTTAAACTTTTTCAACAAGTTTTTAAAAAGTTTAAACAATTACAAAAAAGTTTAAACAACTTGTTTGAGTGACAGGCTTTAAGAACGTGCTATTTTTTGTACTGTGCTATGTAGGTTGACCTAAATTAAGTCGATATTTGGTAGGCCCATATTATTTTCTTTTCACATATTCCCCTTTCTTTTAAAGAATGGTTTCATCCATTTTTTCATTCTTATTTGAATTTTCAGAAGAAGCAGATGAGTGGGATGATTATTCATACGACACATCGCCGATCAATTGGCCCCAGAAGGTAGCTAAATTGCACAATACGACTGTCATACTATCAAACTGGAGTCTGACAAAGAACAAATATTGGTCAACGCAGAGGGCGAAAGTCGGACAGGCCGACTTGGCGCGACCAGAGTTGAATTTATCTTCTTTGCCACCGGCATTATACGAGATGGCGAAACCGGTTTGTACACTCTTTGTATATAAGCATTTCTCTTCATTTGGACATTGAACCACAAGGTCAGGGGTTCAAATCCCACTGCAACACTCGAGTATTTTTGCAAGGCGTTTATCTACATTTGCCACTCTCCATCTAGGTGCTAGTAGTAGATGGAAGGAAGGAACTCCTTGAGTGCTCAAGCGCCCGATCAAGGATAGCTAGTGCTAAGGCCGATGTGCAGCGCTTAGAAACATCTCGCACTTCCTCCCATTATTCATCTTATTTGGGGAGACACATACCATGTATATAGGGAGGCATTAGCGTACCTAACGGGGGGGGGGGGGCAGAGGGCAGACTGCCCCCCCCCCTGACGAGTCACAACCCATGCAATGGACGTATCCCAGCACCCCCCCCCTGACGAGTCATAACCCATGCAAGGGACGATCCCTGCCCCCCCCCCCCCCGACGAGTCACAACCCATGCAAGGGACGTATCCCTGCCCCCCCCTGACGAGTCATAACGCAAGGGACGTATTCCTGCCCCCCTGACGAGTCATAACCCATGCAAGGGACGTATCACTGCCCCCCCCCCCACCCCCGACGAATCATAACCCATGCAAGGGACATATCCCTGCCCCCCCCCCCCATCCTTTGAACTTGAAGACTTTTTTATTCTTTTTTTTTTGCTTGCTGAAATTTTTGGCGGACGATTTTGCCCCCCCCCCCTTTGGAAAATCCTAGGTACGCCACTGTAGGGAGGTATCCTCTTCTACGAAATTATTCATGGAAGTATTTCTACGGGTGTTTTACTCAAGGGGAAATTGTCCTGGTTCCAGTCCTGGTATAGAATTCCGTTTATCTTGAAACACTGGCGTACAGATGGAGTGGGGGCGCTTGGGGGATGGGCCTGAATATTTCGAGACCAAGAGGGGGAAAGGGAGGATGAAAATAAGAAAGGGAAGGAAAGGGATGGAATAAGCCCAAATATGTATTCTTACCATGTTAAGTTAAAAATCTATCTAAAATAGAGAAAAAATATCACAGAGCTTTGGATATTATTTGACTGGCGGAAGAATTTTCCCGTTTTAGGTGATAAATGAGATCTCCTAACAAGATGTTTTCACTAAAAAAAATATTTTCGAAATGAACCGGTCAACACACCTGTTTCTGGTCAGATAGGAGATGTCAGATATGCTTCCTCTATCCACTGGTAATAAACGTTTATCAGTCCCTAGCTCTAATTTCATCCTTATTTTTCAAAGAGTTATTTGAACACACGTGTCTAAGGGGGAAATGCCAAGGCTCGTGTTATCTGTAAGTAAGTTGTTTTGCATCACTTTATTGTGCGAAAAGCAATAAAGGAACAGTGTAAGAATGACAATACATATACATTTACAGAACAAAAGAGAGACATGGTCACATTACTGACACAAGCAGGGCAGATTAACATAATGTTACAGAATTTATATATAGTGAAACTACCAAATAAGATGGAACATTCGGTGAAAGTATAATAAACTGTTAATCATCAAGTTAATTTGTAATTAAAGTAGGAGTGTAGATAAAATCATTTTAAATAAAAACCAAACATTGAGAAAAAAAAAATAAGACCATGACGTATGTGGACTCATGCATTATGAGCATGATTGCATGATAGTAATGATAGTAAAAACTGTTTGGAAATGTCGTCACAAAAATGACGTCATTTGATAATTTGTTAGCTCCAAATTACCAAATGTTTTTGTTCATAACGTATTTCATGTACCTGAAAGTAAATTCAATTCAATTTTCCAAATAGTATACCATTGATGAGTGAAGATCATGCCAACACTCTGAAATAGTAGACAATACCCATAATCACGTTAAGCTCTTTCAACCAATCATATAAGAATTAATGTTTGATCCCGAATATAACAACAACTTTAATTTTGGCAGGTCTTTGATTTACTGCCAAACTCGTATTTACCGGGTACAAGTCTCCGTGCTGGAAGGTGAAGCCCCGGATGGTACTCCGATGTTTGCCGTATTTCTATCTTCTCGGGATGCCTAAGAGTGGAACGACCGATTTGTGGGCCAAAATCATGCGACATCCCCAAGTAAAATACACCCCAAAAGAGCCCCACTGGTGGAGTAGATCGAGATTTGGTGAGTTTTCCCTCCTTCCCTACCCAATCATGTTGTTTCATAGTTATTGTTGCCAGGGGGCGTATCCAGGATTTTCCAAAAGAGGGAGGGGGCACATTTTCCTGAGGAAAATTTGACAAACCAAAAAAAAAAAGAGAAAGAAAAAAATGAGCACATTTCGTCCACGAAAACATTTGTTAAGCAAAAATAAAAGGTCTTCACCTTCAAAGGGGTGGGGTACACTTCTGTTTTAACGGCATTTTTACATTATAAATTTTAATTGTGTCTCTCAAAAGGAGGGGCACGGGCCGGCTTTGCCCCCCCCCCCCGAACCTGCCAGTGATTGTTGTGTTCAGGAACTTGTTCAAGAACAGAAGCATTAATTCACATTTGGTATTCATCGTTAAGCTTTGTGTTACGTACGGGTCCCAGATGTTCGTTTTGAGATTGTAAGGAGGAGAATCGCGTAGACGTTTTGAAAAAGATTTCACCCTAGTAACATTCCGAGGGCATGTTATTTCAGCACAAGCTGATTCACCCAGTGGGGACGTATGAAATTAAGTTCAGAGTTGACGCATGCGCAGATGGTTCGATCGGATTTTTTTTTTCGTCGTGGAAGCACCCCTCGTACAGAACGAAAGCTTCTTCAAAACGCAATAGGTGGTTTCAGACCGCCCCGAAGTTCGGCAGTTCCAGATATTTTGGTAATGTGAAAGCAAATAGCAAACTATTTCTTTTGTATTTTATTATATGAAATATTTTTATTTTCTCGTCATTGTCATGTGAAATGAAGTTTCACATGACAATGACGATTAGTGATGTAAATTATTAAACACTTAAAATTCCATTATTTTAACATTTTGTGCTTCAGGCAAGGAGGTCCTAGTCATCAAATTCGTAAAAATTGAAATATTGTATAATTCAAACAATAAAAAACAAAAGAAATAGTGAGTGAATGACATCATCAACTCTATCATTTTGATGTAACTGGCTCGTTCATATAACTATTTTGTTAAAAATAAGCGAAACTTTGAAATGTCATAACTTTCTTATTTTACATCCGATTTTGATGAAATTTTCAGCATTGTGCTTGTCTGATTTTTCTCTATTGATTCAAATCAACATTTGTCTGAGGTGGACTTGACCTTTAATTGGCGAAATTACGAGAACTTTCGCGGGAATTTTTCCAAGGTCGCGGGTATTTTGGCAATGTGAAAGCAATTTACGGGAACTTTTGGTCCAGCGTGTTGGGTGGCTGCTGAGCTAGTGATTTTGAATCTCGCGCCTCGCTTGCATATCAGACCTTTCTGCGCATGCTCGTAACTTCAGGAACCGAAAGGTATATTTCAGGGCGGACACGGTGTGAATGCAAAAATAATCAATGGGTATTTTTTAGCCTAGATAAATTCTCGTAATTCAACGGGGATTCTTATGATCTAGGCGGTTTGAAACCACCTTATGTATGACCATAGATCTTGGTCACGGGAACTGTTTATTTTTCCGATTCATTATTAAGCCCCTTTCACAATTCGTGATGCGACAGCTTACAAACGTTGCGATTGTGTGCAACATACATGTAATGTATATCGTAACCAAATGATCGAAAACGATCACAAGAGCAACTGTGAAAGTCCCTTTTAGAGCGAGTATACGTAGATTTAAGGAAAAATATTTTGTCTCGTTCCCACTCTCATGCGATCCTGTACGAAAGTCACCATTGGCCTTACGTATCTGATCGCGAGAATTTTTAGGCTATTCATTTTTTTTTCTGTAATCAGTAGGAGTGCCACGACTAATCTGATACGATCTAAAACAATCACTACGATCATTACACGATTAAGATCACCGTTTCATTCGTGGTGCCGAATCGTGAAAGAGGGAACCAGGTATTATTAGGCTGGAACTGATCACCATCACTGATCGATTTGTCTTGATTTAGTCTGAAATATATTTAAAAGAAATCACCTTTTTCATTGATCTAGGGAGAGGAAAACTTCGTAGTTACGCATCCAGATCAAAAGGTTTAGTGGAGAAGTTTGCGTTACACCCCTCGTTAAAATCACGACTTGTAATCGGTAAGCACACAAGGGAGAATCAGGAGAACGTTTTATGAAAGTTGGAATGAAAGCTCCGAGCTGGGTGGATCCATACTTTACGTATACTTGTCTGAATAAACGACTTTTTAAATATTTATAATGATTTATTTTGCATCATCAATCGTTGTTGTGGTAGTAGTAATGGGAGTAAAAGTGTTAAAAGAAGTAGGAGAAATATAGTAGTAACAGTAGCAAGAGCAGCAACAGGAGGAGTAGTAGTAGTAGTAATAGAAGTAGTGGTTTATTTCTAATTGGATTAATGCCAATTCGTCTAATTACCAACTCGTAAACTATCATTTTGTTTATCATCAATTCGTCCACTATCCACATGGTCTAATTGCAATTTCGTCCACTCACCATTTTGTCCAATAACCAGTTGGTCAAATAGCCATTTAGTCCATAAACCATTTGATCTAATTGGAAAAGTGTTAGTTAGGCGGAATGAATGAAAAAATGGGTATTAGACCAACTGGTTATTACACGAAATGGTCATAGACGAACTGGTGATTAGACGAAGTGATGATTGGACCAAATGGTTATTGCACAGAACGGTTGTCAGATAAAATGTTGATGGATGGAATGGCATTAGACTGAAGGTAGGCCATGTGGTGAGTGGACGAGTTTGAAGTTGACGAATTGACAATTTACAGAAGTAGTAATGGTAATTGTATTTTATTATCTTCACCATCAGTATCATTATTTATCATCATCATATCACCATTGTCATCATTATCATCATTATCACAATCATCATCATCATCATCACCATCATCATCATTATCACAATCATCATTATCACCATCACCATCATCATCATCATCAAAACCATCATCATCATCATCACCACCACCACCATCACCATATGATTTAAAACAAAAAAATCACCACCACCAATATAATCAATCCTCTTCATTACTACTATCACAATGTCGGATTTGTTTATGTGTTTCATATATAGTTTTGTGTTTCTATTGAAAGAAAAAAAACTTTTGTGTTTCTATTTTCACTGATATTCATGGGAATTAATTCAATCTGTAAGGAGATGGATCAGCGTCTACTTTCTGGGATAATAAGAAATGGAAGATCTGGGATGGAGATCGTTACGAAGGTCCAACCTACGTCACTGCTGACGTCATACATGCAGCCCAGCCCGACGCCAAACTCCTCGTCATCCTCCGCAATCCCGTTGACAGGTATATGGGCGACTTCAGTGCTAATAGCTCATTTAATAAATGATGAGCGTCGAATATAACTTAGGTTTGTGTTTACTATTGTACATTCCATTTTGTGTTCTCCTATAGTAGTATGATGATCAATTAAAATTATTATTATTATTCTTTTGTGGATGAACTTTCCACCTAAGTCCCTGGTCACTACCGGACATGGTGCAGGAGCCCGCACTTTAAACGCAGCGCTGACGCAGCGGACACACACGACCATCCTACCTGCTGCGTTCATTTCTTACGACCAACCAACATATAGCTTGGTGAAGTCACTGTTTAAAAACGATATAGCGAGTCTGATAAACATCATTTGTGCATTGCAACTATGGGACTTTATACAGTGCGTCCCACAAAAAACGAAACCGAGATTTATCATAACTTAATCACAAACACAATAGACTAGTGACCTACCATTGTAAAGCTTAGAATCTCTTCTTTCACCTGATATTACTTAGATTATTTCTCGTTCACGCATGAGTGAGAAAAATAATTTGAAGAGGGGATACCAAAAAGTCATTTGGCGGGCTGTATCTGGGTTTCAAAAAGAAAACCACATTTTCAAAAAGTTCAATATCTGCTCTTTAATTTGATACCTCAATTACAGAAAATGGTCAAGAAATAATAAAGTTCTGGTTATTTGAAATAAGGGTAGCAATAATTTCATAAAATTAACTCAATCGACACTCCGTTCTGTTGACGATCAGCCATGCATTAAGTCTTTTGTTAACCATGCGATAGCTTCTGTGGGAAACTGGTGAAAACACGTTTATTTAATGAAATTATGAAAATACAAGCATTGTTTCGAGGGAACATAACTTTTTTACTTCTTGACAATTTGTTTGTGATTAAGGTATCAAATAAAAGAGCAGATATTTAACTTTTTAGGCATGTGATTTTCTTTTTGAAATTCAGATACCCCCCGCCAAATGAGTTTTTGGTATTCTTTCTTCAAACTGTTTTTGCTCACTCATGCATGAATGAGGAATAATCTAAGTAATATCATAAAGAAGAGATTCTAAGCTTTACATTGGTATGTCATTTGTCTATTGTATTTGTGATTAAGTTATGATAAATCATAGCTTAATCTCGGTTTCGTTTTTTTCTGGGACGCACTGTATAGTCGGGTAGAGAATGTTTTATGATCAAAATTATTGCATGACCGTCAAGTTGGGTATGACTGCGATTTTCTTGCTGGAAGTTGTAGTATGGCGTGTCTACTTCAAGAATCCGACGGTTGCCACCAGGGCACCCTAGGGTCCCTTGGGCATTTTTTGTATTGACGTCATAGGCCACGCCCACCTTTTCACATACCAAATATAATTTTCATATGTTACGGAGTTAACATGTCATGTTTGGTATCAAATTAAAGCTAATAAAAAATAAAATGCAAATATAATTATGGATTACTGGCCATTTAAATCGCGCGTAGGTCAGTTAAATGATATTTAAAGTAAACCCAATTTTATTCTTGTTTTTATTCCAGGTTGTACTCCGATTACTTATATTTTAACCCGAAGATCCAAGTAAATACGAATGTGGATTTGTTCCATAAAGAAGTTGTCGCTGTGATAAACAGATTTGATAAGTGTCTGAAAACGATGAGCTTTCGAGGATGTGTATACAGCATATCCGACATTCATGACGCACGTGTATACTGTGTAAGTTTACAGGATAATTTACCATCGAATTTGACCCATTGTACATAATCCTACTCCCACACAAAGTTAAGATTAAATGTGTCTCCCAAAAATGTCACGAAATCACTGTGAATGATGGAGACCCTTTTCATATACAGATGTCTACGCATTCTATACTCTCGTCGCGTCCGAAATCACGCGCGTTTTGTTTTAATTATAATTTTATTTCATTGCAATTTTTGTATGTCATTGTCTTCAATGGGGCAAATGCGTTAGAAAATAAAATAAAATAGAAATTTGAGTTTCATTTGATTTCACCTTCCCAGCTTGTTTGTCCCATTTGAGACATTGTCATAAAAATATTCGCGTCGTACGCAATGCGTCGGACGCGACGTGACGCGGTGGTATACTTCGTCACCACGTTGGTGCCCTCACTCTCGGCGTGCTTAGCGAGCTCCCCTTGAAGAAGGCGCACGGCGGTCTGTAGGCCTATCTCACGACTGGTGATATCTCAAATTTCTTGTTTTTATTGATAATTTACCATACTACATTGGACCATTGTCTTTAAACAATTAACAGCTATATTCATGGTATCTCCACGAAATAAAGAAAGGAGCGCGTAACCCTATTTTTATCCTATTCCCCATTTTCCGTTCCCCTTACAGCGGCTCCTTGTAGGTGTCTACTCGGTTTACGTACGTGATTGGTTGAGAGCCTACCCACGTGATCAGCTCAAAATCATGCGATTGGAGGATTGGCATGTGAACTGTACGGGAATTCTTCCAGAAGTATTCGACTTTCTTAATCTTGGTAGGCTTGCGACTAATTTCTGTCTTTACTTCAAATATTTCCATTTGGAGAGAAACGACTAAGAAAAGACCATTTTTTTAAGATACTAAACCTTAATATTTGAAATGCGACATCCAACAAGGTGACCCATTTTTTCAATCGAATATCAAGATTCATAGAGAACTTCACGACCAATACTTCTATTTTTCGTGATTTCCTTTCTCCTCTCTTCTTTTTTCCACTCTTTCTTATTTTCTCACTTTTTCCCCACTTAAAAAATAAGGGATAATCCCCCTCCCCCTATGGTCCCGCCTCTGAGTAAGATTTTTTTTTAAAATGAATTGTTATTGAACGTGAATTTTTGACTTTCTGATGATAATAGTCTACCGTATTTCTTTGTATCTAAATTTTGTTTACAGAAAGGATGTGGAATAAGCAGATAGAACGATTTTGCACGGAGAAGTTGGAAAATGGAAATAAAGCCAAGTTACACTCAATCGGTGAAATGCTTCCAAAGACAAGAAAACTTCTGGAGAACTTTTACGCCAGTTCGAATAAAGAGCTTAGTCTGTTGCTGGGAGACGAGAAATATCTCTGGAGGTCGTGACGTAGCGTTGGAAATCGATTTAGCTCCTAAAGATTTTCAAGAGAGAGCAAATTAAATGTTAACAATAGTTTCTGAAATGACTCCCGCGAGAGAACAGCGAGGTTTTCTTAAGTAATTTTGCAGTAACAATGATATTGATCTTGGCAATCTTCGCTGATGATATATATATCAAAGAGGCCTTCATCTTCTCATCTTCCCGTACTCTTAATCGAATCAAATCGGTTCGACATTGCCTTCGATCGCGTTCAGTACATGGCTATACGCACCAGCAAGGCTACCCCCCCCCTTTTTTTTTTTTTTTTTTTTGCTTGGCAAATTTTTCTCGGGAAAATGTGCCCCCCCTTTGGACAATCCTGGATCCGCCCCTGGCAGGGGTAATAAAAAGTCAGATTTAAAAATGAGAGAGGTAAATTGGCGAGCCTTTCCCGTCGAGAACAGTCGATGAAGATATTTTCTCACTGTGGACGCACCTCAATACAGTGTGACCATATTCATAGCGTGCATGTTCACATAAATGGTCGACTATGTGAATATAATGAACACTGCTGAAATGCTCATATTTAAAGGACCAGCCCCCAAAACAAGTTGATTTGAATAAAAAGAGAAAAATCCAACAAGCATAGCACTAAAAATTTCATCAAAATCGGATGTGAAATAAGAAAGTTATGACATTTTTAAATTTCGCTTAATTTCACAAAATATGCACATCCCGATCGGTATGCATATGAGGGAACTGATGACAACACTCACTCACTCCCTATTCATTTTGTATTCTATTGTATGAAATATGAAATATTCTAATTTTCTCCTCATTGTCTTGTGAAACAAACTTTTATTTCTCCTTGAACATGTGGAAATAACATTGTTTAACATTTTATGGTTCAGTAAAGTTGGTCCTTATTGTCAAATCTGTTTAAATTGAAATATTGTATAATTAAACAATAAAAAAAACAAAAGAAATAGTGAGTGGGGGACATCATCGATTCTCTCATTTGCATGTGACTAAACTGTGCATAAAACTATTTTGTGAAAAATAAGCGAAACCTTAAATTTTCTTATTTTACATCCGATTTTGATGAAAATTTCAGCGTTATGCTAGTTTGATATTCCTCTATTTATTGAAATCAACATTTTTTCATGGGGTGCACTGTAAAAACTGTGGTGTTAAAATTGACACCAATTGGTGTTAATAGAGGACCACACCCTGAGGTGTTAAAATAACACCCTAGAGATTGAACATAACACCAAAGAGTGTAAATGTAACAACCGTAGGTGTTGTAATAACACCTATAGGTCTATAGGTGTAAAACTAACACCACCAATTTAACAGCGGTGTAAAATAGCTGGTGTGGTCCTCTATGTACAGCGATTAACGCTATGTGGACCACGTGTTCTTTCCAGTACACAGCAAAAAATGTGGTGTTAACCGGTGTACATAGAGGACGACACCAGTTATTTTACTCTGGTGTTATATTGATAGTGTTTGTTTAACACCTATATAGGTGTGATTACAACACCTTTGGTTGATACATTTACACTCGTTGGTGTTATGTTCTTTCTCTCGGGTGTAATCTTAACACCTCATGGACTGTCATGGTGTGGTCCTCTATATAGACACCAACTGGTGTCAGTTTGAACACCACAGTTTATACAGTGTAGGGCAATCGAGCTAAATTTGAATTTGAAGTTGTACGTATATTCTTAAAAAGTGAATTCGTGATACGTTTCTGAAAATTATTTACCTTAAGTATGTACTCGTGACAAACTATCGATCAAAAAATCCTTTGACAATGGGCCTTTAAAATCAACAATCTTAACAAACGACCTTGATATAAATGCCGCCTTCCCTAGCCTATTGCTTTTACGCTAAACGCACGCAATGCGTCGGATCGGAAGATACCACAAATATTCTCATATCATTTTAAGGGGGAAGTTCACCCTAAAGAAAAGTCTGTCGTAAAAATAGTAAAAAAAATCATTAAAAAAACATTGATGAAGTTTTGAGGAAAATCCATTAAACATTAAAGAAGTTATTAGAATTTCAAATTTTTGGATTTGTGACCTCATAAACGAGCAGCTGCCCCATATTTATGTTACGTAATATAAAATGCATAAATTTCACATTTTTAATGGTTCGGTGTTACTTATTTTTGTTTTAGTATCGGGTGTGAAATGATTTGTCTATTGATATACTGGATATACATTGATTTTTACCATTCGACATGTAGAAAAGCTGCTCGCATATATGACGTCACAAATCGAATAATTAAAATTCGAATATCTTTTGTATTCTTTGATGGATTTTTCTCAAACCTTTGGCAATATTTATCATTATGTTTTCTGCTATTTTCTTAATAAACTTTTTGTCAGGGAGAATTTGCCCTTTAGAACTAACTAGCACTGTTATAAGTGCAATTCTTTCTCACTCACTCGGTATATCATACATCAGGCTAGGAAAGAATGTCAGTTCCTCATCTCTCTGAAATACTTTTTCGAAGTCGGAGACCAGTAAACCATGCATGGGTAAACCAACAATCAATAATTCTATCGAACGGCAGAAAGAGAGAGAGAGAAAGGCCTTCCCGTCAAACACAATATAACTTTCCATATCAAATCAATAATTATTACGTAACCATCGTTCCTTATAATGTAATTGAATACACGCAGCATTCTAGTATGTAACAGATCCGTTACTGCATGAGATGGACAGATGTAGCTGTATAAACAATCAGGAGAAATGTACTTCATATCATCTCACCCGTAATGTATGTTTTCAAGTGTTTTATCATTTCGTTATATCAGGTTTATCGCGTTTGTTTATGTGATTGTGTATTCGGTATAGAATTTTAATGATTTAAGCATGTAGATGCAAAGGCTTATTTCGTCTATTGCAAATTCGTCTAATTACTAACTCGTTTACTATCATTTGGTCTATCATCAATTCGTCCACTATATCTGCATGGTCCAATTGCCATTTCGTCCACTCATATTTTCGTCTAATAACCAGCTGGTCCAATAACCATTTAGTCCATAAAACATTATGGTCTAATTGGGTAAAGTGTTAATTTGGCGAAATGAATAAAAATGAGTATCAGACCATCTGGTTATTAGACGAAATGGTCATAGACGAACTGGTGATGAGACGAAGTGATTACTGGACCAAATGGTTGTTAGACGAAATGTTGATGGACGGAATGGCATTAGACTAAATAAGGTAGACCATGTAAAAGTGGACAAATTTGCAATAGACGAATCGGAAGTTTACCGATGTAACGGATGCCTTGGCGTTGCCTCCAAAGAAATACAGTTTCTTTCATGCAAGGAGAAGCAGCACACAAAATGTGTGCCGGTCTTCCCTTTTAACTTGATTTTGAGTGATTCTTCTTTAATCCATATTTTCATTGTTCGATTTATACACATCAGTAATGAAATACTCCGAAAATTTGTTTTGCCCAATTGATCGTGGGCCCGGCAGTCGCTGTGCAGTGCCAGATCGACGAGGCCCTATCCCTTTGATTTTTGAACGCCAAACAGGGTTACAGCAAGTCCCATCTTTTAACGTATTTTGGTCTGATGTGGTCGGGATTTGAACTCCAGACCTCCCGGTTGTGAGAATGACGCTCTATACCAAATGAGCCAACATTATCTTAATGTTATTATTGTAATGATTGTTGTATTTAATCTTAATCAGAGTAATACTGAATGACATTAATAAAGGATTTATTTATTTATCTATAAAGCTTGTAAAAGCCCTCTTTTTTATTTGATATGACTGCATGATACCATGCCGATTCAGGCAGGAGTGAATAATAAAATGCTTTATAACTGAGATATATCTACCCAATATACTTCTGCAAAAACCGAACTATCATATCGTTATGTACATCCAATAAGTTGGATAATGATTAGATTTAGGTTAGGGTAGTACAAGGAGAGATAGAACTAGTCGTCACAGTCTGATCACTAAAAAGGGAATCATTCATTTTTTTCCATATTTGGGTTTAGCATTTCCAGTCATTAATCATTTTACTTGAAATGTAGCACCGATAATCAAATTTTGGCAATTTAGGGTGAATGGTGGGAACTTATTTGCCCATAAATATTTGCAATAAAAATGTTGGGCTGTTTTTACACAAATGATTTGGCCAACATAACATTTTTTTTGCAATTGTTGGTAGACTAGCCAATTTGGGGGCTGAGTAAAGTTATTTGGTAAAATATTTGCCCAATTAGTGCCTAAAACAGTGCAGTCATTCTCCGTTACTTTTGTTGAAGCTCCACATTTGCAATTGTTGGTAGACTAGCCAAATATGGGGGCTGAGTAAAGTTATTTGGTAAAATATTTTGCCCAATTAGTGCCTAAAACAGTGCAGTCATTCTCAGTTACTTTTGTTGAAGCTCCACATTTCTTGTTGAGAATCAATTGTGCTCCACTAGCGCTAACGAGCGAAATATTGCTGAGGGCCCCCGGTGGGCTCGAGGGGGGGGGGAGCCCCTGAAGCTTTGGAATAAGAGGCTTTTTAATGGCCAAGAGGGGATCTAATTAATATCAATACAAGGAACACAAATGCAAACAAACTACACAATTTATCTTTTTTCAAATGATAAGTGACTTTTCACAACATACCAGTGATACCGCTAGTTCACGAGGGCGTGCACACATCACAGCTGGCAATATATCTTGCAGCATTTCTCTTTCACAACCTTGGATTTTAATAATCGGCTTGGGAAACAAAGTTTCTGATTTTCAAACTCCTTACTTCTGTGAAAATTATTTGTTTATTGTTATTTACCCGACTTACTTTTCGTGATGCCACACTAATATGCAAATTAAGAACTTTATTTCATATCTGTATATCATGTCACCATAAGATATGATGTGCTTTGCCAGGAGTGGTTAATTGTTAATCGTAAGTTGTTAATTAAAAGCATGGCTTGTCAAGTATAAGTGTGTTTTGGATTTATTGTCATAATTTCAAATTCTGCATCTGAGCAATGCCATCAATTTTCAATGTTAAAGGGAATCCAGCCTTGGCCTTAAACAGTTGTGTTGGGAAGGAGAAAAATAAATTAAACAGAATGGTGAAAGTTTGAAAGAAATCGGCCAAGCAGTAAGAAAGTTATAGCTGCTTTAAAATTGAAATCACTAATACTATGTAGATTCCAAATTGGCAACTGGGTAATTAAATTATGACTAGGGGCAAGGACAACTTTCCCATAGGCCATGTACTTTATTATCAGGGATTTGTGGTTTTCTCCTAAGTACCCATTCCCCTGGGGCAGTAATCTAAATATAACCAAGGTAGTATATTGTTTTATGTCCTCATGAAAGAAAAATATAATTTGAAATAAAACTTTTGGGAAAAATGACATTTTAGCCATAATATGTATTGGAGTCCATGGAAGAGTAGTCCTTGCCTTACATCACTATGACATCACATATGCGGCCAATTTGAACTCTCCATGGGTAAAGTGATCACCAATATTTAAAACTTTTAAAAATTCATAACCTTCTTGTTGTTTGTCCAATATTGTTCAAACCTTCACCTATCAACTTGTCTGATTTTTCCTTTTCTTATAAAAACAAGTTTTTATTTGGGTTGGATTCCCCTTTAATCTGGAAATGCGAAGAGCAAGTAAGAGGCCACCTGTCAGGCCCCACATGGCCCCGCTGAGAATACAAATAGGTGATTCAATTTAATTTACACAAGTTTATATGTTTTTTTTGTAAATGAAGATTTATATTCATTTTCTATGTCTAACAATTAATTGTTAGCGCTGTGATACTTTTGTGTATAGCGCATATATAAATCACCATTGTTTTTATTATTATTAACATGGTCTTTATAAGTGAAGTTTAATATTTTGCTTTCAAAAGTAGTATTGGAACAGTAACGTAGCTGAGTTGGTTAAACTGGATATTGTTTGGTTAAATCATTATATAATAATAAAAAATAATAGCTACTTTTTATATAGCGCTTTTCCCATAATGGCCCAAAAAGCTTTACAGCATATTATTACCCCGGTCATCGGATCCTGACATGCCCGCATACAATGGATGCACCTTCTCCACTCCCTTGGGAGCATTCCAACAAGAGTTCAAAGACTCAATAGCTAGGCATACTACATAGGATTTCGCCTAATAATCAATAAGACGTTGTGTAATTGTCTACATGCTGTAGTATGCTGTGTGGAGCGTTGTGGCCCAGTGGATAAATCTTCTGACTTTGAAACAGAGGAATAGTCTCAGCCATGGCGTAATCTCCTTCAGCAAGAAATGTATCCACATTGTGCTGCACTCGGCCCAGGTGAGGTGAATGGGTACCCGGTAGGATTAATTCCTTGAATGCATGAGCGCTGAAATGCAGCTCGAGCTAAACCCGGGGTGATAATAATAATAACAACGCGCCTCGGAATAGAATATTTCTAGATAGATGGCGCTATATAAATGCCCAGTAGTAGTAGTAGTAGTAGTAGTAGTAGTAGCAGTAGTAGTAGTAGTAGTAGTAGTAGTAGTAGTAGTAGTAGTAGTAGTAGTAGTAAAGTTCACCTCACGCCTTGACACCGTTGGTCTGCATGGTCCCCATTTTCAAAATAAAATCAATATTCGTAATATCCAAGCATGGCTAGGCGTGTTGGCACAGAAGACAGTAAGTGACCAGTCCAAAAAGAAAGTGGATAGAAAATGGGAGAAACATGAGGACGATGAGAGAGCTTTTTAGTCGTTCTGAATTGAGGAAAAAATCGTCATTTTTACGTCGTCATAACCCCACACCTTACTTATTTTTTAATGATTATAATTACATCACACAGACCCTCTATATGATTAGATATGTGCACGATTTTATAGAATGGTTATTGATTTCCCTCTCTGATAAAACCCTCTGTTTTAGAGACGACCCCTCCGGGATTGAACTGAGTTACGAGTGTTGAGACGTCTGAAGGACCGAGTTACGAGTGAAGTGCAATTGGACTGACCGAACTACGAGTAACCTGCCGTTAGACGGACAGTGCTACGAGTAACTTGCCATTGAAGGGACAGAGCTACGAGTGAGGTGTCATTGGACTGTCCGAACTACGAGTAACGTGCTGTTAGACGGACAGTGCTACGAGTATCTTGCTCTTGGACGAAGAGAGTTACGAGTGACTCGACATTGGAGGGACATCGTTACGAGTGAAGCGCCGTTGGTCGGACCAACCTACAAGTAACCTGCCAATGGAAGAACCGAGTTACGAGTTACTTGTATAGGGACCCTATGAAAGGCTAGATCAGTGATACAAAGGGAGCAGATGGCATGATAACTGTGAAACTTAAGATTGAAAATACCATAGGAATGGACAAAAGCTTGTCGACTAACTAAAGGTTAGCATATGTACTTAATAACATTATATAGCACCTATTATACTTTGTAGCTAGACGTCTAATTATTATTACCCAGGTCATCGGACCCCGTCATGCCCGCACACAATGTATGCACTTTCTTCACTCCCTGGAAAGCATTCCAACTAGAGTTCCAAGACTCAGTTGCTAGGCATACTACATAGGCTTTCGTATCCTACCGGGCACCCTTTTAACACTTTTGTGAAGAGGGGCAAATCATGGGCTTACGCCTTCTCAAAGGATGCTAGGCCGCGCCGGTGGGATTCGAACACACGACCCTCTGATAACAAGGCGAGAGTCCGAACCGCTACACCATGATGCTTCATTGACCATGTTGTAGAAAATCCTTAAAATTAAAAAAGTTCCTGCAGCAGAGTCTCGGGAACACCTGCAATCTTACCAGATTGCGTAATCTTACAGGAAATTGGTATTTGGTGTATGGAACCTTACAAATTTCCTTAAATAAAACACCATTTCCCCTTTAGTAAAAAAACTGTTCTATTAAATTGCAGAAAAATTCCTGTCTTATGAATTTACAAAATGATTCTGTTATTGCTTTCTACAAAATATTTTTACTGTAAAATCAGGGTTTTTTAACAGTGTAGATGGCGTTTGACGATAGCTACTAATGTCTTTATACCTCGTATTGCAAATTCATTTTGCCATTTCATATTTTACAGGATGCATATCAACAATAAAGTGGTAGCTGGAATTGTTCTCCTGAACATAGCTGTACTTGCCTACGTATACTACGGTCAACTACAGAATGGGTCCAATGTTGTGCTATCTTCTCCAGCTTACGGCAAGGAAGGTAGGTGAACATGCATGAAAAGCATACCGTGCTACACAGCAAAACTGTGGTGTTAATCGGTGTACACAGAGGACCACACCAGTTATTTTACACCGGTTTTAAATTAGAGGTGTCAGCTTTACACCTATAGGTGTATTACAACTCCTTTGGTTGTTACATTTGCACTCGTTGGTGTTATATTCAAGCTCTAGGGTGTAATTTTAACACCTCAGGGTGTGGTCCTCTATTAACACCAACTAGTGTCAGTTTCAACACCATAGATTTTCCAGTGTAGGCATTATCATTGTAAGAAAATAGAACATAATAGAGCAACTTACCCATTTTAGTATGATGGGGTGTCCAAACTTCGCGCACTTTTCAAAAATAATCATCAGGCTTGCATGTTTTCACAAAACATAATTTATACAAAACCAAATCAAGAAATAGTTACCACATTGACGACAAGATCGTAAACTATAAATCATTGTAGCAGTAGTAGTAGCAGTAGAGGTAGTAGTAGTAGTAGTAGTAGTAGTAGTAGTAGTAGTAGTAGTAGTAGTAGTAGTAGTAGTAGTAGTAGTAATAGTAGTAGAGGTGGTAGTAGTAGTAGTAGTAGTAATAGTAGTAGAGGTAGTAGTAGTAGTAGTAGTAGTAGTAGTAGTAGTAGTAGTAGTAGTAGTAGTAGTAGTAGTAGTAGTAGTAGTAGTAGTAGTAGAGGTAGTAGTAGTAGTAGTAGTAGTAGTAGTAGTAGTAGTAGTAGTAGTAGTAGTAGTAGTAGTAGTAGTAGTAGTAGTAGAAGTAGTATTCCAAGGCGAAGAGGGATGGGGGCGGATTTACAGAAAAAATAAGATATTCTTTGTGATAGGCTATTGACACATTAGATACCATCTCGAGTCATCTCTAATATTGCCTCCAGATGACATTTTCATCTATCTTTTGAATCATTATGCTGTTATTTCTTCTTTTTTGATTGTTATTCTTCCTTTCCCCCTCTTTTGTTACTACTCGGAAAATCTGCTTCCCCTAGAAGCTGTGACGTCGCCCCGGGGGCCGGGAGCACTCGGATTCGAAAAGAGTATATAGGGGCGTGCGCCCCAAAATCCTCAAAGTTACTATGAAATAAGGGGCCCAAATACAAGATGGCCCTCTGAAATTCGGGGTGCTTGGGAACTATTTACTGGAACTTAACTTGAATTGGGGTATTCGAGAATTGACGCCTAATACGAGGGCCGGTGAGTGAAAAAGAAAAGTGAAAATGATACAAACATGACAAACGAAATGACAAAACTGATAAAACTATGTTATTTTTTGTAGCATGTAACCAGGTCATATGTTCACACTTGATTGCTGGCTTAGACCAAAACAGACCAGTTTTCATAGTGTTGGGGCAAGTGCCCGATCGCCCTCTGAAATCAAGCAATATGGTGGATTGGTGTTGGGTTAGTGCTGGGGGGAGTATTGAGTCACACTTGCATTTCAGTTCGATCAGTGTCATGTCTGTGCTATCGGTTATTTAAAACAATGGTATCGAAACAAAAACAAAAAAAACAAAAACAAATCAATATTCTGAACTCTTCAGAGCTCTGAGATTTTCACAAAATGTTGGTCAGATTGTAAGTGGAACAGGGATATAGGATCTCCAAAATGGGTTCAACAGCGATAAAAAGGAAGCTCCCTGAAATGATAGAAATGGTCATCACTTTAGTAAGTTTTTATTTTCTGTCTTTTTATTGTAACGAATGTATTAACCAACCTCAATACAATCAGCACTGACGATCCCGACCGTGGGCCTGTTTCATAAAGGACTTGCAACTGTTGTGATTTTGCCATTGTGGCAATTAACTACCATGGTAATCTTGATTCTGATTGGCTGATGAGCCCTGTTACCATGGTAGTTGCCATAATGGCAAAGTTACAACAGTTGTAAGTCCTTTATGAAACGGGTCCCATATATTATTTTCCCCTTTTTAATAACATGAAAGATTATGTCAAGGCAAGAATGGTTTACTTCATATTGTTTTCTCGCGCTTGAATTTTCAGGACAAGCAGATGTATGGAATGGTTATTCATACGACAAATCGCCGATAGATGTGCCAAAAAAGAAGGGTGACCTTTACAAAATAACGACAGCCATACCATCAGAGAGTCTGAAAAATAAGAATTCTGGGTCACCGACGAGGACGAAAGTCGGACCAGCCGAATTGAGGAGACCCAAGTTGAATATATCATCTTTACCCCCAGACTTATACAAAATGCGGAAACCGGTTAGTACCTTTCACATCACTCTTTCACCAAACATGTATCATTATTGGTCAATATCTGCATGGAGCGCTGAATCAATCTACACAGCAAAAACTGTGGTGTTAACCGGTGTACATAGAGGACCACACCAGTTATTTTACACCGGTGTTAAATTGGTGGTGTTAGTTTTACACCCATAGGTGTAATTACAACACCTTTGGTTGTTACATTTACACTCTTTGGTGTTATGTTCAATCTCTAGGGTGTAATTTCAACACCTCAGGGTGTGGTCCTCTATTAACACCAATTGAACACCAATTGGTGTCAGTTTTAACACCACAGTTTTTACAGTGTAGCACGTGGCAAGTGCATTGAAAATGCAAGTCAGAGATCACAATGAAAGCCCGATAGTGGTTTGTCGAAAATTGGCAAATCGGAACAGTACGCTCCTTCGACGCTTATGAGCTGACAAAATAAAATGCAAATTCGTTCGTCCGGAATCATGGATGAAACTGCTGTTTTGATTCATCGACCCTCGATAAAGACTTCATTGGGTGATTTCAAGTTCATTGGTGACCTTTTGGTGTTGGTGTTGGGTCAATTTTTACACGATTATAACACCAAACATAAAATGAGGATGGTCCCGAAAAGTCACTCACTAGTTGTTGAGATATCAATAATGTGATCTGGATCAGTTTTACAAACTCTGAATAAGTTTTGGAGCTAGGGGAAGCAATCAAAATTTCAACACTAACACCAACACCAAGGCCAACACCGTACTTGAAATCACCCATTGTCATGAACGGTATGAATTTGACAATAGATTTTCTACGTTCTAGTTAACGTCTGCGAAAAATCCTTGTATTATCCTTGGAGACATACATGCTTGAGAGGTTCACTTCAGGCCCGGTGTGTTCCAGGAAAATACTGGGATTATGCGTAATGTGTGGTTGTTGACCTTTCGCGGGAACTTCCAACTGCATGTCAACAGATCCTACAACAGATAAGAGTTTTTGTTATTATTCTCATTATCATTATTATTATTATTAACCCCCTCCCGTCCTTCCACCTTGATGGACGTTTAACCCGCTTACTTTACATTTCTTTTTACTTTATTATGATTCTTTTGCCAATACCATGCTTTTTTACACGATGCTGTTAATAGTAAATTAAAGATATTCTATGAAAAAACATATCATTTTGAAGCCGAGCTTGGTGTTTTTTTCTATTTTTTCATTAATATGTTTAATTATTTGTATTGGCAGGTATTTGATTTACTGCCGAAATCATATTTACCCGGGTACAAGTCTCCGTGCTGGAAGGCGAAGCCTCTGAAGGTAATCCGATGTTTGCCGTACTTCTACCTTCTTGGTATGCCTAAAAGTGGAACGACCGATTTGTGGACCAAAATCATGCGACATCCCGAAGTAAAAATCACCTCAAAAGAACCCCATTGGTGGACCAGAGCAAAGGGTGAGTTCTCACTTCTTCCCGACCCAATTCATGGCCCTCGGATGCGGGGTTGCCGGGGTGAAACACCCCCCCCCCCCTCCCCCAACATTTTCCTTGGGGTGCTGCGTGTACCATTTCCCATAGGCAGCACCCCCAGGCATTCTGGAAGATGTGTAAAAATGGAAAAGTGTAACCAAAAGACCTTCATTTTTTAGTGAAATCCTTCTCGGAACCAATTTTCATTTACATTTTGGAAATGCAAGAAACCTATTTTGTTTGTTTTGTTGTGTTTTTCTAATTTCTCGGACCAATTTAATGTCCTTTTTGAACTGAAAATCCCTTTTTTTTTTCTTTAGTAAAAAAAATGTTCCTAGTGCCCTGACCCAATGCCGTCGTTGTCATAATATCATTATCAATGTGTTAATGAACTTTCTACACAGCAAAACTGCGATGTTAACCGGTGTACATACAAGACCACACCAGTTATTTTACACCGGTGTTAAATTGGTGGTGTTAGTTTTACACCTATAGGTGTTATTACAACACATTTTGTTGTTACATTTACACTCTTTGGTGTTATGTTTAATCTCTAGGGTGTAGTTTTAACACCTCAGGGTGTGGTCCTCTATTAACACCAATTGGTGTCAGTTTTAACACCGCAGTTTTTACAGTGAAAAGGGATTTTTAGCAATCATGACAGAAAGGGATTCTACAAAATCTATCGTCCAAATCCCAACAACTTTGTCGAAATTTGGTGAATCAAAACTGCAATTTCGTCCTGGGGGTGTTCCACAAAGATTTAAGTATGACTAAGAGTCGCACTTAAATATCTAGTTGCGCACAGTATAAAAGGCATGACAGCATTGGTCAGATCATGCCAAGAGGACGCGCACTACTGTGTATTGATCAATAAGATTGCGCGTTGCATTATCATGTACGCGTCGACATTTGAGTGCGACCTAAGTCATACTTAAATCTTGTACCCCCTGGACTCTGGACAAACAATACATTTGCAATTGTTTAGTCGGCTCAGAATCTTACGACGATCCGGGGGGGGTGTTTCATCAATATTTTCGTCCGACAAGTTGTCAGATCTGACAACTTTCCTGGATTCTGATTGGTTGAGAAGCACTGTTACTATAGTAACTGTCGGATAAAACAGGACTTATCGGATAAAACGTCTGACAAGTCCTTTCATAAAACGATTCCCAGCTCTCCCGGTTCACCAACTTTCGACAAAAATCTCTCAGCTGTTGTGACTTGACCGGCATTTTCAATAGATTTTTTTTATGTACCAGAATCCGTCCCTATCGCGATGGCGAAAACTCGCTATTTGGTAAATAATAAATGGTGTTGATTTTTTACCTGATTGCTAAATAAGTATAAATGCTTGTAAGCAAGCAACTAGAGGACTTGCGGCTTAAGGTCCTTTCCGAGGAACCTGGTAATGAGGATTATTGCTTTACCAAAAGTCACTAGCGCACCAACTGGGAATCGAACCCGGGTCACCGGAATCCGAAACCGCCACTTGTGATACGGTTATCAACTACGTGTGGCGCCGGCCGGGTGTTCTCTTTTACTTTCATGCTTCTATGACGACACAATTGATGATTGAACCTATTTGGGTCTGAACGAAATCTGTTTTCGGGATGATTTATTAAGGACCTTTTAGGACGATGGACGACGGTTGAAAAATTCGGGTGCGCCGCCCCCCCCCCCTTGCCTGTAAACGAAAACGAGGATGTAGTACTAACTCGCGCTGTCGTTTTGAAAATGTATCGCGTGATCAAATTCCATGGTAACGTTGTCGTTCTCAGAGCAACTCCGATTCAAAAACTGGAGGACTGATGAAAACTCATAGTTGGCGCATATCCCAAATCAATCCCATTCTACACAATGTTCTAAAAAAAGGGTTTATCCAATATTGGGTAAAATGGGAACATGTATGTTGGTTGGGTAAATTTTACCCAATGCTGCGTTAAAATAGCCGAATATGGGGGTAAAAAAATTACCCAGCAAATATTCATGTTCCCTTTCTACCCAATATTATTATTGGGTAAAATTTTACTCAGTATTTTTATATTACACCTCTTTTTACTGATCTAGGGAAAGGAAAGCTCGGTGATTACACATCCAGATCAAAAGGTTTGGTGAAGTCGTTAATGTTACATCCGTCTTTGAAACCACGACTTATAATCGGTAAGTAAAAAAACCAGGAAAACTGTTTTGTAAGAGTTTGGTGATGCTCCGGAATGGATGCTTGATTTTATTCATGAGGATGAAGGCAAACATTTCGAAAAAGCTTGACTGAATAACGAGTTCTTGATGTATATTTATGTTCTTTTACTGATATTATGACCATAATCATTTCTTGTATTGGTAAAAGTATGAAGTAAAATTGTTACAAGTAGCATTCGTATACAGGATGATTTCGCACATTTCAAAAATTATCATGAAGTTGTTATTCATTCTAAAAAAAAATCTCACAGTTTACACAAAATTGATTTAAATCATAATTACGGCCAAATGGAAGACATTCAATCGCTTGACGGATCGACTTATCTGCACTCGGCTGAAAAAAGTGTCATGCAGGAAGAGTATGACCTACTTCGCACACGATCGTTTTGCGAAGCTTTAGAAAAGAAATCAAACAGACAAAGGTAAAGTAATTGTATCAGATGGAGAGTAAACTGGTTGGACGTATCACATTTTATTGGCTTGGGGAACTTTCCTCGCAAAATGGCGTTTTATTCATGTTTGTCGAGAAGTTCGGATTTTCTCGGAACGGATGCAAATGGTAAAAAAAAATCGCTGATGTCCTGCCAATATTTTCACAAAGGGAGGCCCAATCTTTAAGAAAAATTACTCACTCTGGTAATTTTAGGTCGCGCTTCTGTTGGTGCTGTCAGATTTTTAATATCTTAATTACTTTTTGAAATATGCGACCATGCACAAAATAAGGTAACGCGCGAAACACCACCATAGCAGTAGTAGTAGTAATAGTAGTAGTAGAAGTAATAGTAGTAGTAGTAGTACTTTAGTTCCACCTCCTAAGAATGTGCACCACCCCATGCTAAAACCAGTCTACACCATTGTCATCGATCATCATCTTCTTCATGATCCATTACCACAGTGTCAGTGTAGTATAGTTGCAGTTGCCTGTCGCTTTTGTCTTTCATACATTTTCTTGGTTCTCATTTCACTCGTAATTCTTTCAATCTGGAAGGAGATGGATCCGCGTCGACGCTCTGGGACAATCAAAAATGGAAGACCTGGGATGGGGAACGTTACGAAGGTCCAACGTACGTCACTGCTGACGTCATACACGCAGCCCAACCCGACGCTAAACTTCTCGTCATTCTTCGCAATCCAGTGGACAGGTATCTTTGCCTAAATACTGCCTATATCTCCTTTGATAAATGAAAAGTTTTAAATATGATTTCATCGTGTTTTTTTTTATATTCCAATTAAAATCTCCTTTTTTGGTAATGATGGTGCGTTTTCTTTTTCCATAATGGATGAAATTTTTTCTCCTAAGCCCTGGTCGCAACCGGACGCATTTATACCATTAGCATGATCAAGTACGCATGGGCAGGTAGAACGCTAGGTTTCCAACAAAGCCTGCAAAATCTGGGGGAAAATTCTAAGACCCGTGCGTCTATTTGGTTAAGGATCCATTTTCACGACGCTCATGAACGTTTTGCGAATGTTTTGCAAAAAAAACGCGAATAGAAGAAAACATGGCAAAGTTGATCATTCGTATTTTATGCGACATAACGTGCGCTTATTAATCTTCGGCATCTTCGCCAAAGTTTGGCGGGAGTCGCTTGGAGTTGCTTTTCGTTCGGGAGTGATTTCTTTTAAGTCAAACTTTTTCCGAACGAAAAGAGACTCCAAACGACTCCAAAGCGATCCCGCGAACAATATTTTCGAAGTATTCGAACATTAAAGCGCACGTTTTACGCACAAAATATAAATGCTGGACTTGTACCATTCTTTACATTCTCATCCAATCAAAACATTCGCAAAACGTTCATGAGCAAGTTCAGGACGTACGATCGATATCCTTGCGTATCGCTTGCGTTTATAAGAAAACTAGCTTCATCCCTCATTGCCTTTTGGACACCTTGCGTCTTCTTTGCGTTTTGGTGTGCTCGATGAAAAAGTGCAGACCAGCGCGTACGATGTTCGCAACCTTCTACTAAAGCCGTACGATAGTGCACAGAGAGATAAAAAAAAATCACCACGGGTTGTGACGAGGGCTTCATCAACAATTCTTACAATTTAAATAGAATCGGCTAACTCAAGTAAACCGAATATCATTATTTTATTTCTTTAGGTTGTACTCCGGTTACTTATATTTCAACCCGAAGCAACGCGTAAAAACGAGTGCGGATCTTTTCCATAAAGAGGTCGTGGCTGTGATAAACCGATTCAACAAGTGTCTGAAAACGATGAGCTATCGAGGATGTGTTTACAGCATGAAGGACGTTCATAACCCACATGTACACTGTGTAAGATGATTATCGATCATTCTTTAAACAAGGGAGTTGTACATGGCACCCATGGGCGACGAGTCACCCCCCCCCCCCCCCCCCCCCACCTCCTCGATTTACAAAAATGTGTACGCCTACAGCAGGCCAGCCCCCACCCCCTTATAATTGGCTTTTAAGACCCCGTTTTCATTATTTTTCTAAAACTATATAGTTTACTGAAAACTACGGTTCAGTGGAAACTAGTTTAACGTGTAATGGGAACGCTCGAAGTGGTCTTGGTCTCTTTTCAAGACCGCTTTGCCTCGTTACACGAGCGCACCACTCAACACACTGAACGCAAAATATCTACGCTGCGATTGAAAATTTCGCGCGAAACAAGAGCGTTCCCGGAGGTGTATTTTTCCCCACTTACTATTACCGTGTTTACACGCTCGGCTGTAAAAAAAAAAAAAGCTGATTCTGCATCGGCTCGCGGTTCTGAACCTAAAGCCGATCACAATGTAAACACGGTATATATGTGATAACTTTGTTTTGGAAGCTTTGAATGAGGATACAAATCTCAGACTTGCATTTTTTTCAAAGTCTTTCTTTAGTTTTTTTTAAGAGAACTTTGAAAATCGTTAAAGGCAAGACTCAAATCTGTGTCAGTGAACTTGACTGCAGTAATTTAATTAATTGTTTCACTGATCGCGCCAAACTAGTCGAATTGATCGTCTATATTATGTCCCATAGATAACCGTGAATATTCATGAGCACACGTCTGACTAAATGAAACCCGTGGGGTGCCATTTGTGCCCTTATCTATGCTCCTCGTAGCAACAATACCATGAAGAGGTATGTTTTTAAAGGTCAATTTCACCCCAGAAAAATGATTGATTTGAATAAATAGTCAAAAAATCAAACAAGAATTATGCTGAAAATTTCATCAAAATCGGATGCAAAATAAGAAAGTTATGACATTTTAATGTTTCGCTTATTTTTCACAAAACAGTGATATGCATAACTCAGTGATATGCAAATGAGACCTCCCTCTCTATTTATTTTGTTTTTCATTGTTTGAATTATACAATATTTCATTTGTTACAGACTTAACAGTATAGGTCAACTTGATTGAACCATATAGTATTAAACAATGCTAATTGCACATGTTCGGGGAGGAATTAATTGTCGTTTCACACGACAACAGGAAGAAAATTTGAATATTTCATATTTCACATAATAAAATACAAAAGAAATAGTGAGTGGATGACGTCATCAGTCTTCTCATTTGCATACCGACCAGGATGTACATGTAACTGTTTTGTGAAATTAAGCGAAACTCTAAAATTTAACTTTCTTATTTTACATCCGATTTTGACGAAATTTTCAGTGTTATGCTTGTTGGATTTTTCTCGTTTTATTCAAATAAAAATTATAAAAATTTTGTTGGGGAGGACTTGTCCTTTAAGTGAATTGTTTTTATAGCTATGCAATGTTGATATGATTATAGGGTCTTTGCTTAGTTTTGTTGTTGGTTGTTGTTGTGTTTTTAATGATTTTTATAACTGGGTCTGGATGAAAGACCACACTATATTTCCATGTTATTCAACATAAGTAGGATCGTGGGTCTTGTTTGCTTTTTCATTATTATTACTAATTTTTTATTATTCTTCATCATTTGTTATTTGAGAGATCTGGGTCTGGATGAAAGACTATGCTGTATTTTCATATTAAACATTAATAAGAGTGTTGGGTTACTTTTTGACTGATTCCACCAGTATTAATTAACTGGGTCTGGAGAAAAGACTAAGCTCGGTTATCATTTTTATTCCACTGGCATATCATTATTGTATCTTAGTTTGGACTACTATTATAATTTATTAAATAACCGGGTCTGAAAAAAGACTTTGGACATATCTTATAATTTGTTTAACCACTGGGTCTGGAAAAAAAGACTTTAGACTGATATTGTAATTATTGAATTAACCGGGTCTGGAAAAAAGACTTTGCACTTTTGTGCTATACGAACGCATTGCTATAGGGTTTAGTTTTTAGTTTTAAGTAACTGGGTCTGGAGAATAGACTACGCTTGATTCTTGATTTATTCTTAGCGCATATATTCACAATATAAGCCATATAAGTTGAAACAACAACTAAGACATTAATTCCACCGGTCTTAATTAACTGGGTCTGGAGAAAAGACTACGCTTGATTCTCATTTTTATTCCACTGGAATATCATTATCGTATCTTAGTTTGGACTTGTATCATAATTTTTTAAACAACCGGGTCTGGATAAAAGACTTTTGACTTATATAATAATTTTTGAAACAACCGGGTCTGAAAAAAAGACTTTGAACTTATGTAATAGTTTTTTAAACAACCGTGTCTGGAAAAAGACTTTGGACTTAAATACTAATTTTTTGATTAACCGGGTCTGGAAAAAAGACTTTGGACTTATCCCCAACTATACGAAGGCATTACTATAGGATTTTAGTTTAGAACGGATCGGCAAAATCCCTTCAAATTTATTACATTTGTGGGTAAGTCATTATTACATTAATTTTGTGGGCGATCAAAATTATTACATTTGTGGGTAAAGTGCATTTATTTATTACATTTGTGGGTGAAATTATTACGTTTGTGGGCGTTATTACATTTGTGGGTAAAGTGTTATTTCATTTGTGGTTGCAACAGGGTGTTTTTATGTCACAGTCTTCATTGTGACAAATGCGTTGGGAAAATAGGAATAAATGGACATTTGACTTTCATTTCCTTTTCCTAACGTGTTTGTCCCATTGAAGACACTTTGAATATTTCAAAAACATTGGCATAGAAATACAAAACGCGAGTTATTTTGGACGCGACGTGACGTGAGTGCTAAGAAGTAAGGAGCCCATTTTCGATATGTATCTTAATTCCCCTATTACCACTTTCTTTCCCCCTTACAGCGGCTCCTTGTAGGTGTCTACTCTGTTTACGTACGTGATTGGTTCAGAGCCTACCCACGTGATCAGCTCAAAATCATGCGATTGGAGGATTGGCACGTCAATTGCACGGGAATGCTTCCAGAAGTATTCGACTTTCTCAATCTGCGTAAGCCTCAATTGATCTCTATATTTACTTCAAATATTTCCAATTCGGGAAGAACAGACTTATTTTTAATAAAGAGCTTAGAAATGCGAAAATGTTAATTTTTTTCCAAGATTGTTGATGTTTTAAAGGGTGAATATCCTTCCAGTGAGAACGCCATTGAAGAAGAGAACATGGTTTTTGATGCTACTGGTTCTGTATAATAATAACTCCCGTAGGAACTCGGCAGGACAGCTTTTTGTTAAAGAGAAATTCCAGTGGTTGCAATAAACACTGATTTCATGAGAAAGTCTGTAAAACAAGGCTTAATTGTCAGTATATCATCGAGGATCTAGATCTGGTACAGTTACATTATCTTATCTATGCTGAAAAATGTTCACACCGAAGATCCCCAACACAGATAAGCGCATGTCGGACAATGTATAATTATTGCTTAGAGCGTCGGGCCCGACGCGCTACCCGAATCCTGTGCTTATTTGCTGATTTCTCAGCAATTACACAATTTCTTCCAGAATCCTTTGGCACATGCGTTTTATTTATACAAACAGACACTTTGGTGGTCATTTCATTGGATTCTGTACGAACTCATTTTGATACCGTTACCAAAACTAGCATTTACCTGTATTATGTGTTTATCATTGTGCATTACAACCTCTTATAGCGAGTTCTTGCATTTTCTACGAGGCGGATTCTATAACATAGTAAATCTATTGAATATACCCTTTGTGGCTGACTAGTGAGGTCGACAAACAAACGACAAGCGTAACAAAGGCCTCTACATGATTTCGTTGTTGTAATATATCAATCCGATATCAAATCTGTTTTCAGTAAATCCGTACAATCAATCCAATCCTGAATTAATCGTATTAATCATTTCAATCCAATTGGTACTTTTAATCCTTTCGAACCAATTAGATCCTTTAATCCATGAAAACTGTGGAGCCAATGCTAAAGAAAAATAATCATAAATACCAGCAATATGAAACATCTTAAATACCAATAGAGCAATTACATCAATTCTTTGGAAAACCTGGATATAGTCTTGTCTCAACTACATTAGATTCCAAATTCTATCCATATATGTTTACTCATAGGTTTGCTTCTGTCAAACTACAAACAGAATTCAGTTTCGTTCTCACTACAATAAGTTATAAAAATACAAGTATAAATCAACAATCATTCTTGATATATCAGATAATGAAATGTAGTACAAAATATTGTTTCTTGTAATAACTACTCAGTCTTATTTGATTAAAAAGGGGTGCAGTGACTCTGCTTTAGATTGTACATGCATGCACATATACAGTATACATACTACATACACATTGTCTTAATGAAACAAGAAAAAGGATCTCTGAAATTTCACTTTATGCTTAGAACATAATTAAAAATACATAAAATAAAACATCAACTAACAACTAACCTCTTTGCTTGCTTTCTCGAGTAAATTAAATGTCTCCTGAGCCAGGATGTTTCTGATTTTGAAGGGCAAAATCCTGGTCCCTCACAAACAACTAAATGTCTAAAATCAAATGCTCTGTCATGTCATGGTGCTATGTAGGTGTACTCATAGTCTGAGGGAGTGCTAGATACAAATGTGATAATCAGGTAGTGCAATAGTGAAAGTATATACAAAAAGTGCTGAATCACTTCTGCGCTAATTTTGATGTGCTAATTTATGAATTTGGATGGTGAACCGGGACAGAGGATTGTCGTAAGATTCTGAGCCGACGAAATATCATAGATGTGTCGTTTGGTCATGACAATAGTCACGGACGACGCTGCTCTTTCATTCACCGATTTTCGACAAAGACTCCTCTTTCATGAAGGGTTTTTGACAATAAATTCTCTACGTTCCTAAAACGTCTGCGTAGTGTTGCGAAACCTCCCTCTACTGCTATCGTTTGTAAAACGGGGTATATACATTTTATTTGGATATGAGTTACCATTTGCAATAATTCATAATTGTTTGATTCAATAATCAGGGGCGGTGCAAGGTATTTGGATAGGGAAAGGCAAGAAGACCCATTCCCATTCACTGTAAAAACTATGGTGTTAAAACTGACACCAGTTAGTGTTAATAGAGGACCACACCCTGAAATGTTAAAATTGCACCCTACTGATTGAAATAAGAACAATGAGTATATATGTAACAACCAAAGGTGTTGTAATACCTATAGGTGTTAAAATAACACTGTCAATTTAACACCGGTGTATCATAACCGGTGTGGTCCGCTATGTACACCGGTTAACACCAGATTTTTTTGCTGTGTTCGAACTACAGATACACGACCATCACTTTTCTTTCAATGCTGTTCTTTTGTTGTCTTCTTCTTTTTCTTCCTCTTTCTCTTATATTTCTTTCTCTCTTTCTCTCTTCATTGCTTCAAAAATATCAGGGAGAGATCGCCCCTTTGTTTCTCGAGTCTATGGCACCGCCCCTGGGTAAAATAAAAAATGTGTATTGTCGTTGAATTTTTACCGAATTCCTTTGTATCTTATTTTTTTTCTTACAGAAAGGATGTCCGATAAAGAGATCGAACGAATTTGCACGGAGAAATTGAAAAATGGAAATAAGGTCAAGTTACATGCAGTCGGCGACATGCTTCCAAAGACTAGAAAACTTTTGGAGAACTTTTACGAGGGTTCGAATAAAGAACTTAGTCTGTTACTAGGCGACGAGAAATATCTATGGCGATCGTGACGTCACACGGTAAATCAAGTCATCCTCTGAAGATTACGATAAGGGAGCAAGTTATATGCAAAAATACGCAAGAAATTATCAATAACAAGTCTATTGATCTTGACAACTTCGGCGGATGATATGTTCATCAAAATGTCCTACGCAATCTCATCTTTGCACGTACAGGTGGCGGATCGACTCGGTTCGAATCAAATCAAATCGGTTTACTCAAAAAAAATCCGACCGCTTTCCTTTCGGGTTTCACATCCGCTCTCAGGGTCAATTCACGTTTTCGTCAAATTTGTGGTGCTGCAGTGTTTAATGGCGCTTTTGTCGATTGCGTCCGAACCTCATTGATGCCAATTGTGTTATTATCTAATCATTATTATCTGTGCTTCTAAGGATGTACTGCAATAGAGTACCGAAGCGATGACGTCAGTTACCATGGTGTCATGGCGGCCTGGTTTTAAAAAAATGAACCCGCCGAATAAAAGGGTGTGTTTGTCATGGGAGAAAATGGCTGCTATCGGAATTTGATCGCTTGCAACCTACTTTTCAGACCGGCCAAAGTCATATAAATGAGTACAGACGATCGTCAGCTGTGACTCTGTTAAGAACCAACCCGCCAAGACACCATGGCAACTGACGTCACACTTCGGTACAATATTACAGAAAAAGATAACTGAGACTCTTGAATCGATAGCCATTTGTAGAGATTTTTTTTTCTTCAATAATTTTCAAAGTTAATATCTAGTATTTTGTAAAAGATACATAAATTTATTATTTGTAGCACAAGGAAAATGTATTTCACCGAGTGTCGATTATTATTCTAGAAAAAAGACAGATTAAAAGAATTTTTAGGTACCAGATCATTCAATGCTACGTTTGTGATTTACTCAAACCCCAAAATGTATGTTTACGGGTAAATCACAGTGAATCTGTAATTTGCGGGTAAATAAAGGTTATTTTATGAGTAAATTACAGTAAAACTGTATTTTTTTGGGTCCAATAATTGAATGGTGAGAAAAATCGTGAAATGTATGAAAGATCAAGTCCACCCAACAAACAATTAATTTGAATAAAATAAGAAAAATCCAACAAGCGTGACATTGTAGGTTTCATCCAAATTGGATGTCAAATAAAAAAAAAATGCATGTTTAAGTTTCATTTTAATTTCACAAAACAGATATATAACCATCCTGGTTTATATGCAAGTGATGGGACTGATGACGTCACTTACCCACTAATTCTTTGGTATTTAGTTGTGATATACATGTACATACATTAATCTTCTCCTCATTGTCCTGTGAATCGAAGTTTTATTCCTCCATGAACGTGTGGAATTACCAGAGCAATGGGAACGATTTTTTTTTACTGGGGGTGCTGATGTTAATTTGAAAAGAAGAAGAAAAAAAAGGGAATAAAGGGTTTCCTAACAAGACATGCAAGATGAGGGTAATTTTGGTTACATTCGTCCATTTTCACACATTTCCAGAATACATGGGGGTGCTGCCTACGGAGAATGTTATGCGCAACACCCTTGCTTCCCAGGGCCATGTGAATTACAATCGTTTTATGGTTCAGTCGAGTTGGTTCTTATTGTCAAATCTATAAAAGTTAATTGTTGCATTATTCAACTGTGTTGTAAAAATAACCGAAAATTTTAAATGTTATCACTTTCTTATTTTAGATCCGATTTTGATGAAATTTTCAGCGTTATGCTTCTTTGTTTTTCTCTATTGATTCAAAATCAACATTTTTTTCTGGGGTGGACATGGCCTTTAATTGTGAAAATGGTAAACCCCCAAAATTTGACGGTATACCATAAATATATACAGTGGAAAGTCGTGCAGCCTGTTGCCAGAAACTTTCCGTATTTCTTTTGTGATAAATTCTTTGTAACTTTCAGCACGACCTTTTCTAACAAAACTGTTACGGTTTACCACAACCACATTAGGCTATAGAATTTTCTATCGTCAAATTAGTATTTTTTTACCGTAAAACTGGACGGAGATAGAACAGTAATACCGTAAAAAACTGTGTTTTACTGTCTTGATACTTACATTGCTATGGTCGCATATAAGAGAATGATTCAAGAAGATATTGTAATGTCAAAAGCCTTAATTTTTATTGCCTCATAGCACGTTTCCTTATTGATTTGTTAAGCTTTTAATTGGTGATACGTTTCTTGAAATGATTTACATTATGTACCGATAAATGTATGTATTCATGTATGTACGTGAATTTCAAAAGTCAATGTCACTTTATCAAAAAAGAATGTATTTCTTTTGTACCTTCAGTACATGAACAACAACAAATTCGAGAAAACCGGTGAGGCAGCTTTCTCTAAAACTAATGAATTAATAATCAACAAGCACTAAAATTTTGTATTACAATCTTTTGCCAAATGTTCCTAAATGTTTTGTACAAAAAATAATCACTCACCGGTCGTATAACCAGACATGCTAATGATATTTTTATTCCAAATTTCAAATACGCATTTTCATGAAATACTATTCAATTACGAATGTATGCGGTTTCCTCAACACTCATTTCCTTCAAATGTAAATATAAAATGTCTCTTCTTACTCGTAAGTTAGTATTAGTTTTTGTCTCTCTCTACCATTTATTTGTGTTATTCTGTCTTTTTGCTTTGTCTGAGTTTTTAACTGTCGAGTATTTTTTTTCTTATCTGTATTTTGTGCATTCTATTTATTTTGTCATTGGGGATTGGCCCTGATAGATAAATATGGCCTTTGTCAATTCCCTCCACATTTTGATTTTCTTAGGTTTTGTTACGTAATATGTTTCAACTATTTTTATTTGTTTAGTAATTATTCATGGGTGTATTTTGATTGTGCAGATATTTGTATGATTTTTACGCAATACGTGGAAATAAATTGAATTGAATTAAATTGGATTGAAGTGAAAGGTTGGGTTGAGACAGGGGAGTAAATGAACACACCCTATCGAGGTAAGTGGGGGTGGGGGTATGAAAGGCAATGCTAAGTAATTTTCCATACCATTCGTTTCTGTGAAGATAGTAATAAAAAGCAACAACATTATAGTAATAAATGAAGAAGAGAAGAGAATTTTTTAAAATAAATTTCACTATGCACATGGATAACCTTGACTATGATAAATTATTTTTTGTTAAATATCAATCTTTTCTCGCATTTAAAAAAAAATTGCGGCTTAAGCTCTGACTCTGACTACTCATTCTACATAATAAATAAATGAATATATATATATATATACATATATATATAAATAATGTAAAGAAATGGATGAAGAGAACAATGGTAGGCGTAGCTTAAATCAAGGTTCCCCAGAGCTATCTACCCTTTGGAAAAATTGATGATGCCGAAAAAATGTCTCTGCCGGGAATCGAACCCGGGCCCCCAGCTTTGAACGCCGGTGCCTTAACCACTAGACCACAGAGACGGGTTAGTGGCTCAGCGGCCCTGATCCAATTGACCGTCAGATAGACAGATTTTCGACACAATACCAATTATAATTTCCTTTGTCGGGTGAAGTTGGGTTTTAAACAGTGACAAGCCGCCATGCCTCAGCTGGATCAAAGCTATTGCTTTAATACAAAGCTAGTGCTTTGATACAGTACACGTATGGGAGAAAGTATACAAATGTGTGTGAAGCTATACATGTACAACAGCTTTGGCAACTCTTTTATTTTAAATATTGTGTAAAGAAATGGATGAAGAGAACAATGGTAGGCGTAGCTTAAATCAAGGTTCCCCAGAGCTATCTACCCTTTGGAAAAATTGGTGATGCCGAAAAAATGTCTCTGCCGGGAATCGAACCCGGGCCCCCAGCTTTGAACGCCGGTGCCTTAACCACTAGACCACAGAGACGGGTTGGTGGCTCAGCGGCCCTGATCCAATTGACCGTCAGATAGACAGATTTTCGACACAATACCAATTATAGTGTCCTGTGTCGGGTGAAGTTGGGTTTTGAACAATGACAAGCCGCCATGCCTCAGCTGGATCAAAGATATTGCTTTAATACAAAGCTAGTGCTTTGATACAGTACACATATGGGAGAAAGTATACAAATGTGTGTGAAGCTATACATGTACAACAGCTTTGGCAACTCTTTTATTTTAAATATTGTGTAAAGAAATGGATGAAGAGAACAATGGTAGGCGTAGCTTAAATCAAGGTTCCCCAGAGCTATCTACCCTTTGGAAAAATTGATGATGCCGAAAAAATGTCTCTGCCGGGAATCGAACCCGGGCCCCCAGCTTTGAACGCCGGTGCCTTAACCACTAGACCACAGAGACGGGTTAGTGGCTCAGCGGCCCTGATCCAATTGACCG